>NW_016908444.1:2351048-2377946 GCF_001483705.2 Eufriesea mexicana | reverse complement strand
ACTCTTTCCTCGCAGACGCGGCTCGTAACGGATGGTTAGGTTTCAACGATGGCCGCCGCCCTTTTGGTACCGACGATCAGGCGTGCCGATTAAAACGCCCTCTTGGCGGCTAAAATTCCTGCGGTCCTTTGGCGTAGCCCTCGGGGTGGTACCCGCGCGTTAGCGACCACTCGATCGCTGGAACCTCGTTCTTGACAACGTCCGTTGCGCCCTGCGGAGCGAACGGAGATTACTTTTTAGCGAGTTAATCGTCGGAACAACGAATCATCCTGTTGCCCGAGTCGTGGCGCGTTTCCTCGGTTGGGTTGGAACGTCGGGTTCTCGTTTTGCAACGGGGCAAGGTGGAAGAAGAATGAAGCACGCGTTCTGGGAGGTTAGAGTGTAACTTCTTTTGTCTCGGAGTTTAATCCTTCAAAGAGATTGATGCACGCGGAGGGTCGTACATCTTAATGTTTCCACTCTATCGTGGACGAAGTGATTAATCGTGTAAGGAAGGTAACGGTACAGGGATTGTAGCATTTCGAAGGGAATCCTCCTCTGTGGGAAGAGGGATTTTTCTAACCGGGCAGATCTCGGTGTTCTCCGGCTTTTCTCGCCCCCCGTCCGTCGTCCTCCAGTTCCACAACCGGAGGACCGAGAGGTCGCGACGATTCCAAAAATCGTCGCTGCCTCGTTTATACCGTACTCGCGCGAGATAAATCACCGAGACACGCGTCGGAGAGGCTCGAATGCAGAAAAGACCAACGCGAGTCATCTCCGCATAACTCATCCCAGCCCTCCGCGCGATATTTACCAGAATTTGTCGTACCGAGTGCCAACGAGGAGTTAAAAATCGACAGATTTATCGCCTCGTGATTCACCCTCTCCAGGTCCGTCCGGGGCCCGCAAAAATTCTCGTTTCCCTTCTTTTTTTCGGGCCCCGACTTCGCGTCGAACGACCACGATGTTCCTGATCTCGCGCGGTGTTCCTTACAATCGCGCGGCAACGAGGCCCGCGCCATGCTTCACGCGGTGCTCGCGCGACCGCTCGCCGATCTGTCGGACTTCATTAAGAGGGTCATATAGCATGCCGGGCAGAAGAAGGTCGCGCGGCGAGAACAGTCCCCTGTGCTTTCCTGATTGTGCGCGCCGCGACCAAAGGGCTGCGGGCCCGGCAGATACGTATGGTCTCGCTTTTTGACCCCGTGCTCCCGTTCGTTCCGCCAGCTGCCGCGCGATTTATCGCGCCCCCTCGTCGTGTTCTCCTCGAGCTATTAGGCACGAGGGAGCCGGCGTTCAGCGAGGGCGAGGCTGCGGGGGGATGAGAGAGCCGGTGGCTGGGGAACAAGTGGTTTTGCCGAGGGTAGTTTATCGCGTCTTTTCGGTACTCGTTTTTGGAGGGTGGTGGTTGTTGATTCTGGTTCATGGTCCTTGTTAATTTTGATTTATAGCAGCGATCCTGCGTAGACGACGGAAGTTTGCGTTTTTGGGGGTCGATGCAGGGGTAAGTGGAATATTTTACGGGGTTGTGGTTGCACTTTCCACGGGGTGCTTCGACGAATTATTGTTTTACAAACGGGGTGGTTTTTTTGGGTTACGTTCGGTTTATACTTGGATACCAGATCCCTAGCTCTTTCATCCGCAAACTCTTTAGGTCTGTAGAGAACCTTCATCACGATATTTTATTGGAATACGTGGCGATATCAGCGTTTCCGATAGCTTTCGAAGACTTATCGAAATCGTTCCCTAACCTATCCCAAGATCAAAAGCTATCGTGCGATTACTTCACTTGGGCTACCCGTGGATTCTGTTGCATGGTCCTTGTCAGTTTTGATTTATAACAGCGATCGTGTGCAGATGACGGAAGTTTGCATTCTTGAGGGATGGTGCAGGGGTAAGTGGAATATTCTACGGGGTTGTGATTTAACTTTTCACGAGGTGCTTCGTCGAGTTACTGTTTTACGAACGAGGTCCCTTTATACTTGGATACCAGATCCTCAGTTCTTTCACCCGCAAACTCCTTAGGTCTGTAGAGTACCTTCGTCGCGATACTTTGTCGGAATACGTTCCCGATATCTTTCGAAGACTTTTCGAAGGCGTTCCCTAACCTATCGCAAGACCAAAAGCCATATCGCGATTACTTCGCCTCGGCTACCATTCCAAAGGCCACGATTTCAGGACACAGCTCGTTCTCCCTCCCCCCCGATGTTAATTACCCTTGGGCTGGCGTAAATCGTGCGTTTGCTCGGAGCGATGGCTCGTAGCAGGCGGAGGTTCGTGTAAATCGTACATTAACGAGGAAGCCGGCGGTGGTTGGTGGCTGGAAATCGATATTTTATCGTACCTCTTGGTATCGTATCGTGGCGTCGTGGTCGGTTTCTGGGTGGTCAGAATTCTTCGGCGAGGCGGACGAAAAATTCTGCCGGACGCGTTCACAGGCCCTCCTGGACAACGACGAGGACGAGGCCGAGGACGAGCAGCACGAGGACGGGGTTGAAGTATTTACGGTCTCGTCGAGACAATGCTCACGCACCGGCGCGGATCTGCAGGCCGCGTACGCGGCCCTCCACCTTCGATTCCTCGATACCTTGTCGAGCCGTACCGACACGCGGCCAGAAAAATGCCGGCCGTGCGTGTCTTCCGGTTGCCGTTTAAGGCAAATATCCCAGCGTTTCGAGTCGCAGGGACGAACTTACCTTTGTTCGCGTTTCACGGCGTTTGTCCATGGCTCGCAACTCTCGGTCGGACCACGTTGCTCGAGTATACGAATTTTAGAGTAGAGGCGAAAATGCAAGTTTGCTCGGAGTAATTCGAAAATAGGTTTACATCCTACTGCGCGGAAATGGAAAATTGTAAACAGGGTCCAGGTTGACCAACGTCTAACGAGCGATGTTGACCAACTACTAGACCCATCCGAATCATCAGTCCGATAACGTTCTGGCGCTACGACAGTCGGATTTGAGCCCCATGAGAAACTCGACCGAATCACGTGTTGAAACATGGACGCGAAAATAGGGCTTCTGTTCTTCGAACTCTTCACCTAGTTCGGACCCACCCCGACCTGCTGTAATGCCAATGCACACTCTACCCCCTGACTATGGCAGACTTTGATGCGCATCGGCCGTACCATACGGCAGGAATTGAGTTACGAATGGCGATCTTTTGAATAGGAAGAAAGCCAAACTGTGTCAAACGCCTATAGGCTCCTCCCGTGTCAGAAAGCCAAACTGTGTCAATTGCCTGTAGGCTCCCTCCGTGTTACAAACGTAAAATTCCTAACCGTCTATAGACACCAACAGTAGCCAAGGGGCTACAGAGATTCCTGCTCCATAGTAACTCTAATAAATTGTATATATCGATATCTAATCTATTTACTGTAGTATTCATAAGAGTACGGTAATACTGTGCTGCAATTACTACTGGTGAATAGATTTTGACAGTTGTCAATGTTGCCATAATATAGGTTAATGTCTATGAATACCCTGTAGCTAGTATGGGTTGGTAGCTACTGTAGTCACGGTAGAATCAGACCCGAAGCGACTCTCAACGATTGGTTTCTAATAATCGACGATTATTAACGATCCATTCGAATAATCGGGCCCCGAGGAACGGGAAGGGGGTAAAACAGTAGCGCGAGGACCTCCCGTTGCTGCATTTCCACGCAGGGACGTGGAAACGACTAGCGAAGCGAAGAGTGGAATCAAGGAGACCATTATCCGACGTAGCGAGCGTCGAGACCGAGCCGGGACCATTACCATTTATCCTGGCAGTCGTGTGCCGGAATCGGAATTCGTACTTTTGCGGAGAACCAACCGAGCGAATTTATAATAACAAGCAGCCTCCTTGTTCCGCTGCTCGTAATCGGTATCCCGGATTGCCAGCGATGCACTTTGGTCCAGCCAGGCAAAAGGGTCCGACTGCGAGTCCGATACATTCTTCCGTCTCGCTTCCTCCGACCATTTTGGTCCCGACACTGGCATCTGGGGTAATTTTAGTCGTACGTAGTTCCGTGTTTAAATTTCTCAACTTTGGCGTGTCTTCTTCTGAACTTGGCATCTATTCTGACCATTATCCACGTCGATTCGTGCCAGATACGATTCTCCAGGCGCTCAATCCAGGCTCTTTTTCCTGGACGCTGTCAAAAGCCTCGATCAGGAAGCCTCGGTCGGTACCGGAGGTAGCGGAGAAGACGCGGAAAAAGGGCAAGAGCGCAAGAAGCCGTGATCGAGGCAGAGGCAGTGTGAACGAGGAAACTACTCGTAGACAATTAACGATGAGATCCGCCAACGACGCTTCTTACCACGTTCGCCGTGCTAGCGGGATCGACGGCGCGATGCGGATAATCGCGAGCGTTCCCCGCTCGTTCCAGGGAATATTGCCCGCGGACACGCCACCGAGAAAAAGGGGGCCGACGTGGAAGGTCGACCGCGAGATTCATCGCGCCCCGAACGCTCGTGAAAGTGCACCGACGCGTACTCTTCCGGGATTCCTGCCGCGGACGGCCGGCCGGAATTGACAGCCGTTGGGCCAGGCAGTCGTTGCTAGGTCCCCGCCGTCGGATGGATGGATTAGTCGTCGTTTTCTCACGATCGCTGACAGATGAAGCGTCTTCGCCGCTAATGAGAAACGCGTTTAATGACTCGAGCCCCGCGGTAATGACAACGGCTTGCCGGGACTCGATTTTCGTCGCGAGACCGTGGATGAGGATAATGGATCCCTTGTCGCGGATCGATGGATCACGGTGATTTACGGTTTGGAACTTTGCGAAAATGAGAATTTTTTAATTAATCGATACGCTTTGACTGTTTTAGCGAAAAGCGACGCGATTTCTCGCTGGGAGGTGTCATGACACCGATCTGCGATGCGCAATCAACGTGCGCGCGAATATATTATAGATACTTTAATTTAAAATTCGTATTGTGGGGAGTCCACCACGGGGGTTGGTTTACTCGTTTCATCTTGTGGTTCCTAACGGTGATGCCAATTGGTATCCTGATGGTCGTCGTGCTATGATATTTGGCAGGTAGTAGGGATGCGTTTCGTCCTGGGCCTACTAGTGGACACGTCATTGAGGCTAGACCCTAGTATCCAATTGGTATCCTGATGGTCGTCGTGCTATGATATTTGGCAGGTAGTAGGGATGCGTTTCGTCTTGGGCCTACTAGTGGACACGTCATTAAGGCTAAGACCCTAGTTGGCCTTGCCTTAGAGGGGGGATACTTAAATTGCATAGGAATTTGTACTTATTGTATATATTATTGTATATATTTGTATTTGTACCCTCCGTTTTCCATCTATTCTTCCATGAGTGAGGGTGTGTACGTTGTTCCTCACAGTTTTTCGCGTTAAGTATCTAATTAACCCGTCAAATCTATATTTAGCACGATTATTTGTATTTTCTTTTCCTTTTTCCATAAAACGATTACGCGTAGGTTAGATTAGGCACGGCTCTGGAGACAAGGTGTTATAATAAAGGGGGCTTAGTTAGCGTTACAAAGCGAGGAAAAGTATGGTCGGAATTGACGCTTAAAGGGTTAATTGGACTATACTTTGCGATTATGCCGTTGCTTCGCGGTGATAAATCGGTGCCGAGATTGGCAAACGTTCTGGGAAGGCTAACGTTCCGATGGCGAGTTCGGAAAAGTATATCCCAGTGGTTAGGGTACGGGGCTGGAACGAGCAGAGAAGAGATCGTAAGGCGTCGAGTTGATTTGCGAGGGAATCTTCTGTGTTTGTTCACGGACGCTGGATCCCGTTGTTGTAGGTGTTCTAATGAATTATATTCCTCGAACTCCGACGAGCACCCCTTCATCAGAAAGATCATTATAATTTCCAAGATTGATAGACGAGATAGATGAGCAAGATGGATGGGACGCAGTGAAAGTGAGCCTCGGAAACAAGTACTCTTTAACTGGTAAATAAATCTAGTCCTACCGAAGCTAAACCACGGTAAACCGAAGTTACACCTAGCTCGTAATATCCCGGCTGTATCAACCGGAGGCTGCGTTATATCTAGATTAAATTAAATCGAGGCTATACAAGGCCCGAGTTAACTTCGACTCGGCCCCCCATTTGTCTAGACTTCAATTAGAAAAGAAAATGAAATTACACGCGACTCGTACCCGATCCCAAACGAAATTACTCGGGTGGGTGCCCCTGCGCTCCGGTTGCGCGCGCGCACGCGCGTTCCAGCGGCGCGAAATTCGACGAAATTCAAACGGTTCACCGTGTTCGGACGGTCGCACGAGTCGCGTCGCCATCGGTCGTCCGCGATATTCCCTGCTCGGTACACGCGTCGCGTTCTTTCCACTCGTGCCTCGTTTGGACGAACACGGGGATATCGAGGTGGAGCAGATACCCGCTGAGATGGTCCGTCGTCATCATCCGTCAGAGCGGAACACGCTCGTTGGCTTGCGGTGGAAACAAGAAACGCCGGTCTTGTTCCTGGTAATCGGGTGCATATAGTTGGAAAGCGCTTCGGGTTATATAGCCTCGCGTACTTTGCCCGCAAGAAACCACCGGAGTTGTTCTGCTCCTCCCTTCGATCCCGCCAGTTACTTATTACCGGATGAAAGCGAAGATCGATACGAATTAGCATCGGGCAGAAGTCCGACGGACCCGACGAGAAGATTGCTGCTGCAACGCTGTTCATCCCGCGATCGAGACATCGATAAAACTGCTCTCATATAAAGCTTGGATCATCCAGATCCAGTTAAATTTATGCCAGGCTTATCATGAACAGTCGGTCATAGGCTAGAGCGAAACTGGGACCACGATTGGACACTCACGCACGAGTATATTTGACACGGAGGAACCCAGAGACCCATACCCCGGAGATAGACGCACTAGTGTCAGACTACTGGATAAAGCTGCGAAATGACAGGATTCGGGTTAAATCCGAATCATAGGAAATGGGGGGCCAATTACAGGCAGACTATAGCTTGTCTAGACCTCGGTACGATGAATCTGGGGCCCCCTGAATTATTGAAAAGCGAGAAAACGCGAACCTCGGGGAAACTGACAAATTGCAGGGGCGTAGCGCAGGGAATTACGCGAGGCGACCACGCGAGCGCAACTGCACTGGTCGGCCCCCCTCGGTATCGAGGCGAATTCGATATCGAGAATCGACCTAATGGCCAGCTGCAGCTATGAAGAATGATACCGCCGGTACGACTCCATTACAGAAATTAATCGTCTCCGCTCGGCGGACGGTGCAAATCGCTTTGGTAATCAGTAATCGCGAAGACTCGCGAGACTGGGTTCGCCCTCGCGTGTATTTTCATCTTCTCCCCCACCCTTTGACCGCTCGCTTTCGTTCCCTTTCGCGGGGTCCACGCGCGTTACCTAGGTCCGCGCTGGCCAGCCGATCGCTTCGCGGACCATTTCCGATTGTCGTGGGTGGTCGTCGAAATGAACGCACACGGTTGTTCCGTCGTCCCCTCGGCGAGATGCGTGAAATCGATCCGGGTCATTGCAGACCTACGCGCTCGGGCCCGGCACAGCGCGCGCGCGCGGATCCGTGGCAGAAGACTCCGAGGATGCTGCTGCTGCCCTCTCGCGGCCGCGGCCATTCGAAGGGGAAAGCAAAATGGTGTAACGTTTCCGTGAGTTTACGACCACGCGTGAGTCACGTCTGGTGTCGTTACGTGTCCCCGGATTCGGGGCCCGGCTCACCGGCAGTTTTCGTCTAATCCGTTAGAATTTGGGCCCAAGGTGACGCGGCATCGATACGAGTTAAGTGTCTGAAAATTTACGATCGGTTGTAACTCGGACAGGGTGGAGAATTTAGGTCTAGAGTGACGTAGGTTGCGGCGTACAGCTGGGTATAATGGAGCCAGGGCTCGCGTGATCCGAGATCAGTCTAATTTAGGTAGAGAGCGGAATCTAGGCAAGTTGACGGGGGTTCGGTATAATCTAGGTCCGAGATATCTGGCGATCGGTTTAACCTACGTGCAGCGTAACACGAATTCAAGGTAGCCTAGGATCGATATAATCCAGGCATAATGCAGCCGGCCGTAATGACCGTAACTCGGGTTCGCTGGCCTATAAAGCGATCGGATCGGCTCGATCGATCGCGGATCGTCTGATAGGATTAGTCGAATTTTTCCCGTACGATTCATTGGGAAACACTGACGCGGATCGAAGGCGCTGCGCGCGATTCGCGTGCCGGTATTAATCGACGGCGATACTTTAACGACGCTTTAACGACGCTTTAACACGGCGTGGTTCCAACCGAGGCGCTGCGGGGAAAAAGGTAGGGCACGGTGCGACCGGCTATTTATTGCCACCCGATTCCTCGTTCTCTAAATCTCGCTTCTCGAGAGGCAGCGAGAACGCCATCGAACCGTTTGAATAGCGTTTTATAGCGGCGCGCGGAGAATCGAGTGTGACTCCGATGGCATGCCAAAGAGACCAGGCAGAGGAGCGAAAGAAACACGGATCTCGTTTGTTAGCGAGAAAAAAAGCCGCGAGATCTCGATGCGTGGAGGTCAGCCGAGTAGTTAAGCGCAGATTGCCTTCATAGAGCCAGATAGAGACATCGGGTAACGCTAACGGATTAAAACGCCATCGCGTATCGCGTTAATGTTTCCCTCGTCGAGTTACGAGCGTGCGAGTATCAGTCACTCGCTGCCTGCGCCATCGATCCGGATATGGATGAACAACCGGTTGGATAATCGCCATTTCATAATTTCTATCTCGTCCCGTTCCTGCTTCTTTCTTTTTCGCGTGATCAACGCGTGTGTTGGAGATGGACGCCATCGATGGGGATCGAAACTCACGAAAATCGGTAATAGACGGATCTTCCTTTCTCGTCGGTGGTTCCTCGGTGGACTAAGACAATTCGCGTGTTCCACTGTAAAAAGGGGTGTCTTCGAAGTTCAGAGAGCAAAGCTGTCAACCTTTCAATGGGGTTAACACTGTGACTGTTACGTTAGTCGTATATGACCGGCCACGCTGGTCATTTGGTGACCGCAGCGCTTGAACTACTTGAACTGCATTGAGCAACATCGAATGAAAATTGACAGTTAGTGCATTTTGAATATAACCGCGAATGAGAAGATACTTTGAAATGAAAAGTGTCCCATTGCACAATTAAAAATTTTGTTTACAACAAAAATATATTAGAACAAATCTCGCATCCGACGGTGCACTCCTATGGCGTCCTGAGCAGAACACGTCGCTTCGGCGTGACAGTTAAAGGGTTAAAAGGCCCCGTTCTGGAAGACAGAGTGAGTTGTTAAGAGAGTTCAAGGGATACAGAGTCAGTTGTCGAGTTGTTAAAATAGCGAGTCAGAGTTCCATAGTAAGTTAGTCGAATTATGGTCATAGCCTCATAATGAAGTCTAGTCAGAGATTCTTTAATACCGACTTCGCTTTAGGGGCACGTCACTGAAACCACCATCCACCTTGATCCCTACATTAACCAATGGTGTCCTTAAAATAGCAGATTGATATTCCTCGTAACGACTTTCGACCGGATGTCGAATTTGCGAGGCGAAAACCGCAGAAACCTCGTGGAAGCCAGGCAGTGTACCCCGGTACCTATGTACCGCGTGGAAACCACCATTGAGCTGTGACACAAACGGTTTATTCGAGTAGTCTTTCGCGTGTTTTCCAACGGACCTGCCGTGCACCTACTTCGAACGTAGACTCTTGCGTCTTGTCGTTGAAATAGGTTAGTAGGAGGAGCCAGGACGAGCGTGTTGTTCCTGAATCCCTAGATCCTGACGGTCGGATGAAGAAAATCCCTGTTGCTCGACCGGATGTCGAATTTGCGAGGCGAAAACCGCAGAAACCTCGTGGAAGCCAGGCAGTGTACCCCGGTACCTATGTACCGCGTGGAAACCACCATTGAGCTGTGACACAAACGGTTTATTCGAGTAGTCTTTCGCGTGTTTTCCAACGGACCTGCCGTGCACCTACTTCGAACGTAGACTCTTGCGTCTTGTCGTTGAAATAGGTTAGTAGGAGGAGCCAGGACGAGCGTGTTGTTCCTGAATCCCTAGATCCTGACGGTCGGATGAAGAAAATCCCTGTTGCTCGACCGGATGTCGAATTTGCGAGGCGAAAACCGCAGAAACCTCGTGGAAGCCAGGCAGTGTACCCCGGTACCTATGTACCGCGTGGAAACCACCATTGAGCTGTGACACAAACGGTTTATTCGAGTAGTCTTTCGCGTGTTTTCCAACGGACCTGCCGTGCACCTACTTCGAACGTAGACTCTTGCGTCTTGTCGTTGAAATAGGTTAGTAGGAGGAGCCAGGACGAGCGTGTTGTTCCTGAATCCCTAGATCCTGACGGTCGGATGAAGAAAATCCCTGTTGCTCGACCGGATGTCGAATTTGCGAGGCGAAAACCGCAGAAACCTCGTGGAAGCCAGGCAGTGTACCCCGGTACCTATGTACCGCGTGGAAACCACCATTGAGCTGTGACACAAACGGTTTATTCGAGTAGTCTTTCGCGTGTTTTCCAACGGACCTGCCGTGCACCTACTTCGAACGTAGACTCTTGCGTCTTGTCGTTGAAATAGGTTAGTAGGAGGAGCCAGGACGAGCGTGTTGTTCCTGAATCCCTAGATCCTGACGGTCGGATGAAGAAAATCCCTGTTGCTCGACCGGATGTCGAATTTGCGAGGCGAAAACCGCAGAAACCTCGTGGAAGCCAGGCAGTGTACCCCGGTACCTATGTACCGCGTGGAAACCACCATTGAGCTGTGACACAAACGGTTTATTCGAGTAGTCTTTCGCGTGTTTTCCAACGGACCTGCCGTGCACCTACTTCGAACGTAGACTCTTGCGTCTTGTCGTTGAAATAGGTTAGTAGGAGGAGCCAGGACGAGCGTGTTGTTCCTGAATCCCTAGATCCTGACGGTCGGATGAAGAAAATCCCTGTTGCTCGACCGGATGTCGAATTTGCGAGGCGAAAACCGCAGAAACCTCGTGGAAGCCAGGCAGTGTACCCCGGTACCTATGTACCGCGTGGAAACCACCATTGAGCTGTGACACAAACGGTTTATTCGAGTAGTCTTTCGCGTGTTTTCCAACGGACCTGCCGTGCACCTACTTCGAACGTAGACTCTTGCGTCTTGTCGTTGAAATAGGTTAGTAGGAGGAGCCAGGACGAGCGTGTTGTTCCTGAATCCCTAGATCCTGACGGTCGGATGAAGAAAATCCCTGTTGCTCGACCGGATGTCGAATTTGCGAGGCGAAAACCGCAGAAACCTCGTGGAAGCCAGGCAGTGTACCCCGGTACCTATGTACCGCGTGGAAACCACCATTGAGCTGTGACACAAACGGTTTATTCGAGTAGTCTTTCGCGTGTTTTCCAACGGACCTGCCGTGCACCTACTTCGAACGTAGACTCTTGCGTCTTGTCGTTGAAATAGGTTAGTAGGAGGAGCCAGGACGAGCGTGTTGTTCCTGAATCCCTAGATCCTGACGGTCGGATGAAGAAAATCCCTGTTGCTCGACCGGATGTCGAATTTGCGAGGCGAAAACCGCAGAAACCTCGTGGAAGCCAGGCAGTGTACCCCGGTACCTATGTACCGCGTGGAAACCACCATTGAGCTGTGACACAAACGGTTTATTCGAGTAGTCTTTCGCGTGTTTTCCAACGGACCTGCCGTGCACCTACTTCGAACGTAGACTCTTGCGTCTTGTCGTTGAAATAGGTTAGTAGGAGGAGCCAGGACGAGCGTGTTGTTCCTGAATCCCTAGATCCTGACGGCCGGGTGAAGAAAATCCCTGTTGCTCGACCGGATGTCGAATTCGCGAGGCGAAAACCGCAGAAACCTCGTGGAAGCCAGGCAGTGTACCCCGGTACCTATGTACCGCGTGGAAACCACCATTGAGCTGTGACACAGACGGTTTATTCGAGTAGTCTTTCGCGTGTGTTCCATCGGACCTGTCGTGCACCTATTTCGAACGTAGAGGTGCATCCTGTCATTGAAATAGGCTACTAGGAGGAAAAGAGGGCTCAGTTGAAATGAGTCTAACTCTCGGTGGCTGGTTTGACTTTATTTTTCTTGATGCGACTCTCGACTCTCGCGTAAAACTTTCTCGATTCGCTCCTCGAGCTGCCCTTTTAATCCTTTGCACTCGAGAGGCGCCCTTCATTCGCCATTTAATAAAATTTCGAAGCTCGGTATTAATTAGTATATCAAATTTAAAATAATGTAACAGTGTGCAAGGTGTTAAAATTAAATAATCATACTTGTGAGAGGAGTGCTTGCTTGGATGGGGTCATCCTGTATCGGGATCTGTGTTTGCCTCGAGGAACCATCAAGCTCGTCAATTTTCGAAACAGGACTGAGTGACGCAATGAGTCGTCATAGGGCTTATAAGAATCTGGCTGAAGGGTTCGAGGGGACAGTCTTTCGACAATCCACAGACTGCATGACGCATCTCAGAAGACTGAAGCCTCCGCGCATTTGTACCGCAAGGAAACAGAATATAATCAAAGTTAAAAGTTCAGTCTCTATAAATCCGATCTTTACCACATACTTGTCGATTGTTATACGATTTCTTACTTACTGCTCAAAAAATATCATCAGCTTTATAGCAGAATATTTTTCATCTCGTACCCTCCTTTAGCCAAAAAATCGTCGAGCGCAAAGGGTTGAAGGTGGGCCTCCTTTGTTGATTTATCGCGAATTATCAAGCGGATCACCGCTTAGATTTTGAGACTCCGGTTGTCACAGCTACGTGCTCGTCACTCATGCCGTCTTATCGGTAACCGAGACTCGCCTACTCTTACGTACTCTTTCACCAGAACGAGCGTGTCTTTTCTAAATCCCTAGATCCTGACGGTCGAGTGCAGAAAATCCCTGTTGCTCGACCGGATGTGGGATTCGCGTCACGAAAACCGCAGAAACCTCGTGGAAGCCAGGCAGTGGTACCCCGATATCCCGTGTACCGCGTGGAAACCGCGATCGAGCTATGGCACATGCTCGGTACCGTTGAGCCAGAATCTCCCCATAGGAGAATCACTCTCCGTCTCGTTGGCGAATCGGTTGGCGCGTAACAAAGCCCCTTCGGGTTTCACCTTTTCGATTGCCCCGTTTCGAGCGGTGGTCGTTCCATCCTCGTCTCCCTGGTTCTCTCGGCTGGGTGCCAGCGGGAGGATGGGCAGAGAGGACGAGCAAGGGTAACTACGTCTCAATAGGCCGGCGCGCATCTCGGTAGAGCGAGCAGCAGGACTCCTAATATGGGATTGCACGCAACAACCACCGTGGAAGCCATGGAAGATCGCGTCGGAGGGGGAGTAGGGTGGAAAGCTGGGAAGGAAGGAAGGGAAGAAAGGCAGGGAAGGAGGCACGGGAAAGAGCGTACTGTAAATTATTATTGCCGCTAGTTTCTTGCCCCGCAGCCGGTGCTAGACTCTCTACCTACTGCCACGCAGTTCGCGCTACTTATCTCCGAGCCTATCCGTTCCGCGAGTCCACCTCCTCCCCTGGCAGCCTGCTCTTCTTCTGCGTTTCTTCAGCGGCCGTTCGGGTTCCCTGTTCCTCTTCTCGCGTTTCCCCTTTCAGCTCGTCCGTTCGAGCAGCCCGAGTTCTTCTAGGAAAGAAGACCGGGTTCGATGGCGAGCGAGGCGGTTCCCGTCAGCGGTTCCCGTCGGCGGTTCCCTCGGCGGAACATCCGCGGAGGGCAAAAAGTCTCGCGGCATCTCTCCGCGAGGTGGAAAGCGATTTCCACGGCGGCGTAACGCGCCGACCGGGATGATCGCCTTTCTGGCGAAACTGTCTGGGCATAGCAGGAAGTCCGTGCACCTCCGAGAAAGGCGGACCGTGGAATTCTGTTTTCTTGCGGCCCTCCGGGAATGCCTGGCCCCTCGCTCTCCGCCTCCCCGTCGAAGATGTCAGAGCTCTATGGCGAGCATTGTTTTCTGCCACGGGAGTAAAGGTGGATAGAGGGAAGGACGAGGTTTTTGTTACAGCGATGGAGGATGATCGAGGTCGGTATTCTCGAGAGAGCGTATCGAAAACGATGGATCGCGAGGCGATGCTGTGTTAACGACAGGACGCGGTTGCGACACCTTCGTAACCGCGCGATCGCTATCTTCGCGAGCGGATTTCGCGCTGGCGCGCCACTCAGCCGGCAGGTGTCTCCGTCTGTCGCGTTCGCGCCACTCTGCAACGCCGTCTCCTCCACCGTGTCACCTCTCACCTTTGCCATCCTCCCGAACGAATCCGCGAAACGCTGTTTCCCGATCTCGCTCTCGCGAAACGAATCTCGAAACCACCGCCTACTTTTCCCCGTCCACCGCCACTTTCCATTCGAGTTTCCAGAGCCTTGCCTCTGCCGCGAAACTCGCCGATTCCCGATACAAACGTCGTCGCATACCGTTCTCACCATCCGCCACGGGATTGCGCAATTTTCTCCGGTATTCGCGGAGAATTCCGCTCATTAGACGACGTAGATCGCGCGTGTCGATTGGCCGGCTCATCGATGATTCATCTCGCCCCGCGAGAGTGGAGAGCACCTGCGACAGGGACGTTTCTCCGCGGCTCGTCACACGGCTCCCTATTTTCACCGTTACGCAATCGCAGGTAATCCCAGGCGCCGTGCAATCCTCCGGGTCTCTTCCTCGCTTTCCGCCAAATGTCGTGCGAATCGCGTCGCTCGTTTTCATCCGCGCGTTGCGTCACTCCTCGTCCAGTAGAGCTACGTGCTCCACGACAGGATCCGAGCCTGCGTGCAAAGTAAATTGGCTTTTGTTCCGCCATTTTTGCACCACCGCAGGCAGCGTCGAGGCAGCTTCGAAACGACGGGGCCCTCGTCGTTTTCAGCGATTGGCGGATTACGTTGGAGTATTGTTGCGAGTGACTAGGCCCATTGGGGCGCGGAGAACGCGTTCCTTTGCCGATCGCAGGCGCCAGCGTTTCGGAGCTGTCTAAATCTTCGATCCATCGAACTCTCGATCTCGACCTTTTCTCTCCGCTATGCGAGAAAATTTGCGGATTTTGTGAGTATCGAGTGATTCCTGCGCCACGAGGTTTCTTCCTTGCGACGGAATTCGCACGATTCGCCTCTCTTTAAAATTATTGCAAATTTTAGGGCAATGTGACAACTCTTCATACACGCGAGTCCCGCGTCCACGTCTATCGATACGAATATTAAAATTTATATAGCAATAGGGCAATTTTGACTTAAATCGTGCCACGTGTAATAAGTCGAAGCAAATAAGATTCATTTCGCGACGTCGGAAGGGTTGATTTATCGGGAATCGGGGAACCGGTCGCGGAAAAGAGCGTAACCCACATCTCACCTGGTTTTCGACACGCGTAGCTCTTCTGCGACCGAGACGAATCGATTCCCCGGGGCTTGCGACATCGCGTAAAGTCCTCGCGAAATTGGTTTCCCGGCGAGGTATGTCCACCCACGCGAAACACGATTCCTCCGCGTCTCAAATTTCTCCGCTTATTCAATAAGGCCAGAAATTCAATGAAGACTCGTGTAGAGTATCATCCTACCTCCGCGTACGACTCCATCGGTAGTCTCATCGCGGCAATCATCGAGTGACTGACGTCTGAATAGCGGCTATCAATTAAAACGCTATTCGCGAAAGTCCTCTCGAGCTTTCCTCCCTTGGCGTTCGCCGACCATCGAATCGCTCGATCCTCGACCCGCGGACCATCTCCTCGACGTGGCAACGATCCTGTCCCATCCTCGACACGTAATTATACAGGCCTGGTTGTTGTGCAAGGCCTGGGCGAGGCCGGCGCATAGAATATTCAAGTCTCTTAAGCGTCTTCTAGTAGTAAATATTGTTATGCTAAGCGCAGTCGTTGTCACGCCTTCTCTTGGCTCCTCTTTGTACACACCGTCTCTCTCTCTCTCTCCCTATTTTCCTCTCGCGCGACCACCTACTGCTTTCCCTCTCCCCGTTTTCTTTCCTCTCTTTATTCTCATTCTCGTTTTCGTCTCGTATTCTTCGATCGCTTTTGCCGAGGCCTTCCTTCCGGACGCTTCTATGTTCTCCAACATGGCGGACGCGTAGTCGCTCGAGGTAGGGGTAACGGGTCGCGCGGAAATTTTAAATCCTAATTTTAGGAAGTCGCAAGTTAGCACGATATAAATGCTTCAGGGATTCGGAGATTACAGGGGTTTCCATTCCTCCAAAAATTCTTCGCGAGGACTGGAAATTTTTTAGATGAGAAAGACTCATCTCCCATCTCGTCAGAAAATCCAGCGATGACTATAATTCCGCGAGCAGTGGAGAAAGGAAAGCCACTGGAAGCGGCTGGAAATTGGTATTCCGTCGGCCCGTTCGCCATAAACTCGATTAACTGGACAAATCGCGCGCGATTGGTAGGAACACTGTTATTCGCTCGTCCAAAATCGGCGTGTACTCGTCAACCGTGTTACAATTAACGAACGTCAGAAGGATGGCAGTAGGTAGCAGGCTAGCATTTTCTTATCGTTGCTCCCTATCGATCCGGCGAAATCGTTCTCGGATCTCGCCACGGCCGGGGATCCATTCATTCGAGAGAACGAAGATGCCTATCTTCCCGTTTCTTCCATCTTCTAACGATCTTTCGCTCTCGAGCTGCCTGGTATCGGTGTGCCAGAAGAAAAACGAAGAGAAAAGCGAATGAAAGGCGAGGAGGGAAAAAGTATGGCTGAAATAAAGCGGACTTTCGTCATTTACATTCTCGATAAGCGCAATTATCGATAAGAGCGAGCGGTTGCGCGATGGCTTTCGACAAAGTCGCCTAATAACGGTAATTATTGCCAGGATCGAGCCACTTTCTCGTCTCGCTTCGCAGCCACGAGTGCCACTCGCTCGAGGGAAATCAATCGGAACGATTCTCCCTGCCGCGGTTCTCCACGCGTTCTCCACGATCCATGGATCTATGGATCCCGGAGTCACGGCCGATCCGCGGATCCTGCGATCGCCCGCGGTATTCGCGACGTTTTCGCTTATCGCGTAGCTCGGACGCTCTCGCGATTAGAAAGTACGCGCGAGTACACGCGTAATCGTCCTCGGCGAGATAACATCGCGCCGCTTTCGCAAGCGCCAGCGTGCGCGCGTCCTTACCCCTCTCCGAGCTAATGGCGAAATTACAATGGGGCCCGGGGAGCGGCGACGATTAATCGATAACTCGGGACCACCTTCCCGTTGCCTGTCATTAAACGCGCGTGTACGTGCACGCCGGGACGGTAGGTGAAACGAGCCGTTCTCGAGCCGTACACCCTGCAATTGAATTGTTCGCGTTATGGCGGAGGTAGATCGGTGAAAAACAAATTCGCGCCCACGAATCCCAGGCTATTATAGTATCGCGAATTTTCCATTGAATGTTCACGTAGCTTTACGAAAGTCACCTAGGGTTCGAGGGTCAGGTCAGTTGGAAAAACCCTGAGCGATGCGTCAGGTCTTTAGCACGACTATATTTGATCATGTTGGGGGAGGCATTGGAAAATTCATGCAGGGTGTGCATGGTGGGCAGAAGAATATAAAAGGACAAGTACGTTCTGAGTGAGGGGGTTGTCGAGTTGAGAGTTGTCGAAGTTAGTTGTGTAACGGAATACACGAATTGAACTAATAATCCCACTTATGGGATTCTAACGAGGCTTACTATTCTAACGACGCCATAGTCAGCACTGGCCGAATATTCTCTAAAACCGAACTCTCCCGAAGGAACTCCCTAAACGGCACTGTCTCACGAAACTATCAACTCTCAACTCTCGACTTTCTTCCTGTCTTCCAGAGCGGGCCCTTTTAACCGTTTGAGTGCCACGGGTCATTATTGTTTCCCAATCGATATTTGCCAAGCGGCGCGATAGCGCTTGTCATATTCCGTGTCCATAAATGCCAAGCGGCGCGATAGCGCTTCTCATATTCCGCGTTCACCAACCGAGCGCGCTGATTGTCAGCTTCGCAGCTCAGAGCGCTGGCACTTTTGGACACAAAATAGAAGAAGCGCGATCGCGCCGCTTGGCACTCAAACGGTTAAGCCCGCCTGGAAGGCAGGGACCTCCCCCGAAGGAGGAGAAAGCTTCCCCCACGTAACGCTCCACGGTAGAAGGGATTCCTCCTTCGGGTTAGGCTCTTCCTAGGGTCACCCACGCGGGGACCCTTCCCGAGAGGTGCCCGCGGACGCGTCACCCCCGGTTTACGATGGGGAAAACCGGGGTTGCGCGAGGCTACCTCACGTGGCCTGGCCCCGACTTCCAGAGACCCATCTGACCGCCAGACTCTAACGGGACCTCTATACCTGCTAGGTCTAACGATATCATACATTCTTACAGTTGCTAGAGTTGTTGTTGCTAATAGGAGAGTTGCCGCAGAAGGGTAGGTTGAGCGTTGTGATAAATTGCAATAATTCGTATCTTTGTCGCTATTCACATACTCTATCACTGTTAATTTCTTATTAAATAAATATATATACCATCACCAAATCGTTCTCTACACTATTCTCGCGACTGTCATGGCTGGTTGAGACACTGTGACAGGATATTGGGACTGGAATGGTTGAACTTAACACTAGAACTACCGATCTTTAATTGGTACCTAACTATAACGTGCATAGATTATAGTAATTTCAGCGGTACCAGTTTTAGATACGAATTCTATTCTTAAAGCAGGTGTATACGTTTGGTGATTGCAAAAAGGAAAATTCTGGGACCAGTCATTTTGACTGGGTTGGTAGTTCTAGTGTTAATGCAGGATACTTTTAGGCCTTATTAGGGTGCGATGGTCCAAGTGTTCCTAGAGGATCCGTTAGGATCTGACTGTCAGATGGGTTGTAGAAGGTCGGGGCCAGGCGTCGGGCAACCCCGGCTACCCCCACCGTAAACCGAAGGTGACGCGGTCCCCGTGAAAGTGGCCCTTCGGAGGTCCCAACTGGGAAGAAGGAGTCTCCTCCTCCCTTGACCTTGACATGCAGGCAGTTTCTCCTCTTTCGGGGAGGCACTGGTCCCCTAGATTGTCTTTAACACATTGACTGCCACGTTGGTTACATATGACCGGTCACAGTTTCTCCTGTGACGCCACGGTGGTCATTGGTCATTAAACAACATTGATTGAAAATTGACAGTTAGTGCACTTTGAACATAACCGCTAATTAGAAGGTACTTTGAAATAAAAAGTGTCCCATTGAACAATTAAAAATTTTTATTAGAACATCAAGAAATATTACAACAAATCTCGCATCCAGCGATGCACTTTTATGGTGTCTTGAGCAAAACATGTGATTTCGATGTGGCAGTCAAAGGGTTAAAAGGGCCCGTTCTGGAAGACAGAGTGAGTTGTTAAGAGAGTTCAAGGGATACAAAATCAGTTGTCGAGTTGTTAAGATAGTCAGTCGGTTGTAGCCATAATTAGTTAGTCGAATTGCGATCATAGTCGCCTAATAAAGTCTAGTCAGAGATTCTCTGATAGCGACTTCGTCTTAAGCACGTCACTAAAACCACCATCCATCTTGATCCTTACATTAACCAATGGTGTCCTTAAAATATCCGATTGATATTCCTCGCAGCTACCGTTCTAACGCAGGATCAATCGAGTACCATTTGCAGTGCCATTTGCTTCAGCAACGTTAACTGCTTTACGATCAGGCATCTCCACCGCGGCTGATACGCGTCGCGAATTCGCGCTTATGATACCTTCGTCGCGTACAAACGCGGCGTGAAAGTAAACGAAGTTTGTAGCGCAAACGAAGCGAAAGTAATTAAACAAACGAAGGATAAAGCAGCGTTTATTAAATT
Source organism: Eufriesea mexicana (assembly GCF_001483705.2). Lineage (NCBI taxonomy): Eukaryota > Metazoa > Arthropoda > Insecta > Hymenoptera > Apidae > Eufriesea > Eufriesea mexicana. The sequence continues at coordinate 2,358,255 of NW_016908444.1, read as the reverse complement.
AGTTCCACAGCGATTGCATCGGGCCTCTGTCTACGTTGATTACGCGTTACGACGGGGGCTAAATCCCGGCGTATCGATCAACGGATAATCAATTTTTCCACCCACGCCGGCCTCGAAGCGCGAAGAATTCGCTGCGAAACGGTGGCACGATTCCTAGATCGTTGCCCGGACAAATGAGTCGGCTTATCGGCCTAGAATTGAGTCGAGTCGCGAGATACGTGCCCCGGCGGTGCATAAATCGCGTCGACCACGTCGGCGGAAACCGCGGCCGCGTTTCTGCCGCGCGTTAATCGGTACACGTAATCGGTTTGTACTTGGCGCGTGTACCCGTGGAAGAAAGCATTAGGCGATCCGTCGAGCAATAGGGAAACCATTACGCGCTCGAGATACGCGCCGGGCCGAGCGGAGCGAGTGAAAGTCACGCGTTACGTGAAAACCGAGACACCGAAAAACCTAAGCGGAAAAGGCCCGCGCGTATACCGGTCCACGTGGCCGAGCCAACGGGAATTGCGTAACCGGTCGTGCGTTAGGCACTGACAACTACGAGCAGGTACCCTTTCAGCCATCGTACTTTCCGCCGAAACACGTGGCTATTTAAGCGTTGATCCCGGGGTAATTTGTCAAACCTGTCATCGTCCAGGGGAGCATTTTTAACTCTCGATTATGGTATTCAGAGAATACCGAGGTTCGGTACCCTAACTCAAGGAGACATGTCATGTTCGTGACGCGTTTTTCTAATTTCTGCCAATCGCGTACGGGTACCTGTCGCGGATCGCGGTTCTAGAAAGATCAGAATCATTAGGAAGGTTCCTAAGCGTTGATCCTGGGGTAATTTGTCAAACCTGTCATCGTTCAAGGGGTCATTTTTAACCCTCGATTATAGTTTTCAAAGAGTACCGAGGTTCGCTACCTTAACTCATGGAGACATGTCATGTTCGTGACGCGTTTTTCTAATTTCTGTCAATCGCGCAGGAGTACGTGTCGTGAATCGCAATTCTAGAAAGATGGCAACCATGAGGAACGTTTCACAGCGCATGCCCCCCTGCTTCCGAAGACAAGTATTGCTATCTATTTAGAGCTTGCTTTCCGTATTGCGTTGCTCGTGTCATTCCTCGCCTCGTGGCATATTGGCAGATGTTGGGTATTTCTCATCTGCTATTTCAACGGACTTGGTCGAACCAACTGGGAAATCATCCTCTCTGCGAAGACAAAAGACGATAGAGGGCCCACGTATAAAAATTGAAATCGTAGAGAAGATATATGTTCATAAAGCGTTTTTCTAATTTCTGTCAATCGCGTTGAGGTACTTGTCGCGGATCGCGATTCCAGAAAGATCAGAACTGTCAAGAGCGTTCCTCAGCGTGTGCCCCTTGCCCCCCGAAGACAAGTATTGCTTCCTATTTAGAGCTTGCTTTCCGTATTGCGTTGCTCGTGTCATTCCTTGCCTCGTGTCATATTGGCAGAAGCTTGATGCGATACTTCTCATCTGCTATTTCAACGTTCTTGGTCGAACCAACGGGGAAATCAATTTTCCCTGCGAAGATAAAAGACTATCAGGGGCTTATATAAAAATTAATTTCCCGATCGCCAGAGCAACCAATCCTTCTAAAGTACAATAAATTTTCATCGCAATGAAAGTTCAGCACAGGCTTTGTCGAGAATTGTCGATTTATTGCTTTCAATTTCTCTACGTTTGTTTCGATTTAATTTATTTCCGATGTTCAAAAGGAGCATCGAACTTAACGGTTGTTTAGCCGTATGAGTGGCACACGATGCGGCTGGAACTAATCAGATTTCGCGTCGAAAAATGCCATTATACCCGCACCGTGCAATTAATGCTCCGGTTAGATTCCATCGTAATGGGACTCGAGGTTTAATCTCGAAGCGAGATCGCGTCAAGAATTAATTTAGACGATACGCTTGTTCCGAGCGTTTCTTTAATTTGCCGAATCGGCGATAACCGGGAACAACGTACGCATAATTGACTTAATTAGGCACTCTTACCGGACCGTCGATGATCCTACGGGACTTTGAACCGCGCTACACCCGACCGAACAATCTTACATTTTAATAAAGTTAATTAAGTGCTGGCAGTAAACGTTTCGTTTATTTGCCACGTAACCGGGCCCCGCGGACTTATTGGGAGCCTAACGCAACCTGTAAGTGGTTTGTCGAGTCGAGCAACAACTGTGTTCGTCGTATTCGCCTCTGCTTAACACGTTGGGCCCGGCACCGATATTGCTACCCTTTCCGATGTTACTAGAAAAATTCAACGCAAGGCAGCCAGAAATTCGACCAAAAATGTCGTCACGTTTTGTAATACGTGCAAAAGCAAATCATATATTTGTTTACAGCGTTTCAAAAAATATTATTCAAATATTATTCAAATTTATTTTCCAACTTTCACGCTGTCCAAACGAAAAGTCTTCTGCCGATCCCTAGGGACTTTCCAATAATTGTCTCACTGCCCGATCGGGTCGTTCAAATACTCACGTCGAAACCAAACACACATACAGGGTGTCCATAAAACGTATACACACTTTAATACTTTATTCTTTCGAATTTATATTTATTATAATATAAATATAATTTATTTATAATCGCGCAAACTGTGTATACATTTTTCTGGGACATCCTGTATTCAGATTCAGATAAATAAAACTATAAATTGAGAAGTGTATCTGAATCCAGAATCAAGGTTTCAGTTGTAGAACTGCAGAAAAATGCGTGGATCGATTTATGACCAAAAATTGGCTGTAATATGTTGCTCGAAATTTCATTTTACTCCCATTTTCTCCTCACCAGTGGCGTATCTCCTCCAATTTTTATTTTTCCCAAATAAAATCGCCAGGTCTTCCTCTTCTCACCCCGATTGCGCAACCGTCTGCGCGATTTACTCGGTCGATCTCGCCCCGTCACGGATACCACTGTCACGTTTAACAGGTCCACGTTAATGAAAAATCGCGTATTAATCTCGCGGGTACGTGCTCGCGACTGTTGAATTTTAATTAAAATTTCTCCGGCCTTTTTCGTCCCGAGTTCCCATGGCCGAAAGGGTTAAGAGATGGCGGTGATAAATCAAACGGTGATACACATACGGCGATTACACGGAGATTTATTTCTCTATTTTATCACGGTCGGCGTGGTGCGTGCGATTTTACGTGTACATCGCGGCGAAGATGAAGTTTTCTCGAAAGGATCTTCACGCTCGAGGAATCGTGCGTGATACGGTTCGCGGGCATCCCTTGGGCCCTCGCGTAATTGACCCGAGGACCTTCTACGTGGTTTCTTAAGCGTACCTTCCGCCGTGTCCCGCGAGAGCGGAAAGGAGATCGAAATATGGCGTGCAAAAGGACGGAAAGCCGATCGGCGGGGCAAAAATGGCGGCGGCCAATAACGGTCGGGCTATCCGTATAGCAGCCCGTTATCTAGCTCGGTTTCATTAAGCCTCGCCGGCGATGCAGCGCCGTGGTCTCGCGATTAATTTTAATTTCCGGCCGTGGGAGGGGAGCAAACAGCAATGAAGCGGTGTGTCGATAATTAAACGAGCGTCAATCGAGCGCGATAATTCCCGATCGGCCGGTCGTAAAACTCTCGCCCGGCGATAACGCCGAGCCACGTATCGGATCTTTTAATTGCGATCGGCAGCGTGCTACACTGTTGCAAATCACGGATGATCGTCCTCGACCCTGCTACTCCGATCCACCGACCGATCGCGTTTCTATCGCGTGTCCTATCGTCCGGTATTACCAACCCATCGATAGCTCGATCGATCATTCGCGCTCGATCGTTTACCGGTCTGCCGATGCCGGATCGTAAGGCGATACTCGCCGTTAATTATCTTCCTCTCGAAAATGAACGGTTTCGCTGGCATTCCGGGAAATCGGCGAGCATCGCCAGCATCCGGTTCCGAGCCCCCCTCGCGTGCGTCTGGCTATCCGGATCGGGTTCGAATCGCGTATAAATCGCGTTTAAATCGCGTTTAAATCGCGTTTAAATCGCGTTTCCCGCCTCGTCGCCCGTCCAGATATTAATTACGCGTTGCTGGATACCTGGAGGAGAGGTAGAATGCGCTATTATGGGTCGCGGAAGGGTAGTTTGCATACAATAAGCGACTCTCGTACGAGAGCCGACGGGGAATAGCAACGCCCTCTATATCGGTTCCTCTAGCCAAACGTAATCACGATCTTCGTGGAAATTTCATCGCGATCGTCTCGTTTGGTCCCTCCTCGGAGACCACCGTGATTACCACCGTACAGACATTCTGGAGGCTGCTTCCCTATTCATGGAATTCTCGATGGAGGCTTGCCGATATTCGGCTACCGAGGCAACGTCGGGATGCCCGGTAATTCGAGGCAACAAAGAGGGCCCGGGGGGCCGAAGAAAGAGGGATTAAGGAAGGAAACGGGTGAAAGAGGGGCGTCGCTTTCTCCCGGCTAGGCCGACGCCGCTAATCCCACGCGGCGCTTTATTATCCTTCATTATCGGGGCACAAATTATAATCCGCAAATAGCGTTTGGCGTTTATGGTGGCAGCACCCATGAAAACTAACCGGTACCCTTTATTCCCGGCGTATATCGTTGCGGCCGTCGTCGGGTCGAACAATGCGCTCGTCCCACGCCGCGCCACCTCGTGCCACGCCACCGCCGACTATCTCCGCCGGGCCCCGGCGTCGCGCGCGCGCAAGCTAGCAAGCAACACGTGTACCCCGCTAGAAACGGTCCCTCGGCGAACGCTCGCGGAATCTAATTTATTGGCGCAGCGGCCGCGCGGCAGAGGGAACCGAACTGTCTAGACGATTGACGAGAAATTAAGTTTAAACGGCCGTCGTGGCGTTCGTGGGCGTAATTGCCGTGACATGCGCCGCCGAGGAACCAGAGGAACCGGAGGAACCGGACGCGGCCGGTTCGCGTTTCGGCGATCGGAGATAGCTTCGCTCGATCGCGCGGAACGCGTGTCCAGGTCCACAGTCGGGATGGAAGATCGGGGTGCTGGAAGTGACAGGTATCGGTAAACCTGGTACTACCTAGGTACTGGGTCATTTGGTCGTCGGAGTATGGGTACCTCGAGGTTCGTGGAGATGCGGCTTAACGCTCAAGCTACCGCATTCGGTGAAATTTCATGGATGGGAAAGGAGCGGGAAAAGAATGCTGGGAAAAATTGAACAATCGATTGTACGCGTGCTGGAGGAACAATCACGTGGTCGAGTGAAAAAGGCAGGTTTCGCGTTAACGCGTGTGCGATGTAGAGTGGTTTGGGTCAGCGAGATCATAGGTGTGTGGGAAATATAGAAGCGGTGATGCGATTTAGATAGGAGTATCAGAGGAGTATCATTATCTATGTTGATAGATAGTCACGTGGTTGATAGCGTGTATTAGAGTACAATAGAGATCTTCTACTCTTTTGCGTCGTAATTTAATTGGACAGAAGTATTATATAATATATCGACTAGGTGAATAGGAAAATTTAAAATTCCCGCCATCCGGGAATTCTCGAATTTTAAGTTTCAAGCTTTTCGAGCGGAATTCGATGGAAATTTAATTTGATCGTTGGTGGACACGAGTAAGGACGAAAATGGCTACGGTGGCGAGGGCAGAAGCAGCGCCACATCCTCTTTTGTCGTCCCCCGGAGGAGACACGCTGCTTCTCAGGTTTCCAGAGTTTCAGGGCGAAAGCGGCCAGTCTTGTTCGGGGATTCTGTGGTTTCCGCGACGCGGAAATCGATACAACGCTGCCAAAAGGAAGAAAGCCCTGCGATGCTTCCCCGCTCGCGAGCATTAGATCCCCGGCGATTGGGTTTCTTCGGGAACGGCCGAGAAAATCCGCACGCCAGACGGAATTCGTCGAAACTCCGCTTCTACGCTTCTCCCCGCTTCTCCTCTCCTCGGGTCCCGTCGATTTCGTTAGACAAATGACAGGAAGCAGAGACGATGGTCCCGAAGACCCGAACGAAACGACCACGTTCCCGGCCCACGAGTCGGGCCCGTGGTTCTCGCGGTCCCCTGCACGCGCCATTGTACGCGGAGCGGAACACGCGGCGAGCGACGACGCGTTGGAGAGCGCAGCGCGTGTCCCACAGTCGGCGTGGGTCGGCCATTGTTCCCCGAGTCGACGGACGCGGTTTCCCATAGAAACGCTCGACTGCGAAATCTTATTTGCGAAATGCGATTTACGCGCGCGTCGGCTCGCGCGAGCTCGCGCGTGCGTGTACCATTGGCACCGATAATCGCACGGCGAACCTTTGCTTTCTCCTTTTTTCCACGGCATCGCGTCAACCGGGAAGCGTACTCGGCCTTTCCTCCTTTCCAGACGTCTGCGAGCAGGCTCTTGGAGGTTTTCAGTCGTGTGACCCAGTAAGTGGATGTGTCGTTAATGATTCATCGTTCCGGTCGTCGATCTTCCTCGACTCCGCCGGGGTCCGAGCCCGCGAGGCTGCCGCCACGTTCGATCCTCCAGTAATTAATCTCGTTCGATCCGCACTTTCGCGAGATCGCGCCGCGGTATCACGCTCGAAAGGTTCTCGCTCTGCACTGTCGCCGCGTCTAATCGCTTCTCGCCGATCCGCGATCCGCGAAGCGAGCAGGGCGCTTCGCGCTGGCTCTCGGCCTTTGCGTAATCCCGATTCGTTCGTGGAAACACACACGGATGTAATTAACGGCAAGCAGAGCGTAATTAACACGACTGTCATTAGGCGAGCTGAGCCGGGCGTCATTGGGTCGAAACGTTTCTCTTCTAATATGGAATTTGGTTCAGACCGACTCGCCAGCGCAGATCCTTCGTCCTAATTAATGTTCCGCTCGTTGCCGACACCTCGTTCGCCCCTTGGCAACAGATTTTCAATTAATTCCTCTATGAAACCGACCTCCCTCTACACCCCTTCACGCTCTCTGACCACCTCGAGTTTGCGAAATCCTTCGATTTCCTCTTTCTCTTCCTGTTCTTCCGGCAGGGGGACCAAGGGGGCGACGAAGAGGACACTGTCACGGCTGGGGATATCGGCGAAAAAGCACGCTGGAAGATATCCCATGCAGCGTCGGCCATTAATATTAATTACTCCTGCTGGCTCGGTCGGGACGAGGTTGGTAGGAATGGAGAAAGGTATAATAGGAGCACGTTCCTCGCGTGTGTGTTGCGTACGATATTTACATTGTAACGGGGCGGCCAGCCGTGTGTCGACGACCCCGTATCTTCGGTTATACATTCCTGC
>NW_016908444.1:2298827-2351005 GCF_001483705.2 Eufriesea mexicana | reverse complement strand
ATTCCTGCTCGTCGAACTGCTAACGCGATACTCCTAATTAGTAGAACGAGCCGTTTGTGCCTTATTGTGCCGAGTTATTGCCGTCATTATTTCCCTGGCTATGAAACGCTTTTTGCCCGACAACCGGCATGCCCGTCGACTTTTCGACGGGTTATCACAGCCTTTTGCTCTTGCCTCCAACGGACATAAACCTGGCATATAACGGGTTCCGCGTTTTATTGGCCGACTGCCTTTGGAGGGGCGCAGTTTTATCCTTACGTAATTGATATTCCGAGTTACGTCGCGGTCACTCGCGATGCTCACCATTCCGATTAATTTCCCCGATCTTCCTTTTGGGCGCGTTTCAAAATTCAGCCAGCGAGAGTGAAAATTTATTATTCGAATTTACCTCGCGTTCGATCGAAATTTTCACCACTAGGATCGATTTCGAACACCCTCCCTGAGGAATTTCGAAGCTCGAAACAGGGGGAGGGATGTGGCAATGGGAGTAAAGGGGAAAATTGACACGGAAAATTATAAATACTCGACTTGAGCTGGGAAGTCGAAATGAAAAGTGAAACTCTATTCAAATGGGGGAAAAATGGCGTCGATGCGGTGTTTTCGCGTGTTTCGCGGTCTTCCGTGGAAATGGTAGCGTTGCATGGGTAAGGTTGCGCGAGGAGCGTGGGGGAAAAAAGAAATAGGTAGATTCGTTGGCCGTCGAAGGAAGTTCTCTCGTCTAGGCGAGTGCAACGATCCCGTGTCGTTCAGAAATGGCATTTCAGCGGGCTGTGCACACGTACACCTGCGCAACGTGGCCAGGCAAATGTGTTGAGGCATCTAGTAAGTCGCGAACCGCTGCGGCTACTCGTTAAAATACACCTGATTACCGAACATTACCGTGCCGAGGGGGTAATGATCGCAACGCTTACACGTAATAGAAATTGTTCGGGACGAACGAACGGGTCGGCCGGAGGTTTAGGGCTTGTATCTAAAAACCCGCGTTTCGCCGTGATACTTTGTTGCCCGAGCTTCCATAAAACACCCTCTCCCGCCCCCCGGTTCCCCCCTCGTTCGAACAATCGGAATTCACGACGATTAAATTTTCCGTTCAGCCGATTTTCGCGCGTTAGCCGGGGAATTTTTCCCCCCGTTCTTATTCACGGCCGTGAAAATTTACGATGCCAATTTCGCGCTTTGTATACACGCGCGCGCGTCTGCGCGGCGAGAGCGGAAACGGTCACAGGTAAATTTATATTAATACGTTGGCCGGGTAGCCCGCGCGTAAAGAAGGTAACGTAGAGGCCGTAATTGAGCATCGCAGAGGTTAACGATCTCTTTGCGCCAACATGCGATAGAAACGGTGCAAACGATGCACGGGAGGCGTTCGCGTGTCAAAGATTGCGCGTGCTGCGTGCTCTATTCGCGAAATCGCCCTGTCCTAAACTTCCACCGAGCGTTTCGCCGCTCTAGCCGATGATGCAAAATTTATGGCACGAAAATTATCGAAACGACCGGTTGCGGCCGCGATTTAGAAACTGCGCGCTACCTTGGTAATCGCAGGCCTAGCTTTGCTCCAGCAGTCGCTTCACAGTGGACTGTCAAGTCTCGCTGGACATCCCGCAAGTTTGAAAGTAGGACTACGCTCGATCGGATCTTGGAATTCGGATTGTGAAGTCTATTCTATGAATCCGAGTTGGGAAATTCATCGGTCAGAGTTAGGTGGAAAGTTCTGTATCCATAGACAGATCGATATAGTTGTCTTTCTCTGGCCCTTTTTCTATATTTATTTCTAAATCGTGGACTAAGTTCACACTTGGCAATAACTTACTAGTCCCTCATTCGGCAATAAATGCATCTATCCATGATATTCAGAGTGCAGTCTACGCGTACTCTGGCTCAGAGTCTCTAGTCTATGAGGTCAAATTTACTCAATCTTTCCTATTTATACGTTTAACGCGTTGGTTGCCATAGTGGTCATCAGTGACCAGTGTTGTTTCCTCAGTGGGCCATGGTAGTCCCAGAATTCAAAGTTCTCTATTTACTTGTGTTATTTAAATTTTCAGAAAATGGTTAGAATGAAATAAATATAAATTTTGGAAATGAGTATCACTGGACAGTGGTGACCACTATGGTCTCAGTGAACGGAGAAGCGCCGGTCACTGATAACCATCATGGCAGTCAACGTGTCAAGGACCCCTGTTAAAAATTCTTATTTTCTTGTTAATTTTTTTGTATATATTTGAAGCTTTTAATAAACCTATTTTACAAAAAAGAAAAAAGAAGAAAATGGAAGGTTCTTTAGATAGGGGTGTGTTCTTGGGACTCGGAGGTGGGATTTGAGATTTTGAACTTTGGACCCTCGTGAATATTCTTGTCTTTAATTGACTGGTAAAAGTTTGTAGGAAATCTCGCGGTTGTGGATTTGGAACTTTGATTTTAAGCTGTCTAGAACTTAACACGTTGACTGCCATGATGGACATCAGTGACCAGAGCTTGCCTCCTCAGTGGGGCCATAGTGGTCATTGTTGTCCGGCGATACTAATCTTTTTGAATTTAAAATTGTTTTATTCTAACCAATTTTTTAATATCCGAACAACGTAAATAAATAGAGAACTTTGAATAGAAAATATTAATAATTTGCACCGTTTTCTCGTGGCCCCCTGAGCATACTATATAAAGTGCATGCCAGTCAAAGTGTTAACCTATTTGCATCTTGGTTCCAGAGGGTGTCTTCCAAGATTTAATTTTGATTAAAATTAAGTATAACAAACAAAGTGCTCTAATATAAATATTTATTTTCCTATATACATATTATAGGGCATAATATATATTATATGGTGAATAAACTCGAGATAGATGAGCAACAGTTATTACGTGCGGATTATTTCTCCTAATGACGCGAATGGGTTGAAAGTCGAGCAATTTTGATCATTCTCGTGGAAGGAAAGCATGATTCATAGAGTAACCATGGGATAGCTGAAGCTGTTTGGTAAACCGGGTCGTTCTCGTGAAATTCCGATAATTTATCTCAATTAGCCAGGCGAAACGGGCGCATGCCGCCGTTTTTCCCGCAATTAGCCGGTCTTTAGCCGCCGAAGCCAGAATTTCCGTTTAATCGCGGCGCACGCTTTAATCCCAGCGTCGTTATGCCTCGATCCTCCGGCCGGTCGCGAGCGATTTCACGGGACAAAAACCGTCATTGTCAGACGCGTCTCATTTGCATGACGCTTTGCACGCGAAACCATCCGTCGTTCCACTTCGACCCTGTCCCTACCCGTGAAAAAACCAGTCGTCGAAAGCAAAACGATCATCTCCGGAATGAGAAAGTGCGTGCCTTCGCTCGATACTGACCCTGATAAATTCGCGATGCTATTTGAAATTGAATCAGCACCCGAGCTCCATTCTTTTTTCCCGGAGCGCCATTTTTCTCCCGTCGCCATTTTTCTTCACCGATTGTGCGAGTCGCGGATAATTCCCGATATCGTCGATATCGCGAAGTGAAATTGCGAAACGCTTCTTCGAGGGTGACTGGCAAAATAAATCGGTGAAAGTAATCTCGATTCCGCGTTAATTTTCCCTCGCTCGCGTTATCTGCAGGCACGAGACTGGCTCTGGGAAACGTTAGATCTCTAGCAGTAGTCCGGTTTACGGATTTTAAATGCGGCATTTAAATTGCCGATTAAATTTCTCTATAATTTCCTAGCGTGAAAGGCTTTTTTCCATTTCCTGCCTGCCTCGTTAGGCAAGGTTTCGAGAGTTAAACGGACTGACAGGGATTAGGGATCGCTGAGCATGCCGGGAGTGGAAGTTGGAAAATGTCAAACGATCGCACTTGTTTCGAAAATGGTAAACGAGTGGGGAAACGTGCTTGTTTCGGGCAGCGCTGGAAAATGCCAAGCGACGCGATCGCGATTGTTTCAGTTAATGCTGAAAAATTCCAACTGCTGCGATTGTTCTTTGTTCGCTTTAAGTATCGTTTAAACTGCCAAGCCACTGCGCTGGAATTTTAACGCACCGTCAACTGCGCATCGCGACTCTACACAGTGGCACTGGCCGGCAAAAAAATTAGAACAGCACCTCGTACTCGTTTCGATTCCTGTCAAAAAATTCCACAGGCTGCAATTGCTCTTTGTCCGCTTCGAGTATCGCTAATTGGAAGACCCCGACGTTTATTCTAATTTCATTCCAATTTTATTCCAATTTTATTCCAAGTACGTCGATCTAGACCCGGGATATTGACACTTTCTTGCGTAAAATTCGAAAGGTGTCATCGCGATTATGTCGATTTACGTTGAAATATGCTAACACGTACGATCGTTCCATCCTCGTGCCAAGTATCGGTAAAACCGAGGAGGTATTGCGTTGGAATTCGCACCAGTCGTCAATTGCGCGTCATGATCCTCGGTTGACAGCACTTTGACAAAAACTACGAATACCGTGATAGCATAGCGTGACACTGAAACGATTAATGATCGACTTGGTCCGAGGATGCGAGACATTCGCGATGGGATTCGTCTGGGACTACTCTCCACATCCTCGACGCCATGAGCCTAGTCCAGGAACGACGACACCTGTTTTATGGTTCCAGGTATATCCTGGAACGAGAAGAGTTCTTGTAGTATGTTTAAAGAATGCGTGTCAGGGGTCTGGTTCCTGTCATCTCGCTTTTACTACTTCCTCGTAGAACAGTCTAGCAGATTCGGATCGCGGTGTCCTCGGGTATTCCCTGTTTGGGGCCCGTACTATTTTCGGCGAAGGAAGAGGCGAAGATTCAACAGAGAACAAAAGAATGAACGTCGAAACGATGTTATTCTTGGTTAAATAAAGACTCGAAGGAGTAGCGTGTTCCAAGGGTAGATAAAACGGCTGAGATAAAGGGGCCTTACGTAAGTTCTCGGTAAAATAGTCGCGAAATTGCATCAGGCTTCCTTGACAGTTCATGGCCTTAGTCTCGGGCAAGTTAGTCTTCGTCACTTGGACACAGCGATGCTTTTAGAATTTCTTATGGAGCAGATAATCTGAAAATGTTGAACCTAGCTTCGTGGTAACTTACCTTGCTATTATAGGTTAGAATTTTATAGGTTAGTAACAAATTAGTATAAGTTAGTAGTTTTACAAGTTAGTTAGTAGCGAGTTTGTACAGTCAGTGAAGATATTTTCCTACTTCCACCGAGGATATTCCAAAATATCTAATTTCCAAAGAGTGTTCAAGAGATACGTGTTGCTACGTTTACTATAATATCTGAAAATGTTGAATCTACCTTCGTGGTAACTTACCTTGCTATTATAGGTTAGAATTTTATAGGTTAGTAACAAATTAGTATAAGTTAGTAGTTTTACAAGTTAGTTAGTGTCAAGTTTGTACAGTGGTTGAAGATATTTTCCTACTTCCACCGAGAATATTCCAAAATATCTAATTTCCAAAGAGTGTTCAAGAAATACGTGTTGCTACGTTTACTATAAGATCTGAAAATGTTGAACCTGGCTTCGTGGTAACTTACCTTGCGATTATAGGTTAGAATTTTATAGGTTAGCAACAAATTAGTATAAGTTAGTAGTTTTACAAGTTAGTTAGTGTCAAGTTTGTACAGTGGTTGAAGATATTTTACTACTTCCACCGAGAATATTCCAAAATATCTAATTTCCAAAGAGTGTTCAAGAAATACGTGTTGATACGTTTACTATAATATCTGAAAATATTGAATCTACCTTCGTGGTAACTTACCTTGCTATTATAGGTTAGAATTTTATAGGTTAGTAACAAATTAGTATAAGTTAGTAGTTTTACAAGTTAGTTAGTAGCGAGTTTGTACAGTCAGTGAAGATATTTTCCTACTTCCACCGAGGATATTCCAAAATATCTAATTTCCAAAGAGTGTTCAAGAGATACGTGTTGCTACGTTTACTATAATATCTGAAAATGTTGAATCTACCTTCGTGGTAACTTACCTTGCTATCATAGGTTAGAATTTTATAGGTTAGTAACAAATTAGTATGTTAGTAGTTTTATAAGTTAGTTAGTGTCAAATTTGTACAATGGTTGAAGATATTTTCCTACTTCCACCGAGGATATTCCAAAATATCTAGTTTCCAAAGAGTGTTCAAGAGATACGTGTTGCTACGTTTACTATAGGAACAGGGATCTCTGGATCAAAGGTTGCTCTTTACCTCTCACGTGTATCTCATCCGCAGCCAACCACACCAATTTCATCGCGAAACCACCCGAAACGCGGCTCGTAACCACTTTCACCCCGCGCCTTTGTATTCGAAAGCAAGCCGAGGGAATGGGGAACGAGTACCCGCGACCTAACCTCAAAACTCGCCGGCGTTCCACCGAATCTGCCGTAAGAAAATTGGACCCGGTGCATGGTTGGAAGCGGAGGGCAGGCAGCGGCGAGCTCGGGGTGCATTGGAGTCGATCGTTCATCCTGGTCCAGGGCATCCACATGCCGTGTCTCCCTCAGAGGCCGCGAACAGCGTCGTTACGGCAAAGTAAACGATCGCGAGAACGATGAATAACGGTGCGCCGCGTGAAACCGAACTGCGTAATAGCGTTCGAAACTGGCGGCGAATAAGGTTACCCTGGCGAACGTTATTGTCGGTTACCTCGCCTGTAACAATGTAATGGCGAAATTGGCGCGAAGGGAAGCCAGGCTACGGTCAGGTATCGACGTCGAATCACGCGGAACGCGACAAGGCACTTGATTTTCGAGGGACTCCCTACTGGTAATTTAGATCTCCCCACTTTTCTTTCTGTTGCCAATCGTTTAAGTAATAAAAATAATAAGAGTTAATTCTCGCTTTTCGAATTGTGGCGACCTCGAAGGACTGAGAGAGCGTTTGATGGCCAGCCAGAAATCGCGCAGGGATATCATAAATTGCGGATCACGATTCTAGAAAGACCAGTCCTGGCGTCTTACGATGGATCTCCCTGCTGGTAATGTAGCTCTGTCCACCATTCGTGCTTCTGCCAATAGTTTAAATAGTACAAAAATAAAATTTAATTCTCGCATTCCTAATTGTGGCGATGCTAAAAGACCAAGTCAGTGTTCAATGACCAGTTACAAACAGCGCAGGGGCACGCATCGCGGATCACGGTTCTAGAAAGATCAGAACCATTGCCATCGTTCTGCCACGCGTACCCCTAACAAAGACGATCAAATACACACATGCCAAGATTCAGGTACACGTGTCGCGGATCAAGGTTCTGGAAAGACCAAAACCATCGGTGAGCGTTCCCCAACGAGTGCCCCCCTGCGAAGACAAAAGACAATCGGGCGCTCGCGTATAGAAACGTGAGCTTCCGATCCCTAAGGCAGTGAATTGTCCAAAACGAATTTTAAATCGCCGAAGTCACTGCGATTCGAATATTTGTTCGAATGTCAACGCGTGTGACGAGAATGATCCGAGATGTGAAGCGTGACGGGTAAAAATACGCCGGAGCGGAGTATCGGGAAGAAAGCGGATAGAAACACGTAGTATCGAAGCCACAGGACGGGAATGGGCTGAAAAGCGAGCGTGGCGAGGAGATCGCGTTGCGTGCACGTAGCCAGCCCGCATCGCGACACGCCCAGCCATGGGCGAGCAACCAGGAAACGTAGCACGCGTGCGTGTACACCGCGTATCCTACATAACGTACTCGTGCAGGTACGTAATACACCGCGACCGAGCAGCCTGTGCACCGTTTGGGACCGCGCACTGGACATCATCGGCGTTCCATTGGTCAGCGTACGAGCACACGCTCCTCGAGTATGCATACCTGGATAGCCCGCGCTGGATCTTCCCCTTTGACGGATGGATCACCGTGGCACGCTGTTCTCGGTAGCCTCGCGGGATTACCGGGATTCCTCGATTCCGATGGATCTCGATGGGGTATAATTGGCAGTGGATAGACAGGCGTTGTTCGCCGATCCAGGCCGAGATCGTTAACACCGCGACTACCGACTCGTAACGCGTAGCAAGGCGTAACGCACAGAGGTAATAATAATCGCAGCGAAGTACAGCTTGGTACAGCGAAGATGGAAAAGTATACATTAACGGCGTTCCTGTCTGGAATTAAGAATTTCTCTCGAGCAGTTTCAGCGGAGGAAATCGAAGCGAGTTTTATTCTCTACAGTCGGCTATTATTTTCTGCCCCTGGAAAGCTTTTTTCCAAGGATGCACTCGAGGGGATAAAGGTCTGGACTGGAGCATTGTTGACAAAGTCGGTTTAAAAACCGAACTCCGGAGTTCTTTTTCGCTAGGCTGAAAGAAGCTAGCGCGCTTTCATCCGAAGTAAGCGGTTAAAGCACGGCAGCACATTTTGCTTACTTTCAGGATAAAGACTCCCGTCGACGTCGGTCCTCCCCTTGAAATATGGCCGCTTGTTTGCGGCAGGGATTTGCAAGGACACCGGACAAGCTTGTGCATTAGCGGAAGACGTTTCAGGGGAGACGTGGCTGGATTAGCACGAGGGGGTCCTCGGATTTAAATTCAGGGGATTCTTTTCACCTGGACGTCTGAAGTATCCTACTTCTTTCTTACCTGCGTCTACCCTGTTCTGTCGAGAAATACTTCCCAATTTGAACGCTCTTAAAAATATCGCTGACTGACTCTTGCTTGACTCTTTGCGACACAGGATTTCAGACAATAAAATAGACCCGTGTTGCCTGGAAATTTTATTGCGTTTTAAATGAAACGAAATTGATATATTTTTACTAATAAAAGAATCACAATGTAAACCTATGCGTATGCAGCTATTGCGATATTTCCAAGTGGGACTAAAAATGTCCCACCATGCTTTACGGTGCAACGAAAAGGTGGGACACTTTTAATCCCAGCATACCATCTTCCTGTGTACTATTTAACTGATATATATAGATAGATATCATATATTGTACGAGAAACGCAAACAGTTGAGTGCAAGTAGTTGTCAATAGACAGATGACGACGGCATCAAAGGAGTTAAATCGCTCCAGCCTCAAAATATTAACCCCTTGCAGTCGACGACTTTTTCGTTACAGAAAAATAGTAATTCGAAGACTCTCTGCCATAAGGTGGACGATATTTTTGAAACGGTAAATAAGAAATCGTACGCAAATTAAGACGTAGAATTATTTTTCTTCGACATCCCACGCATTGTTGGGTAATTTTAAATTTGGTGCATTAATTAACATCGATCTTTAGAATCTGATTAAATGGCGACTGAGAGTCGCTTCTCGAGTGCAAAGGGTTAAAATACCGTGCATACGCCTCGTCTCCAAAAATCTTCTGGATCACTCTTCTCCAACCCCCTTGTCGAACCCACCTCGATATCGATACCCCCGGATCAATATCCGTGTGGCAAGATTAGACATCAGCCCAGATGCTCAGGTGCATTGCTAGGAGTCTCGTAATTAACACGGAAGTTATCGAAAAGCATTGTGGCTAATCTTGGTCGCGTCGATGGAACAGCTCTTTTCCAAGGGCGGCGTCGTTCCACCCCGGGTTAAGTGAGTTTCATTTAATCCCGTCATTAGCTATTTGCCGGCCAGGAACGGGGCGAGGCGTTCACCTTCTTCCTCTTTCTTCCGCCCCGGCACGGCTCCTCCAGCGCATCATCCATCTTGTATCCTCTGGCTGGCGAGGGCACCGCGGCCGCCACCGCCACCACCGCCACACCACCGCCGCCCGTCGAACGTCTTAATGATAATCTTCGGGTCGAGCGAGGAGAATAAAGAGCATGCATTACGCGGGCAACAACGAGCAGAGAGCCTCCGCTGGGTGGCTGCCGTTGATGGCCTGCATCCACGCCGTGGATCGATCGTTCCAACGGACTTTGAAACGATTAGTCGCTGGAAATTGAATGGCCTGGATCGTTCCACGACCATCGTTCCCGTTTACGGCCGGAGTAATTGTATTGGATGTTCGAATGCACCTCTGATAACCCCGCCCGACGATAAGATACCGTTGGCGTGTCATAGTTATTTACATGGGTGGGCTAGTTTCGCGAATGGAGGAGCTGCATTCTGCTCGGTGCAGACAGTCGCGAGCACGTGGGTCACTGAGAAGCTTTTCTGGGATTATTTAGACCAGGATGAGGAGATAATTCGTCAAGGTTTCGATTGGGTAAAATAATTCGCTGGTGTTCGATACAATTCAGATAAGGCCTTGACCCGGGTCTCAGCCAGAAGAACGCGAGCTATTAATTAACTCTTTGGGACAGGGTGGGATTAAGTGTCCCACTTTTTTGATGCACCGTAATGCATGGTGGGACGTTTTTAGTCCCACCTCGAAATATTGCAATAGCTGCATGTGCATAGGTTTACATTGTGATTCTTTTATTAGTAAAAATATACCAATCTTGTTTCGTTCAAAACGCAATAAAATTTCTATGCAATATGGGTCTCTGATGCCACGTTAAAATTTTCTGTGGCTCGAGTGGATCGAATTTGCGTTGATTACTGGTGTCTTAAAAGATATAGGAGTTAGATGTTTAACTCACAATCGTGGTATCTCTGATCGTTGATATGTACCCCATTTTCTAATGTGCCAAGTGACATTCTGGAACCGTTTTGTGTTTATTCTTTCTTCTCGTGTCTTCGCTTCTTCTCTGTAAACCGTCAAGCGTATCAGACGTGTCTCGTGTGCGCTAAATACAGATAGATTCTAGAAACTAGAACTGAGCTTCTTATTCTTCAACGAGGGTCCCACAGAAAAGATCGGAATAATTAAATCACACGTGATTAACGCTAGAACTGTCATGGTGGTCAAAATGACTCGTTTCGGACATTCTATTTTCGCGATTCCCCACTTTCGGTAAAAATTATACTAATGATACTAATTTCTGTTCAAATAGGATCGGGATTACGTATGCTCTTTCATTTTCGTTACATCATTTTAATTAGCACCAATTGCGTGCAATTCTATTTAGTTAGGTATGCATTACAAATCAGTACTTCTACTATTAAGTAAATTATAGGACGTAATATCTGTTGGAACCCGGATTTCAATATACAACACGGGTTCTAGCAACAAGGCTACGTTGGAAAAATACAAGTCGGCGGAGAGGAAAAAAAAACAAAACAGAAATTGCAACTGGAACGGACTGAACTGACTACTGAACAGAAAACTGCCTTGAAACTGTGGCGGCTAAGATTCCGCCACTACGCCCATGCAAAAGGAGCAGGGACATTAGGGTCGAGTGTGCACCGAGTACGTCTCCGCAACATATCAGCAGTCGCTGCAGGTCAGCAGACATTGTCCCTCGGATGGCATTGGCAATCGTCAATGTCATGCCGGGGATTAGCCTGGGATCGAGCAGTGATGTTGCAGACCAACGGTCGTCTTAATTTACGACTTCCCTGGACTTCCCTGTCATCACGATTTTCCCGCGCGAGGGCGGTACCCGCGTAAACTTTTCCCGCGAAAACTTAGTTTTTCCGCGCGCGGGTTGGCGGGTTTTTCTACTCCTTCCGTGAACACTCGAACGCTTTAAAAGCTCCTAAGTCAGAGGACCACAGGACAGTTCGGATCCTTCTACGACGCCATGATTATTGTCCCAGCCACCGCGACGAGTGCCGACATACTTATTGCGACTCATTTCAAAACTGTGCTGAAACTGACCTTTCGCAAATTTTGTGGGCGCTTATATAATGCTAGTTTTTTTGGGAGGGGGGGGGGGTGAAGGTGATCATTGGCCCTTAGCGAAAGTGGGAATGAGTCAATTGTTTTTGGACTCTGAAATAGGTCTGCGTTTATCAGCTAGGTCCTTCTAGTGACTAAGGGCCAACGAATCGTTAATCATCCAACATATCTGCACCTCCATTGAAGTAAAATTTGCATCCGTGAAAGGGAGATACTTCGTCCATTTCGTTATACCGATATACCGAATAATACCTTTAATTAACGAGGATTTTAATTAACGAGGATTGAATTTTAAACGGAAAATTAATCGCTCGTCGCTTATTCGTGGAAATTCGTTTGATTTTTGCCCGGTTGGTGTTCGGGTGGAACATCTGTGCGACAAGGTTAAAAGTAGTAATTCGGGGAAGGGAATTAAAATGACGGTTCGGCGAGCCGCGGTTGCGGAGAAAGGTGTAATGAGCGAAGCGGACAGAAGCGGAAC
Source organism: Eufriesea mexicana (assembly GCF_001483705.2). Lineage (NCBI taxonomy): Eukaryota > Metazoa > Arthropoda > Insecta > Hymenoptera > Apidae > Eufriesea > Eufriesea mexicana. The sequence continues at coordinate 2,338,938 of NW_016908444.1, read as the reverse complement.
GGGAGGCCGGGAATTTCCCGTGGAGCCCGCGGCAGAAAGATGATCCACGCGCTCGCACGCGCGCGAGTCTTGCTACGCGACTATAATTGCGAGCAGGTGGCACCATTAATCTTGCGGCCACCGTAACCCATTTTCCCGGCTCTCTGCAAGCCGGCCAACGCTGTCGCGGATAATGAAATAACGAAGCAGGCGTCCGGCTCGAGTAGGACTCCGAGTCGAACGAACTCTGGCCTATGGGCACCGCGAACGAAATTAATTTTCACGGATTTCAGTGATTTATACTCGAACCACGTTGTCCAGGCGTGCATCCTCTGATTGCGCTCGCTGCGTGCCTGTCCGGCTGTTTGCGGTTTGGCTTTCGTTTGTGTCTCTTTGTCGGGTGACGCGATGTGGCGAAGATGGCCGAGAGTAGCGGTCATCCCGTCCAGTTTTCGACTGATCGATGGTCTAGAAATTGAATCCGGTGTTTATCGATCGGGAGAAAGTACCGTACGGTTGGGCTAGGCTTGGAAATTTTACTCTTTCGGGCTTCGAAGGTATACGATATAAATTAAATCGTACGAAAATTGGAATAGTTTCGCGGCTTTGGGAATTTATGAGCTTGTATCTGTGACGATTAGAGATTTTTGGAGTTTGTATATTCGAAGGTTAGACATTTTTGGAATTTGTGTATTTCAGGGCTAGGGATTTTTGGAATTTGCGTATTTGACGGCTAGGGATTTTTGGAATTTGTGTATCCGACAGCTAGGGATTTTTGGAATTTGTAAATTCGAGGGCTAGGGACTTTTTGGAATTTGTATATTCGACAGCTAGGGATTTTTGGAATTTGTATATTCGAGGGCTAGGGACTTTTGGAATTTTTATATTCGACAGCTAGGGATTTTTGTAATTTGTATATTTGGCGACTAGGGATTTTTGTAATTTGTTTATTCGACAGCTAGGGATTTTTGGAATTTGTATATTTGGCGGCTAGGGATTTTTGGAATCGGTACATTCGACAGCTAGGGATTTCAGAAATTTGAATTTTTGGGAATTACAAACTTCTGAAAATTGCAAGATCCGAGGATAGGAAGATCCGGAATTTCGCAACGCGCAGCGTCTGCTATAGAGAAGCGAGCGTCGATCTCGGACAGGTTAATCTTTTATTACGCGTTGGTTAATTCACTGGCAAATACAGCCGTAAACTCTATTCTCGGCGGAGTTACTTTTGCCCCGTAGTCCTTTGTGCGATGGAGAGAAGAGGCGCGAGATAACTGTCCCAGATTTTCAATCGCTTATTCATAGCGAAGAGCGTACAGGTGTGTGTCGTTACGTGGACGGTGACGCAAGAACGGCGTCGAGTCCCGAAGATGAATGTTTACTTTTCATCTCGGCGTTACAGGCCGTTTTGTGTTCCAGTAAGTAATTGGTTACTTTTAAGGGAAGCGCTCGGGACGAGGCGCGTTCAGCCTTAATATACAGTTGAACACGGTCCATAAATTACCCGACGAGTTCAAAAAGTCCAGGAATACCCTTCCTGGACTTGGGCTGAATTCTCACGTAACGAGTATCATAACGTGTTCGCGAAACAGTCCTTCATCCCGAACACATTCATCTTGAAATCATTTTCTGCAATTTTCGAGACACCACGCGCTCCGTAATGCCTCTGATGTCTGCTCTACGTTGTAATAACAAGCCGGTGCTACCTCCCCGAGGTTCAAGTTTAGCTTGGACAGCGACGTCGCGGACTAACTCCGAATTTAGGATGTACGTTTCTCGCCTAAATTAACATCCGACAGCGAGAATGGGCGGGTCGTCCCCTGAGGTTTGCAACTTGGACAACGTTGCTACGAGCTTATCCCGAATTCGGATTAACCCTTCATTGGACAGGTGAACGTTGCTGTCGCCATTGTATTCGCAAAATTCTAGGGACCTACCTTTCTATTTGCCATTTTATTAACGAATAACGTTATTGGAGGTCAATCTCATCCAAAAATACCTGTGAGGATCACAACTCTGTCAATTCTACGAAAATTCGGATTAACTCTCCATTGGATAGGTTGCTGTCATCATTGTACTCGTGAAATTCCATAGATCCACTGTTCTATTCGCCATTTTATTAACGAATAACTTTATTTGGGACGAATCTCATCCAATGGGTCATAATTCTGTCATTTTTTCGAATTTCGGGTGAAAATTTGGATAGCACGATTATAAAATATCGCCCTTCTAACCTATCATTGTGCAGATTTTTCTATAGAACATCCCCATAGAAGTACCATTGCAATGGTACTTCGTTTTCGTTGGAATAACGTCATGTCAAATCCCAAGATTATAAGCTTCTCGTATCACGCGGACATAATTGTATTCATCGCGTTTTTAACGTGTACAAAATTTTTAATTTTATCCTGGATGGAGTAGATATATACAGTGATCAATTGAAATTAAATACAACTTCGATGGACAATTTTTCGTAATTAAATCGTAGTGCAAGGGGTTAGGTGAATATTATAAAAGCTGTCGACGTCGTATTGCCAAAAAGAACTGGAGGAAAAATACGAGAATAAACACCTGCCCGCGCGATCAAGCCTTTACGTTCTCCATCCATTCGTCCCTCGGCTTTCGAAACTTCTGGATCCTCGCAGTCTCGCCGCTTTTCCGTCCATCGATCTCCCAGCCGGATCGATAACTCACGAACGGTATATTCCTTTCGCCTGCGACCTTCGCCATTCCACGATCGAATCGAATCTCTCAGGGGACCTTCGATCTCCGCCACGATCGATCCCTCGATCCCGTTACTCGTCGCGATCGTGTACGCTCCGCGGCCAGCGCGCGCGCGCGCAAGAGAAGGCGGCCGTCCCAGCGGAATGCATCGCGACGCACGCGTGCGTGTTTCGCGCGGATGATCTCAAAGGTTAACGATGTTCCACGCTTCGCGGAGGATCTATCGCCTGAACCGGCAAAAGGTGAGGCGGAGAGCCGATGGATCGTTCGTGAAATCCAGAAAAAGGCCGAGGATCAAGGACGCCGATCGAGGATCCTCTAACGCGCGCGTGCACCAGCAGTCCCCGAAGCAAGATCGGTTTCTAGCCTTGCGCAACCGACTCGACATTTTCCAACAGGCGCGAGCTCCTTCTGTCGATGCTCCCGATCTTATGTAACGTTTCGTCGATCGTGTGCACGGAGAAAACAGGTACCAGCAGCTTGCATTCGTTTATGCAGCACCTCGAGAGTAGTCGTGGAATCCTCTTTCGCGTCGAATCGCGATGTGCTCGGTGTCGTTTCTAGGTACCATTTCTTCCTTCTCTATATTCGTTACCAAAAACACCGCTTTGAGTCAATGGAAATCTATTTTATTCCTTTGTCATCAACGTCCTGTGACTCGGGGACGCTCAGACCACTCTGACACCACTTGGACTAGGCCCTAGTAGGAGTTTATAAATCACCAGTAGACAAAGGGCATACTGACCGAATTTATCTAAACTCCCATCACAGAAACACTAGCAAATCCATAAAATACACGGTGTCGTAAGTATTTCAATTCCAAGTAAGTCTTCATTTTCGTTACGAACTTATATGCGAACTTTGAGTGTGACAATGCGGTCGAGTACGTACCAGAAGTTTTAACAGTGTCACTCCAAACTGGCTACTATAGGAGGAATGTTACATTTTGGAATGATGAGCAATATTTATATCCGAGTAGGAAATAAGTGGGGTTGTCTATAGATCAAGGTTGAGAGAGGATGATGCAGAGAAGGTCGTGGTTCGAGTGACCAATAGGACGATAGGGATGAGCAAGGGATGAAAAGAGAAGTTAGCCCATTTGGAGTTTCTCTAATGTACGTAGACAAACGCCTATAGATGACTCAACAGTCAAGTAAAGCATCAAATCAATCACGCTACGTTCCATCAAACACGTTCACTCTTTGTATTATAGCGAACTAAAAACCTATGGAATCTCGTTTGAACTAGCCTACGTTTATAAAAGTATAAACGTAGTAATAAAGTGGTTATAGAAAAGTCGGACGAAACACCATTCGACGTACAATTTTCATTTCCTCGCTTTTCTACTTCTTTGGTATTCAGTATTCGAATTTTCATCCGAATTCGGAATTCTCTTGGATGGCTGTGTTCTCGATGACATTTCAGGGTTCCATTCGGTGTAGAATTCCTGCTCTTTACTTAGACACTCCTCGGAACCTCCATCCATTATAATATTCGAATTTCTTTGGATGGAATTCTCTTCGACGTCGAATTCCCATGTTATAGGTGTTCTTTCAGAGTTCTATTCGGTGCAGAATTCTTGCTCTTTACTTAGACACTCCTCGGAACCTCCATCCATTATAATATTCGAATTTCTTTGGATGGAATTCTCTTCGACGTCGAATTCCCATGTTATAGGTGTTCTTTCAGAGTTCTATTCGGTGCAGAATTCTTGCTCTTTACTTAGACACTCCTCGGAACCTCCATCCATTATAATATTCGAATTTCTTTGGATGGAATTCTCTTCGACGTCGAATTCCCATGTTATAGGTGTTCTTTTAGAGTTCTATTCGGTGCAGAATTCTTGCTCTTTACTTAGACACTCCTCGGAACCTCCATCCACTATAATATTCGAATTTCTTTGGATGGAATTCTCTTCGACGTCGAATTCCCATGTTATAGGTGTTCTTTTAGAGTTCTATTCGGTGCAGAATTCTTGCTCTTTACTTAGACACTCCTCGGAACCTCCATCCATTATAATATTCGAATTTCTTTGGATGGAATTCTCTTCGACGTCGAATTCCCATGTTATAGGTGTTCTTTCAGAGTTCTATTCGGTGCAGAATTCCTGCTCTTTACTTAGACACTCCTCGGAACCCTCATCCACTATAATATTCGAATTTCTTTGGATGGAATTCTCTTCAACGTCGACTCCATATGTTATAGGTATCATTTGGATGTTCCATTTGGTGCAGAATTCTTGCTCTTTACTTAGACACACCTCGGAACCTCTATCCACTATAATATTCGAATTTCTTTGAATGGAATTCTCTTCCACATCGAATCCACATATTGTACATGTCATTTAGGTGTTCGATTCTGTATAGAATTCCCATCTCCTGTTACGAGACTCCATCTAATACTTAAACTTTCTGCCAATGGAATCCTCTTTAACGCGTCGAGTCGGTATAGAATTCCTATCTCTTATCTTCGCAGTACCTGACACGTAAATTTCACATCGAGTTATGACGTGTCAAGTGTCGTTTCAAGGTTCGATTCGGCGTAGAATTTCCGTTCCCAGTCTCAAGACTCTTGCTCTTCCTATCTCTCTTAAGTTTTCTTGGTACCAGTGACAACGTAACCGAAGATCTACGAAATGACAGGTTACTATAATCGAAGCAGGAACTTCCTTACTTGAGATTTCCCAAGCTCCGGGAATTTTCATGGAATTCTTAACCTCGGAGCGTGGAAGTGTTCCGTTTCGGGCAGGAATAGCGGAAAGAAAGGAGAAACCGCTAGGTCGGGGTTTAATCGATTTCATAGCAATTACCGGCCGGCGTTTCGGATTGTCAGGTATTTCGAAACGGTGCTTCCGCGTGCATGGGCTGCATCGTTGCAGCGATTCTTTGCAGCGGATGGTGGCGGGTGACTATTATTGCGAGCAATGTTTATTAACCGAGGTACACGCGCCGGTCGGCACGCGCATTAATCTTGCCGCGGCCGCGAGATAAGCAAACGCTCGCGTCACTTGGACCGACTGTCTGCATATTATTTACGTCATCGATAAATCTTCTTAACGTAACGTTAACAGCAGCCGCGATAGAATCGTCGGCCACGATTAATCGACTTTCCAGCGCCGTACAAGCTCCGTGGAAAAAGCCTCGCCAGAGAGGGTTGAGCAACCCCCGGACGGAAATTGTTTCGATGTGGATAAACGTTGCTCGTTAGTTTGATCGAAAGCCGACATTCGGCACGAGCTCTAAGAATGCATCGATTGTTTCGCGCATACTTTCGCGCATTCTAATCGAGCCATTGATTCTCTTCCAGGCCTTCGTGCTCGGCTTTATCGGCAAATCGTAAGCTTACGCCGAGGTACGATTGCGCTCGGTGTTACGTGGAACTATTGACTTTGTTAAGACTATAATTCCGCGTAATTTTTCCGTTTGTAGTACGTACATAGCGATAAAACCGTGTCGTGCTCTGGTGACTGTCAATATTTGGCATATTTCGCCAGGGTATTCTATTTGCAAGCTTCGTTATCGTAATTCCTCGTTATCGTAATTGCAAAGATGGATATTTTTGGTGGAGAAAGGAACCAGTAGCAGCATCGATCGGTAGAAATTTATATTTTTCGCTTCACCGTGGTCTTTTGTCACTGCTTGCTTTCGATCAGTCGGCTAGCTATGACATGTCAGTGTACACTTGTCCACGTAAAGAATAAGTGTGCGGTTTCCTAAATTTATACTGCTCTGCGTTACTCTGATATCCAATTCCAATAATTTTGAGACTTGTAAGAGAGACACTCGTCATATTCGAATTACTATGCGATCGTATAAAGAACATATCGTCTTTCAATTACATTTTGTTGCGTGTCTTTTCCACAAAAGAATATTCTATTCAAAACCTTCGTTATCGTGATTCTTCGTTATCATAATTATAAAGATAGATAATTTGATATTCGATGAAAAGACGAGCGCCATCTTTGAATCGTTATGCGATCATTTGTATAACGTATCACCTTTCAATTGCATTTTGTCGCGTGTCTTGTCCACAAAAGAATATTCTGTTCGAAACCTTCATTATCGTGATCCTTCGCTATCGCAATTGTAATGACAGATATTTTGAAACTCGATAAAAAGACGGGCGCCATCTTCGAATTGCTGTTCGATCGTTCAAAAAGCATATGGCCTGTCAATCCTAATTTTACCCTGATCCCCAAACATACGCTTCCTTCGCGAATAAACTACCCTCTCGAACTTCACCCTTATGAACCTTACCCTCGCGAATAAACAACCCCTATAGAACATCCACTTTTCCGTTCCCAAAGCTCCATCGCACCCTCCCAGATCCTCGACGAATCACGCTCGAATGGATTCGCCACGCGATTCGGATCAGCTTCCCGTTATCCTCCGCGTGGTTAATGAAAGCAGCCACCGGCACGGCGTGATAGCCGGCGCAATTTGTAACCAGGGCGAAGTCAATTAATAAGGACATCGGGCCATTAATTTAATTGTACCCCGCGACGATAGATATCGACCTGACCCGCGGCCTAGACGCCTCGGAGACTTATCAATCACGAAATTTCCACGCGTGTCTGGCGTCGCGATCGACTAGAGGTCCCTAGGAGGTCGCGTGGGCAGCCATCGTCGCGGATTAAATTATCGGACCGTCTGGACGAGGTCGAACCGTGCTCGACACTCGTCTCTGTTCCTGAAAAATTGCGAAATCCTGCATCTCCCGCGGACTTCTCGCGGATTCGTCGGCCAGCGAGAAGGGAGCACGCGTTGCTCCTTAACCTTTCCAGTTTAACCTTTCGCGAATCACCTCGCAACGACGCTTCGGTATTTTTTAATAGGCTACGCGCCTGGTTTTAGCCGCCTGATCGACTGCTTGGATCGTAAATTAGCTACACGGGATCGCGAAGTCCGCTGTTGACGTAACCCTGCGAGCCGGATGGGACCAGAGGTGTGTCCGTGGGTAACGAGGAGCGAGAGGTCTGCTCGACAATCATTGGCGATATTCTATCGGTGTTTCGTGTCTAGCACGACTGAATATAGGGATTTGAAATACGCGTACCAGAGACACACGGAGCCTCCAGAGAGTACGCGCAAATCGCGAGTAACGAGCGTAATATCCAGGACAAGGCCCTGGATGTCTCTCTTACGACCCTCGATACCGCGATGGAGCTCGATATATTAATCTCAGCATTGGCGTTAAACGAAGGATACTCGCGTCCCCAGTCAGCTCTCTTCCAATCGTCCGCGGTCGCCCGACAGCCTTTGGAGAGCTTCCTGTGGGAGAGCTTTTTCTGAGAGAGCTTTTTCTGGGAGAGCTTTTTCTGTGGAGCTTTCACTGGGAGAGCTTTTTCTGTGGGAGCTTCCACTGGGAGAGCTTTTTCTTGGGGAGCTTTCTCTGGCAGAGCTCCCCCTGGGAGAGCATTTTCTGGGAGAGCTTTTTCTGGCAGAGCTTCCTCTGGGACAGCTTCCTCTGGGAGAGCTTCCTCTGCTCGACGGAGAGTCGCGAATCGGCGCGGAGGATAGCGCGGAAAGGGATCCCATTTCTTACTAGCTGATCTCGTTAGTAGACTGGATAGGAATTGCATGGAATTTGCGCGCCGCGGCGGCGTAAACTCATCTCGCGCCGCGGCGCGGAACGCGTTAGGCTCGGTCCGCGTTGCATTCCGTCACGTTGCAGGGGAGGAGCCGTTCGCGCCGCGAGGAAATCCCCGGTATTCTAATCAGTTTCTAGCCCCTATCTGCTGGCCGCACGGCCGACAAAGCGGATTCGGAGAAATCGCTCGATTGCCAGTCCACGGTCGTCGCAATAATCATTAGAGGAATATTAAAGCCGGCGGGATATCGATCGGTCGATCGATCGAGCGGACGTCGCGACGCTTCGTGGGTCGGACGACGAGATGGCGAAAGCGAGGTACTCGTTTAACGAGTATAATACGCGACGGTGAACGGTCGGTGCGATGTTGGCGAGGTCGCGAGGTTCCGCGTAGGTCGGTCCCCCGTCCCAGGCGTATTATTCGTTACGCGCGTGTCGGATCGGATCGAGCGGATTTATCGCGGGTATTAACGAGCGCGTGGGCAATTTCGGTTAATCGTAATTTGACGGGGGAATTAGCGCAGGTCGAATCGATCAGAGGTGGACGGGCGACATCGCTGCGAACGGATGTCTGCATCGTGGTAATTGCGGCCTAATACGACGCTGGATCGAGCGCGACGCTCGGTCTTCCGCGCGCAGCCTCCTGCGTATAAGTGTGACTTAGGATTACCCGAGCGCGCGTATAATTTAGATGGCCGGTATAAGTTCTCGAGGCAGCGCGCGTAATTTAGATCGCGGCGCAGATACGCGAGCGGCGTAAGGGGGGCGACGCGCTGCCCTATCCAAGCACAATTTAGACGAAATTACAGCATATAGAAGCTTGCATAAGTTGCGCCGAAGCGTTGCTTGATCGGCCATAACTTAGGGCTAGCATAACTTAATCCAATTATAATTCAGATCGTCCATAACACGCGGCGGATTAAACGTAACGCATCCTGGCCGCGCCGCGGCGAGATTGCATCTGGTTCTAGCGATCGTAAACTGGCAATAAATCGAACCTATCCGGAATTTGATCGTACGCGAGCCGACTAGGATCGAGCTTCCTCGATTTCGAGCCGCTTCTAATTCAGCCTCGATTATCCGCGAGCAATTGAACGACTATTTGTCGCGATCGCGGCGCGCTCGCGCTCGCGCGAGAGGGCGTCGGTGGCCGTTCCCCGTTCGCCGTTCGTGTCTCGATGGGTTCCGGTTTTATCCATCGTTTTTCGTCGCGAGCCTCCCCGGACACACCGGTGGGACCTGTTTTCACCGATGAAAAGTTACCGGATCGTTCAGACCGGCGACGACGGTACGATACGCCCGACAGACCCCCGTTGCTTTTCCAGATGGAACTGGTCGACCGTGCGAAAAGCACACACGCCACGGAATATCGCGTACACTCGCGCGCGTCTTTCCACGCGCGAGTTTCACCGACCGATCTCTCTCTTTTCTCCCTTTTTCTCTCTCCTTCGCTGCCTTCTCTCCGTTTCGCTTCCTCGACCATGCCACGCTGCTCCGGATCCACCTTCCTTCCCTTCCATCTCCTCCCTTTCGCTCTCTTTACCCTCTCCTCTCTTTCCTTCTTGTTTTCCCCGTCTTCTACGTAGCGTAGAGGTATCTATACGCCGACGACGAATCGACGAGACCGTTTTACAACCTGACGCGTCTTTAGAGGACCGCGTAAAGTTCGTCTCGTAAATTACACGGACAAGAATTCCGCTTATCTGACGCTGGATCGGATACGGAGTGCTCGGTGTACACGGGGACAGGGACGGCCGGTGAACGACGACGAGGCGATAAGCGTCGCTAATTTCCGTAAATTCGCCGGCGACTCGGCCAGGGCGTTACGTTTTAATTGCCGCAATTAATTAGACCGAGATCGAGAGAGCCTGGCTTCGGCCCTGAAGCGGATATCGCGGCAGCCTTGGCGCGGTCGCTGTGGACGACCTTGCTTCGACGAAAGGTCAGCAGCTCCCGAACACCGAGGTGTTCCTCTGCGAGTTATTCGCCAACGATTAACGAGAACGGCGGGAGGACTTTTCGTCTGTCATCGGGCGAGATGGAAGATTAACCCCGCGAGAGGAGAGCGCTGCGCGAATCGGGAAAGAAGCCAGATCGAGAGTGGCAGAGAGATGCAGGGAGAGAGAGAGACGGTGGAGAGAAGCGGAGGAAGACGAAGAGACCGCCACGGGGCGCGACAACTCGTGTTTTACATAAGTAGCGCGGATCTTATCTCTGTTCTGGTACACAACTCTGGACACCGCAACCGGGTCACGATGCAGCCGGGTACCAGATCTTGCGCATCCTCGATGGCCTGGACCAACCAGATCTTTTTATTTTTGACATTCCGCCTGGTCGCACCTTTCGGTTCCTTGTTCCCTTTTTTACACACGCCCTGCTCGTCGCCACCTTGTGTTCGCCACGCGTTTTTCCTGCTTCTTTCATTACGGTAACCCCCCACTCCCCTTCCCCCTTTTTTTATTCCTTTTCATTCCCTTTTTTTTTTATTCCTCTCCATTCCCTTTTTTTTTTACTTCATTCCCTTTTTTTTTATTCCTCTCCATTCCCTTTTTTTTTTTACTTCATTCCCTTTTTTTTTATTCCTCATTCCCTCTTTTTTAATTCGTTCTATTTAATTTCCCGCTTTTTATTTAATTAAATCATTCCCAATTTCCTTGCCCCTCCCCTCCTGTCATTATTTTTTTCTTCGCCTTAATGAGTATTCTTTTTTTTTTATTTAATTCGGGCAACTAAGACAATTTTTTAATCGACTGTTACACATCATACCAAAGATTAATTCATTTATATAAGAGTGTAATTCAAAGAATTTCAATGGGATTTAAATTCGCGCTTGAATTGTTTTTTTCTGGGTTGGTTGACTTGAATAATAATGGAGGAATGAGGGTGTCAACAATGGTGGAAAATTAATTTCTCCGACATATTCGTTCAAATATTAATCCGAAAAATTGGAAAAGCCCCGGGCCGGGAATCGAACCCGGCACCCGCGGGGTTGCAGTCAACCACCAAACTCGCTTAGCTAATCGGATTTTTATACGTGAACTCTTTCTACTGTTATATATAGTACTTCAATCGACTCTCCTCGATAGCTCCTTCAAACTTCGACGTTCCTAATCTACCGTCTGCAAATTTTCTATCGCAGATTCTTCTACCCTCTCATACTCTCCGCTCGTATCTTCTTCTCTCCTCGAATCTTCTCATCGGCTACTTATCCACGTATCCCGGGCGTGTCGCATCGAAAGCGATCAGACCCCGAAGCACCTCGCACAGCGAAGCGTGAACTTCTACGAAATTCCTCTCGTTACATCGGGCGGCTGGTTGGCGAGCTAATGACATTCCGAAGCAGTCGTTCCAGATAAATCAAGAAGCGTGTCCGAAAGAAAGCCAGGCCGGTGCCGCTAATAAATACGTCGTATGAACAAAAACGCGGAGCAGGGCGGTCTCGTATACATAACGGCCGGACACGGGCCATGATGTATCGCCGCGGTGGACACGTCCCGGCGTCGTGTGTGCCCGGCATAATCCCGTTCACGACTATGTGGAGCACATGGGAACCGAGAGAGCCGGCTTAATAGAGGCTCGTGCCGCTCTCCACTCGATATATCTTGGATTTTATCCCGACCTAGCTCTCCTTCTCTCTTCCCATTCCTTTTCTGGCAATAATTGCTCGATCTCTTCCCTGCCCGGTTACGCCGCCGCGGCTGCCGGAAGCTGCCGACCGCCAAGCGGAAGTCGTATCACCACCGAGAGACGATCTGCTCCGCCGGTCTCTTTCCTCTGCATCCAGCATAAATCCTTCTTTTAATTAACCTCCTGTCCTTGCGTGTCCTTTTATTTTTTTCCGCCGCGCGATCAGGGGATACGCCGCGGACGTACCGCGGCTTCCGAACCGCGCGTCCAAGGCCTTCCAGAGAGCCACTTTTCACCGAGTTCCGACCTGCAATGCCTGAACCAGATCCAATCCACGTCCCCCCGATCTTCCGAGACCGTCTACTTTCTGTTTCGCCGCGCTTTCCGCCTATGTTTTCGTCTCTTTTCGCGTCATTCGCATTTGCCCTACTCTTCCGCGATTTGGAAAAATTATTTTCAAACGGGGAACAGTGGGAGCTGGAGATGGTTCGGCCTTTTCCAAAACCGAGATTGACGTATGAATCCACGTAGAATTCCCGTTAACCAGGGCTCACCACTTAGTCCCTATTTCTCGAAAATCTGAATAATCCGACATTCCAGTGCAACCTAAAAGTTTCCCAGTCAAGACAGACCAGGTCTTCCACACAAAGGAAGAAACAATTTCGAATCTCTGTCCATACCACGAACCCCATAAACAATCATCGATATAAGAGGGGTACATAGACTCAAACCCAAGATCCATAAGAACCCTGGTTCCATTCCGAAATCATCCAAACGAAACAACTTGGAGCACCCGATACCTGCGCACCGACCTAACCCGTACACCCCCGGGACAGCGTGGAAAACTGCTGGGCCTTACGCAACCGCGGAGCACGTGGCCGCGCGCGTTGTGGGCTCGCCTTAACGCCTCCCACGTACCAGCGGCCGGTGCCGCGTTGTATAAACAAATAACAAATTGTAGTCGCCGAGCAACAAAGCGGGCCGTGCCGGGAGCGTTGGACGTTTCATGGATCGCCGTGTACGAACGTCAAGTGTACTTAATTGTACGGTCTCCATTCAGCCGTGGCAAGAACGCGGATAATAGAAAGTAAGACGGCGGGGCCCGTTGCGCCGCGGAGAACGCCGCGCTGCGAGCGGCTGGAATTTCGTCGGTCGTTTCTAAATCTCGCATTTTATTGGCCACCGTCGACCGTACGTCTCGTCGTCCCGGGAACACCGGCCGATTTGCGTCGTGCGCTCGTGTTCGCCGCGCTGGGAGATTTACTATCGCGTCGATCGGTGGCAGTCGGTTAACCGGATTAGCGAGTTCCAGCTGCAGATTCCTTTTCCTCCGCGATGAAAACAAATTTCTGCGTTTTTTCCGCCGCGGCCACCGGTGAAATTCATCTCGGCTGCATTGCCACGTGTTTCTGCCGAGCACGGGGCACGGCGAGGAGAATCGGCTGTCAGAGGAACGCGAGTCGCTGCGAGATCGTAGGTAGGCGCTGTTTTAGGGGTGAGTTATGGGCTGTGGCCTGCTTTCTCGAGTCGCCTGCTCCCATGTCTATCGCGGAACGCTGAACACTCGGTGTCTTTGGGGTTCGCGGCAGGGATAGAGACGTTGTATGGGATAGACGGAATTTATTAACCTAAACCGAACTTTATTGTCCCGTTACGACACGAGACTCATTTCCCAGTGGCACCGAACAAAGATACCGTTTCGTACGTTTATGGCGGATTTTATTCTTCCTAATGACAGTACGGATTAGAGCTGACCGACGATTCTTTCCGTAATCGAATACGGAACGCGGAAAAATTCTACTCGTTACGCCTCGTTTCGAAACGGCATAAAACGTCTGCGACAGAGAGAGAGAGAGAGAGAGAGGAGTGAAATAAGAAAACACAGCGATCCGGAAGATCGGAGGACGACTGTTCGTTATGGCCGAAGAAACATCGCGAGGGTTACGCCTTAAATTATCCCGGCCGCTCGTTTGTTCGCCGTGGCAGGAGTCGCAGGAGTCGCGTGGTGCTCGGGTGGGGGAAATTTGTTAAACGTAGATTTTTGCGCGTTGGAAGCGGTTCATTAGCCTGCCCTCGCGATAAAAGAGGCTGCTAACGGTAAAGGTTCGTCAGCGGCCTCTTATACCGCTTAATCAAGCGGCCGCGCGAGGAACGAGGGAAGCGTCGCGCGGGTAAACGCGGTCGCGCGTGCGAAAGAAGGTGAAAAATGGCGCGGCGCGGTTTAAAATGCCGCCCGGTCGACGCTCGTGTTTTCGAGACCGGCGACGTACGGCCGCGTGCGCGCGTTTGTAAAATGTAAATTTTTCGCGTGCACGCGAATGCGGGGCGTGCTGAGAAATGTATGGACACGGAAAAGGTGGACGCGCGTGAACCAGCCGCGAGAGTAATGTCGTTGTTGCGCCCGAGTCGGCTGAAAAATCGCGGACGACTCGGGCTACGAGTTTCGAATTACGCGCGCTTTTAATGCCCTCGCGGGACGCGTTATTTCGCTCGGCGTTGCAACTTTGTGACTTTCGTCGGCGGGTATTAACGAGGAGAGCTTCGATGAAGCATGGATCGGATTACGGGAACTCGAAGTAGATTGAAATTGCCGGTGACTCGAATAAGGTGTGGTAAGATATCGAGTCGCGACGGGTCGGTTATCCCAACGTCGATTATTCGAATTTTCATCCTACGAATATGGAGCGAGTACGAGTACGCGTATGCATTTGGATCGAGCCGAGAGTGGAGAGTCGAGAGTCGGGAATGAAATACAAATAATTCGGGTTAAAGTAAGACGGATTTTCTGCTATATCGAGGCTCTAAATCCCAGTTTATGCGATTAGGTAGAAAGTAGATGAAAAGACGAGGAACTCGGAGTTCGGTGTTAAAAATTAAATAGAACGAAAAATCGAAACGCGTTCTTTAATAAATCTCTTTCCCGTCATTTGCATTACTAATTTCGTTAATTGCCATTAATTCGGTGGAAAAATAAACGCATTTCGATAAGCATGCACTAATGATCAAGTAGGCGGTGCAGGAATGGGGTTCACCGGTTCTAGGTTAAACGGTTGCCTCGAAAAATACCGCATTCTTTGAAACTATAGACGGATAAAGTGTATCGTGACCGACAAATTATAGATAGATAACCCGTTATCCGCGATTCTCCCGCGAGCCTTAAAAAGTAAATTGGATCGTAAATCGGCGAAACGAAATTCCTGCGAATTTACAGCCTCGAAATTCGCCGCTTTTTACCCGTCACGTTCCCTTCAGTTTTCTGGATAACGAGCACCCATATTCTCCCGTGCCAATCAAACCTTCGATCCGAATTCACCACGATGGCATAACTACCTCTCGATCGGACTCCGATTCCCCTCGATCGCGAGCGCTCCTCGAGAACCCTCTTCAACTTTCCTCCCTTCGACCGTCGCTGCCGGCCAGTTTTTAACGCGAAAACCATGGTCGACGCCGGTATACAGACCACGTCAATCGCGTTCGAAGGGATAATCGTCGTTTCGAGATGATACTTTGTCGCAGTCACGAACAGCCGAGTTTCAAAGCCGAGCATTTTCACCGGTCGCTCTGGTCCCTTTTCTCCCCCGGTTTCCTCTCCGGTGCCGGTCGCCACGGCCGATTACACGTTCCCGAGGCCTGCGAATCGCGGTCGTGGCTGCATTTCACGACGTCGTTTTCACGGATCTTTCTTCCTCGCTGGCGACTTTCTACGACCAATAAGGAAGCTCCGTTTTTTCCTTTTTTCTTCCCGCCCCAGGAGAACAGCTCCGCGGTAGCCGCGAACGTTGACAGCGTTTAGCTTTTCCGACAACTCGCACCTGTCAAACCGCGATATCACGTCGTTATCACGGATGATGATATGCTTGGTGGATATTAACACATTGCTCACGAATTCTCTCATATTTCGCGCGCCATCTATCAGAGAGCCTTAGATGTCAACGCACTGTCTTGTCAAAACGCACGGTCCCTGGCGTATATCTTACAGATTTCTATGCGGAATGCAGTGTGTTAACAAGCAACGTGTCGCATTCGCGATGATAGAGTTACACAACGTCCACTCGTTCGATTTGCAGAATGATTGGAGGGTTAGAGGTATAATAATCGGGATAAATGGCGGCGAGCATGGTCTGCGCATTGTGGACTGTGTACCTTATTTTTGGCATGCTATAACTCGACCATTACGCAGGAAAATGCCGATGATTCTCGTTTCGTCGAATTATTCCTGCCCGCGTTATCCATACTCGCGGACGTATAATTACATCCGGACTTATCGCGAGTGGTATTCGAGAAGCGTTCGATGGCTAACCTAAATAACGCGATTAACGAGAGCAATAGCACGTCTCTGGCTACCAATCATTCGTCCCGTTTCAACGAGGTACTCGGGTAAAAGAGTGGTCGCAACCTGTAATAACTCGTGGATGTAATCCGAGTGGAAAAATCCATATTTCCGCAGCGATTACATACTTTTCCGCTTGGATCCGTGCCAGGTAGCAATTTCGAAAAGTGGAGGGAAGAAACACGGAGAAGAAACGTGGTGGAGAAAAGTGGAAAAAAGGACAGAGAGGAGGATGGCTTCGACACCGATTTTCAGTCCGCCAGTTGCTGCATCGGCGAACGAAAATGGCGGCCGGCGTGCCTAGCTCCGCGGCTGTCTCCGCTCGGGAATCGACTCGGTTTCGTTTTACGAGGCGAGAAGTGGCAGTAATCGCGGCGTTATTCCGCGGGAAGCGGCGGCGTTTACGATTGGCGGGAATGGCGGAGCGCGATGGAGCGGCGCGTTTCCGGCGCGCGTGGCGCCGCGCGGCGACCGAAATCGGCGACATAGTGGCAATGGGTAGGACTTTTGCTCGTTCCACCTTGCCACACTGTCGCGATGTTTTTACCGCCGTCCGTATACGGCGCACTAAATTATCCCGTTGCAATAAAACGCGTGGCGGGACGCGCGTACACCACGGTGAACAAATAAACGCGAAATTACGGTGAAACCTGGTTCTCTCTCACGGACGGCCTGTCTTTCTCGCTCGTTCGGCCTGTCTCGGTTTACTGGCTCGCGAAAGCCGTCGAAAACGAACGGTAAAAAGCTTGGATGTTTAGCTCGGACGTTTCCTGGTAGTTGGCCAATCGATTAAAAAAGGGAGATCGTTGTTTAATTCGCCGTTTTGCCGGGTAGAACCGGTCGGCCGTTCTCGAGGATGTATCTTATTATGATATTTAGCAGCTTTGTTACTTTCAGCAAACACTACTTCGCTCGTGTCCTTTTTTCCGTGGCTCGACGTCACCGATAGTCCGTTTCTAAGGGAGACATCGGTGGATCGTAGGCGTATTTTGCTCCGTGGCGAAAAACGCGCTAATTAAAATAAGCACGAGCGATTAATTTCTTGCATCGGACTGCTCGGGATGACTTGCTCGTTCGGTTCGATGGTATTGCCCGTGGTTCCGATTAATTGGACCGAAGAGATCCTTTCGGTCTTGCCGAGCGGACGCTTGACCTTTAAAAAACGAGCTTAATGGCGGGGGAATCGGGGCAGTGGATTGGAGGCTGTACAAAGCGTTTAATGAAAGCTTAATTGAGCCATCCGCGCAATCGACAGCTCCTCCGACTATCACCGCGCGCATTTACATACGCACGTTCAATGGCCGATCAACGGGGACGTTTTAATTGCTCCATATCGATCGGGAACGAAGCTGTTCCAGATAGAGATTAAATTGCATCTCAATTGACCCGGTTGGCATTTCTGTGTTTCTAGGTCTTCCTCGCGTATTCTTGAGAAATAGAACGCCCCGCAGCCACGTCGATCGTTATTAAACGATTATATTATTAAATCGAATCACCGGCTACCGGCTGGCCGCTCGATCAAATTGCCAGCTGCGAGCAATGCGCCATTGGATAAAGGGACTTGTCGATGATTAACGGGCCCGCGTGATGTTTCTGTTGCAGCCGGAGACGGTTCCCCAAGCGATGATCGACATGACCCGCGTGCTGGAGGTTGCCGCCGCCGAGGACGTCACTGGACATCCCTACAGCCTCGCCATCACCTCGCCGGAAGGAGTTACCTTCGTGAAAGGCACGTGCCGCGAGGAAACCAGATGGTGGGCTGACGTGCTCGAGGTCTACTCGTGGAACAAGGTTTGCTCGAGAAAAATATTACAACTATCGCGAGTACCCGATTATTCCCCATCGCCGAAGAAACACACGGGTCTATTGCGACTTCGAAGAACGAAATTTGCCATTTACCACTCGTAATGCATAGTTTCCTTTTAAAGTTAAGCACTGTACGACAAATGGCCAAATCGCGACGCATTTCCGTGTCAAAATGTTAAGAAACGTTCCTAAAATTAATATTTCGTCGAGAAAATTATTCGAAATCTCAATTGGATAATAATATCAGTCGAGGTTGTTTCATCTTCACTGATGATCTATCGATCAATAGAAATTTGCAACAGATCGGCAGTGTTACCATTTCGCGTCATCATCCGATTCGTGTTAGGTTAAGTTAGGTTAGTTTCGACGAATAACACATGGAACGCTTTAGTGACGGAAAGACACGAACGGATAATCCCCGATCGCCTAAATCCTCCTGATCCTAGTGGATTCCATAGGGACACCGACGTTGACAAAATAAAATTCCCACCGAATCGGTTATCGCGTGAAGGATGGTCAAATCGCGATGCATTTGCGTGTCAAAATGTTAAGAAACGTCCCTAAAATTAATATTTCGTCGAGAAAATTATTCGAAATCTCAATTGGATAATAATATCAATCGAGATTGTTTCATCTTCACTGATGAACTATCGATCAATAGAAATTTGCAACAGATCGACAGTGTTACCATTTCGCGTCATCATCCGATTCGTGTTAGGTTAAGTTAGGTTAGGTTCGACGAATAACACATGAAACGCTTTACTAACGAAAAGATAAGAATTTACTATCCCCGATCGCCTAAATCCTTCTGATCCTAGGGAATTCCATAGGGACACCGACGTCGATGAACTGAAATTCCCAGCGAATCGGAAATAAGTTAAGGCGCGTTCTAACAGCGTCGAATTACACGTTCCGCGGACCTGGATCCAACGCGAAAAAGAAGTCACGCTGACGAGGCCGCTGTCATTCGTTGATTACGGTGCTCGCATAATCATTACTACATCCTTCTGCGTCATGCTTGTTACGCGTGCAGTAATACCAGTCGCGTCGACTTGTCTCACCGGCGGAAATAGCTTTAATAGGCTCACGCTCGAAACGCTGTTCGCGTTCCCGCGAGGAAACGAAACGCGACAACGCGGCCGCCTGCGGTTTTTCCGCGGCCTTCCGCCCACTCTGACTCCGGCGTTTTCAATTTTCCAGCGGAAAATCGAACGCGCCGATAGCTCGTCGAGTCATCGACGAACAGACCAACGCTTCGTGGGAGATATCGACGCGCCGTGGCGCACGATCACAGGGGTTAATTATGGCTTTGTTAGAGTCGGGTGCTTTAATTGAACCGTCTAACGAGTGGGTTCGCGGGTTTCGAGTATCGAAAGCTTTCTACGCCGTTATTGCCGATGATTTAATGACCGACTCCGAGGGGGGTATCTTCTTATTGTAAACTGTTTTATGTGCCACGGGGTTGTCTTTAGACCCCCGTTGTTTTTCCACTTTTTGTCCCCCGCTAATCGGATATTTAAGTTTAAGCACCGATTTAATGGATAACTATCTTCGCTTATTATATTTCTCTGCGAGATATAAAATCAACCGAGGATTGTCAGATATTCCCTCGATGGTTAAATATCAGCCTAATTGGAGAGCCATTCGAGACAGCATCTGTTTAGCGATGCTCTCTGGCATCTTCCAATGACTATAACACCTGCTCCCTCGTTCTCCCGTTTCCTATCAGTCAACCCCATCCACGGGTATAGCTGTTCGCCCATGGTGAAGGATACACAAGCACTCGGAGGATCGGAGATACGCGGATGTCTAATTTGCACCGGGAGTTGCACCATTTTGCAACAAAATGGCGGATCGAGCTCGGTTAATCCGGCCGCGTCGAGAGCGGATGACGGAAGAGCGAGGACACTGGGAAAGAAACGTAGCCGGCAAAAGTGCGATAATGCTGGATCATTAGCGCGCGCTGTCGCGGCGTCACGCTCGTTACAGCGCGAAATAATGCCGCGCTGGCAAAACTGCACCGTAGCCGCGCGCCGATTGCCGCTTTTCTGCGATTCACTCGATCGTTCCGCGTGCCACTCGCCGCTTCTTCGCCGGTTTCTTATCGCCGTTCGCGGGAATAGGGCCGATTATGCTCGCGACCGCGTGGAAACAGCGCGACAATGCAGAATGATCGCGGTTGTTTGTTAATCCGTGAACAGGGACGATTCAATTCGATTCCCCGGCGATTCAGCCGGGTTCGGTGGCTGACAGGTATTCAGGATGGATTCAGAGACGCGACGAGGGATTAGCTCGATGTCGAGCGCGATTCAATTAATTTTAATTGAGCGCGTTTCCACCATCGATGCTTTTGATTGGACAGCAGGGGCGTTGTTTGGCAGGCGAAGGAGTTTCGAAGGCGTCGAGCCGTTGGATGTCATGGGGTTGGCAGCACGAGTGTTTTTCCCGCGGAAGATTCACCCTCGTGGATTCAGGGGGTCCAATGAGTGCCTTTGATCGGTTATTAGGGGTGTTGTTCAAGAACCCAAGGATCGTTCAATTTCGTGGGGTTGACGTACGATTATTTCTTATTTTTCTTTCCATTTTTTTAATCTCTTAAGCATGGCAGGATTTTGCGCGAGGCTAATTCCAATTACACCTAAAGGATACAACATTGTAACGTGTGACGAACAATGCTGTTCTAAAAAATTATAAGGATACGGATCTGTATGTTAACAAGAGCATCTTTATGTAAGAGCAAATGGTATATTTATTTAAATGAAAAGCAACAATTCATACTTGACATTGGCGTGTTAAAAACAAAGACTGTATGTTGTTAACACTGTTATAAAACAGTGTGTTGTGAAGGCAAGAAAAGTGCGAAAGAAAATATATTACAATTTATTAATCATTTAATTCAAACGGTGAACGAGGAGCCGCTAGAGTGAGCCACTATAGTGACGCGTCGTTCAGAAAGATGGCATCCCCGAGAACCACTATATAGTGGTGCATCTTGTCTGAGAGGTTAAAAATTGTTATAAATTAAATTAAAAGATTGGAATTGTTACGAATTCGATCTTTAAGATTAAGGGTTTTAATTAAAATTTAATAATCATTTAATTCAAATGGCGAACGAGTGAGCCACTAGAGTGAGCCACCATAGTGATGCGTCGTTCAAAAAGATGGTATCCACGACAGCCACTATAGTGGTGCATCTTGTCTGAGAGGTTAAAAATTGTTATAAATTAAATTAAAAGATTGGAATTGTTACGAATTCGATCTTTAAGATTAAGGGTTTTAATTAAAATTAAAAAGCACTTAATTCAAATGGCGAACGAGTGAGCCACTAGAGTGAGCCATTGCTCAGAAAAATGGCATCCCCGAGAACCACTATATAGTGGTGCATCTTGTCTGAGAGGTTAAAAATTGTTATAAATTAAATTAAAAAATGGGAATTGTTACGAATTCGATGTTTAAGATTAAGGGTTCTAATTGGAAAATTTTCTCCGTGCCTATGTAAAAGTTACCAGGTACGAGATTATGAAATTAAAGGAAGGATAGAGTTGCGTCACGGCGGTAATGATCCTACGATGCAACACCATCGTCGAATTTAAAATGATACGATAAGCCCCGTGGGACGGTTTGATCGATTGCTTTCCCAATTTTTTCTCTCCTTTCCACCTCGAATTATCTCCTTCCCGTGATTATCTCGAATAATTGCCGCGCGAACGTGCAAAGTCGTCCTTCGCGAATGGGAATATCTTAAAACCCGCGTACCGATGAATTAACGCCGACGTCGAAACAATAAAAGAGCCTCGTCGATGTTATCCGCGGCGTGATCTACGCGTTTCGCGATCGCCCGATAGATCAAGGCGTCTGTTCGTGAATCGTGTAGCCTGTCGTCGGGAGACTGTCATTTTGCCGCGTTACCTAGACTCTCGACAACCACGCGTTGTGCAACGAATGATCGATGGGAGAGTAGCGACGCTTCTCTTTGCCGAGATAAAAATCAGACAAGGCTCTTAAATCTACGAATCGTCGCTGCGTGCCTTCGCCTAGCCCCGTGAATCACCATCCCGAATAATATTTAAACAGTCCGGAAGAGAATCCTCAGTGATAGCATTTTTCATTTCGAATTCACCGTATTCAAAAATCAGAAAAACTTATTCATTCAGACTATTAATTAGATATTCCAAATTTTCGAGTGTGAACTAAATAATAGAATTTTTTAAAATTAATTCGCGAAGACTATCGTGACTATGCTATTTGACATTTAAGTAGTCGTTAAAGGAAATAATTCGCGAGTCAATCTATTATTAGCGATGGAATGAAAATTGGCAAAGAATTCCTTCATCCCTGGGATCATCCAAATTCATCATCCAACGAAAGCTTCGACGGATTCCAAATACCTCGTGTGAGGACTCACCGAAAATTCCTACGAGAACGAAAGCTCGCGAGGAACCCAAGACTCGCAAAGCGGAGGAACCCAAGATGGACGTCCGAAATCGGCCGGTTGAAACGCGGTGGACGTGGAGCAGGGATCGGCACCACGAGAATGGGTCGGGATCGGAGTCGGCGTCGCGTTCGATCGATCGATCGATTGTCCGTGGATGCTGGGGCGCATTGTTCGCGCGTTCGCTTTGGGTCCGTTACGCAAGGAATGATCGATCGGCAAATGGAAACGGCTCGTCGTCTCCGCGCGGACCTGCCGCCCGGTGTAAACGTACGATTACGTTAGGAGGCCAAGGCGACGCGTATACGTACGCCAACACGTTGGAGCGAACCGGTGAACGCGCGTAGGAAACGGGCCTCCCCGCGCCTTTTATTTCCTCTGCTCGTTGCGTTGGTCGCCTGTCGTAAAAGCCGCACGTAGCCCTGCCATGCCAAATAAAACACCCCGCGCGATCTCTTTCCGTTTGAAGAGTAAACTGGCCGACCAGCCACCTGTTCCGCTCGCTTTCCGCTCGCTTTCCGCTTAATCGCGGGACGCTCCAAAGATTGCACGGAGAGTATAGTCATTTCCGAGCGTTTTGGTTATGGAGGTGCCTAATTCAAGTATTCGGTGGATCCTCGAGTTATTTACTGGGTGCTTTCGTTAGGGATAACGTCTCGTTATTCGGTACTTGCCGGAGTCCATCAGACTCGTGGACTCTCTAGCGAGAGCCAAAGAGCTTTCAATTATCGCGACACGTTCATTTCGCATGGGACGTCAGTCGACGTTAGGTTCCATCGGGGATTCTAATTGGCGTGCCGATCGTTAAAGCGTTAAGACATGTCAGATCGGAATTACCGTTACGTTTTATTTTTTCTTCGCATAATTTCGCGTTGCCGTGTGTCGGCCGCGATTAATTTTCGAAGATATACCCGAAGCTATCGAGCTTTCGCAAGACTCGAGGTGCTCTCAGCTATTCCGTGCCATGATACGATTATTCGAAACGGAATGTCAATTGGCGTTAGTTTCAATCGAGGACTCTAATTGACGTGTCCGGTCGACAGAGTGTCGTAAGATTTTCGAAAGCCTTACTCTGCTTTACGTTATTTTTCCCGAGACTATCGCGAGTCTGCCAACTATCTCTGTCGTAGGAAAATTTTTATCATATCGGTACGACAATGGCCGATCTGCTGCCACAGACTGCCACCCATCGTTACTACTCGTGGACAAAAATGCAAATTTCGTTCACGCGAGCACGCAACGCGTTCGCTTCGTAATTTACATATCGTATGCGACGCGTGACAATAAGTTCGCAGCGACGTCGATTCGATAAAGCGGTAAGCGTGTCGCAAGGAGAAAAATGTCGAGGGCGTATGAATCGACGTATCGGTGACAGCGTGCGTTTCGCGGTGGGAGCGTGAAAAATGGACGAAAACTGGTGTGGATCGTAATGGAAAATGTCGGAAGGAGCACGCGACGAGGATATTTAGCATACAGGCGACCGGTGGAAATCCTCTTTGGCCTATCGAGAGATCGGGCCGGTAAGAAGATCTCGACGGTGGAGTGGATGGAATCGTTCGTGTTCGCATTTGTCCGGCACGGGCCGGTACACGGGGCCGCGGTCTTATGAATTATGCACGCCGGGAAGAGCGCAGCCCCGCGGAATATTATCAGCGTGGCTGTTATCTGCCGTTATTGCGGCCGCCTACCGCGACCTGGTCTCGCACACGCCTGCCCTCGTAGCGTCGCCCACGTTCGAATTCTACGGCATTCCGGCATGCAGTCGCGACGGCCGTGCGACTCGCGCCAAGATAACAACCGACGCGATTTTTAATCGACCCAGGCGTGTCCTTTATACGCACCACGAGATCCCGTCGCTGCGAGGACGATCGATCGAGCCGTAAGGGACTCGATCACCTATTTCGGCCGTGGACCAGCGATTAATCGAGGTCGAAATCGTGTTTCAGGGCCGGCACAAGAGGAACGCGACGTTCCCCGGTGGACAGACCAGCATCCTCCAGGTTACTCCGGCGATCAGAAGTGAGTAATTGATGATACTTTATCGTTTCTTACCCGATGTCGATCCAATCGGTTCTCGCGCGAGTCGAATAGCTGAAGAGAGGCACGTCGGAGAGGTTGCTACTTGCGCTCGATAGGTTTTTATTCGCAGACAAGCAGCGGTTAATCGAGCACGAGAGTTCGAAGTCAACGTTTGATCCATTAAGACGTTAAACGAATATCTCGCGCGAGTGCCACTTGAGCGTAAATTAAGCGCAGATTGCTGCTGCGGAGGACAGTGCGCGATTAAAACGACCGTCCTCCGTCTTTCTATTGCACTCCTCTTCCAAGCTTCCTCGTCGAATTGCAACCATATCTAACCTCAAAAATCGCTCCGCTTTCAGGCAACACGCCGAACCCTCCTCGACCTCGATTCAACAGCTGTCGCTCGGAGCCCCGCAGCAACACGTGGGTCCAGGAGAGCAGCGTGTCCACGGACCTGTGTCCATCGGTGTTCTCCTCGGCACCGACCCTGGGGACCAACAGCACCTCGACGACGACAAGCAACGCGAGCATGAGCAACGGGAACGCGGAAACCGTGAACGAGCATCGGACCAGCAACGTGTCGCCTCTGAGGACCAGCACCCCGCTGGAGAACGGTGGCTCCGCCTACCTGTCCTCGGTCCCATCCACCTCCGCGATGAACGGCACCGTGTCCAGCACCGTGTTCTCCACCACGTCCACGTCCACCACCGCGTCCAGCGGCGCGTCCTTGTCGGAGAAGCCACCGATCGTGCCCAGCGAGGGTAGGTCGAGCTACAGGGATCAGCCGGCGAGCAGCGCGTCTCCACCGACCAGGGACAAGCTGAGAGCCGAGGACAAGGCCAGACGCAGGATGAATCAGCACGGAGAACGAGCGGGGACCGCCTGCTCCGGAGAGAAACTAGGTCGGTATACTCGAATATGTCGGTGGCCTTGGATCCGCCATCGTCGCCGTAGGTACGGATCCAAGAATCCCTGTTCGCTAGTTCCGATTCGACGTCGGGTCGCGGGATCCGATGGGATCCGAGGGATCCAACGAGATCCAATAGGATCCACCGGGATTCGATGAGATCCAATGGGATGTTATGATATCCAACAGGATCCGACGGGATCCAACGAGATGCAATAGAAACCGACGGGATCCAGTAGAATCCGGCGGGATCGAATAGGATCCGACGGGATACAATAGAAACCAGTAGAATCCGACGGGTTCCGACGGGATCCGACGGGATCCAGTAGAATCCGACGGGATCGAATAGGATCCGACGGGATGCAATAGAATCCAGTAGAATCCGACGGGTTCCGACGGGATCCGACGGGATCCAGTAGAATCCGACGGGATCGAATAGGATCCGACGGGATGCAATAGAATCCAGTAGAATCCGACGGGATCGAATAAAATCCGACGGGATCCGACGGGATGCAGTAAAATCCGACAGGATTCAACGGAATCCAATAGAATCCGATGGGATCCAGTAGAATCCGACGGGATCGAATAGGATCCGACGGGATGCAATAGAATCCAGTAGAATCCGACGGGATCCAGCGGGATCCAGTAGAATCCGACGGGATCGAATAAAATCCGACGGGATGCAATAAAATCCGACAGGATCCAACGGAATCCAATAGAATCTGATGGGATCCAGTAGAATCCGACGGGATCGTATAGGATCCGACGGGATGCAATAGAATCCAGTAGAATCCGACGGGATCGAATAGAATCCGACGGAATCCGACGGGATGCAATAAAATCCGACAGGAGCCGACGAGATCCAATAGAATCCGATGGGATCCGATAGAATCCGACGGGGTCGAATATAATCCGACGGGATCCAATAGCATCCGGCGGGATCCAATAGAATCCGACGGAATCCAATAGAATCCGACGAAATCGAGCGAGATCCAACGAAGTCCGTCGGATAGACGGAGTTTTGGTCGGCCATATCGACTCCAAAGTGTCGGATGTCTCTTTTCACCGTGGCTCGGACCACTCCACGAAGGATACCGTTTTTGTCCAACTTCGGCAATCGGTTTATCAACTCCTTTCGATCTTCGATTCACCGTTTAATCTCCTTTTGCCCAACGAAATTGGTAGTTCCGCGAATGATATAGTTTTTGCGGGATTTTAGGAATAGGTAGATCAAGGCGCTCCGTTTAATGGACGCGAGGTTAATGGGAATTCGTGAAAGGTAGTCGATTCACAGGGAATGGAATGGAGCAGAGCGTTCGGATTTGGAAGTCACCGTCGATCCATGGATCGTATCCTCGCTGATATTTAGACGGTAACTCGGTCGAAACTAACAGCGAGTCTAAATTTCAGCCAGTTGACCTCGCGATACGGTGAATCACACCGACGTACATCTGGCTGGTTCGTCGTTCAGAGTCGTTTGCTCGTCGAAATCGTTTTAACGAGACGCGGCTACATCTTTTATTCATCTCGGTACCGATTGCGTAGTTTTATTCCTACCCCCTCTCTGACGCTTTGAACGTTTAATCCCCGGTAATTGGCACGGGGGAATCGTTAACGATTACTAAAATTGCTAATTAACGTCGGTATAAAATTATCGAAAATTTATCGACCACCCTATATAGGGATCCAGCGTCGAATCGCGCTGCGCGATTTCTCTTTTTCCCTCTCGTCTTTTATTCCCTATGAAACGCTATCGTAAACTATTTTTCTGCTCCTCCCCTGCTGCGGTTTTTCCGCGGTGAATCGGTTTTACGCGATGGTTAATCGCGAACGTTACCAGGCCGTGGACCCAGGGAGAAATTTCATCGCTCGTCCCGGAGATCTGGCATCGCGATTCGTTTTTAATTCGACGATACAACGTCCCATTGAATCGCAGAGGAAACTGGGACGTTCGACGACTATTCTTCTCCGCGACGATGATTCGCGCGGCCGCGTTAAATCGTACCTGACCCATTTTCCCCACCGTGACAATTGACGGCATAAACAAAACAGTTAGCGCTTGTCCACGCAACAGAGACGGCCGTGTGAAAATCCAGCCGATTTTATCCGACCGAATTCATTCGCGCTCTATCGGTTAGCTCGAGGCTCGTCTCGCGTGGAATCCGGATGTCAGGCTCGGGTTACGATTGTGTTTTTCCGCTGAAACTACCGAGTCGCGTTGTATCTAAATGTCTTATATAATTCGACGTTACGTTTAAACATTGTTGCATTCCAGACTCGATAAAAATTCACGTCAATTTTGCCAAAGGCAGAAAGCGTAGATTCGAAAATTGTTTGGTTTTCGCATCTGTGAATTTGGATAACTCGAAACGATTAGTAAATCGTGACAATTGGTATTAGTAACTCGTGACTGACCATCTGGATTGACATGCCATAACCATTTACAATTGTCTAGTTCTTCATAGATTCGAAAATCGTTACGTTTTCGTTCCTGTGAATTTGGATAACTCGAAACGATTATCAAGTCGTGACAATTGGTATTAATAACTCATGACTGACCATCAGCATTGACATGTCATTACAGAAATACATCGACATTCCATAACCATTTACATTTTTCTAGTTCTCCATAGATTCGAAAATCGTTACGTTTTCGCACCTGTGAATTTGGATAACTCGAAACGATTAACAAATCCTTACAATTGGTATTAGTAACTCGTGACTGACCATCTGCATTGACATGCCATAACCATTTACATTTTTCTAATTCTCCATAGATTCGAAAATCGTTACGTTTTCGCACCTGTGAATTTGGATAACTCGAAACGATTAGCAAATCCTTAAAATTGGTATTAGTAACTCGTGACTGACCATCTGCATTGACATGCCATAACCATTTACATTTTTCTAATTCTCCATAGATTCGAAAATCGTTACGTTTTCGCACCCGTGAATTTGAATAACTCGAAACGATTAGCAAATCCTTAAAATTGGTATTAGTAACTCGTGACTCACCATCTGCATTGACATATCATTACAGAACGACTGTAACTATTTAAATTTTTCTAACCCTCCGCAATAAAATCCCTATCTAGTAAATGGATCTAGTAATAGATCATAGATCAACGAGTCACGTATCTCTGTCCACGAGAATTTCAAGTTTCGTAATATGCCATAAAAGTACAGCAATTTCGTGAAATACTCGTACCGATTAGCATATGTACGTGAAACTTCGTTAATGCGATATTACGATTTAAAAGATTCTGAAATAAATCTGGAAAAGGGTGGACTCGAGGGCGGGAATATTACGAAATATCAGAGAGACGGGTCGAGTGGTTGAAAAGGTTGTGACGGAATTTAATTCGCAGACAAAACACTCGTGCCGCGTTTGAAGTTCGCCAATGTCGGAGCAACGAGTGTCTCCGTGCGAGACGGAAATTGTTAGCGAAATTAATCAGGCACAGACGCTTGCTCCCTCGAACGTGATAGGGGATTGCAATTAAACGAGCGACGGGGTTTTTCTGCCGCGTTCCCACCACCGGTGTATCTCCTACGCGCTTTCCAATCGGCGATAAGTTAGCCTGTCGTTTTCACTGAGCTACGAGCCTTTAATCGCGATATGATTCCCCCTGGCGCTCACGTGGCTGCGATTTCTCTGCCTCGTCTCCTCCATACAGGTTTTAGAGGGATTAGGATGAATGTCCCGTGTTTCTCGTATTATTAGAGGATGTTCCAGGCGAAAGTGAAAGTAACGAGAAGAATCGCTCTCGTCATTCGTTAGCGAAGCGATAATAAAGATTTAACCGCACGATTTCGGCCGAGAAAGTTTCAGATTTTCGTTTGAAAATCGTAAAACTAAATATCGACACGAGCATTGTAAAATTTAGGGAATTTTCTTTAACGATTTCGTGGTGGTCAATTTCGATTGAAATGCAGAGCGGAGAATTCCTAGTCGATCCGTTAACGATTTTTGGTTATGGGATAAATTTCGAGGCGGGAAATTTGAGCGTCGGAATAGGCGATGTATTCGAAATAATATTAAACAATTTTTTTTTTGGAGTTATGATCGAATCATAAGGCTAATTTGTGAGTCACTCCTCAAGCTAAAGTTACAGCTAAGCTGACATGGCTAATTTGTGAGTCTTCCCTGAAGCTAAAGCTAAGCTCGCGAGGATAATTTGTGAGTCTTTCCTAAAACTAAAGCTAGGCTCACAAGGCTAATTTGTGAGTCTCCCATAAAGCTAAAACTAAGCTCAAAAGGCTAATTTGTGAGTCTCTACTAAATTGAAAGTTTAGCTCACAAGACTAATTTGCGAGTCTTTTCTAAAGCTAAAGCTAAGTTCACAAGGCTAATTTGTGAGTCTCTCCTAAATTTAAAGCTAAGCTCACGAGGCTAATTTGTGAACCTCTCCTAAAGCTAAAGCTAAGCTCAAAAGGCTAATTTGTGAGTCTCTTCTAAGCTAAATCCTATAAAGATGAACTATACTTGCATTTGACTAGATCATATTTAACTATTAATTGATAATTGATAAAGGCACAATTTTTTATAATTAAATTAACGATGCATGGGATCATTTCAAAATTGGAATTGATTTTAATCTCCTCGATCGTCCTTCTTATAAACCACGCCATTTTGCAGCCACAGGCAAATCTATTCGATTAATTTGGTACTCCTATCAATTTAATAACGATCGCTGTACCCCATAAAAATGAATTACACTCGCATTGGACTGAGATTATATTTAACTGCTAATTGCTAATATTGCCAATTTAAATTTCAATAAAAGGACGCGCAGTTTCTTATAATTAAATCATAGCGTATAGGATTAATCCAAAGTTGGAATTGATTTCAATCGCCTCGATCGTCCATCTTTTAAACGGTAGCAATTTCTGATCGACTGGATAATTTTGCCAAATCCATCCAACCAATCTGATATCCTTATCTACTTAATAACGATCGAGAGTAATACGCGCGTTATATACGATATCTTTTTCGTCCATAAAGTTCTCAATGGTCTCGTAGAATGTTCTGCTATCTTAGCAAGAAAAATTTTACTCGACTGCTTCTACATTCCGCCGAACAAATCCCAGGAATTCCACCACGTTCGTATGCATACGCTTGTATTTGGTTAGCACACCGACTACAACCGTGCGATTATCAACGTGAATGACGCTTACTCGCCCATTGACTTTCCCCATCAATCACCTTGCTCGTTTAAACAATCCCTACCCGGTAAATCTCGCTTTATCCCGCAATAATATTAAATTCCTACATCTTTTTACTTTCCGTTATCTCGTGCCGATAATTTAATAGCTAAATAAATCTTCGTCACAAATCTAAGCGTGACGCGTTCGCGTCAGCGTCGCACGAACTTTACACGCGTAAACGTTACCCCGAGTGAGCACCGGTCCTCATAAGCTTCCGTGAGTGACCGATTTTCCCGAATCGGTCGAAAAACCGTGTTTGTATCCTACCTTTAACCACAGCGATCGGCAAGAAATCGAAACGCGACACAGCGAGCGTCGAACGTTTTAATCGGACAAAGAAAAACGCCGCGAATTTTTCGCCGTTTCGCCGATTCCATTGAAAACCGGTTACGGCCACTACTGTGTGTACCTTTTTTAAAGTCCCGCGATCGGTTCGCGTTAGCCGCGCGCACGCTGAGCCAACGCTTTGCACCGTTACTCCCGTGCAATTTGTTCACGCATTATTATCGAATTAGCTTCTTGCACACGGTTCGTTAGCGTATCCTAACGTGAAAAAGCCTAATTCCGATCGAACGCGCGCGGACCACGATATCATCCTCCCTTGTCCACTCGCGGCGGGAATGCCTCGTTGATGGCTCCTCGTTTGGGCCCGGGGAATGTCCGATAGAGTAACGGTCTGTCCAAGGTTTAGAACTCGAGGCTCGCGACTCCAGTCGGATGCCTGGAACGAGCATTTTCCAGGAATCGGTGGGATAATTGGTGGTCCTTGAAGATTCGGGGATACGTTCCTGGAATTGGGGTTGTCGAGGATTCTGGGGGTAAAGGTCTGTGAATGTTTCCACGTTGCACGTCGTAGGTGGTATCCGTGGAATTTATGGCTCTGCTTTAGAAATTTCTTCTCTAGCTTGACTTGGTTTAGGGTAGCTTTCAGCTTTCGTCCACGAAAAATTGAAATTTCCACGAAATTTTTGGTAAAAATTCCTTTCTTTGTTTTTTTTTTTTTTTAGTGGAATTGTAGAACTTTTAATAAAAATTTGTAGTAAATCGTTTATGGATATCAATATGTCGAGGAAAAGTATTTGATCCAGATTCTTCTTTATATACTCAATACTCAACTCTTTCTGGATATAAGCTACTTTTTATTTTTTTAGAGAAATAGTAGTATTTTTAATAGAAATTCATAGTAAATCGTTTATGGATATCAATATGTAGGGGAAAAGTATTTGATCCAGATTCTTCTTTATATACTCAATACTCAATACTCAACTCTTTCTGGATATAAGCTACTTTTTATTTCTTTAGAGAAATAGTAGTATTTTTAATAGAAATTCATAGTAAATCGTTTATGGATATCAATATATAGGGGAAAAGTATTTGATCCAGATTCTTCTTTAAGAATACCGATACTCAATACTTAACTTTTTCTGAATACAATCTACTTATTATTCTTTTAGTGGAGTAGTAGAATTTTTAATAAAAATTCATAGTGAATCGTAAAAATTTATCGATATCACTATATCGTGGAAAAGTATCTGCTCCAGATTCTTCTTTGGGAATATGGATAGCATAACTTTTTCTGGATATAATCTACTTTTTATTCTTTTAGTGGAATAGTATAATTTTTAATAAAAATTCATAGTGAATCGTAAAAATTTATCGATATCACTATATCGTGGAAAAGTATCTGATCCAGATTCTTCTTTGGGAATATGGATAGTTCAACTTTTTCTGGATATAATCTACTTTTTATTTATAATTGGTTATAGTACCGAATGCATTGAGTAGATCTTTCAGAGAATATCGTAGATAACGAACGTTCTTACCTTTCGAGTATGTTCAGAATCCCAAATCACGAACACCGTGTAAACTTTCGAATTCTGTAAACTGGAAAGTCTCTTGCATTTCGAGGTTTCGAGGTTTCGACGTTTCGCGAAACTCAGCCTCGATTTTTATTCCGCGTCGAAGACGATGCTTCTTGTTCGACGAGCATCTTCTTCGTTCGATCGATTAGAGAAATATGAAATAAATCTGACAGGGGGGCAACGCAAAGCGTGTAATCAACTGCATAAACAGCAACCTCCATCGAGGCGCCGGTTATCGGTCAATATTATTTCTCGCAAGGTGGATTCATCCATCAGCATTATCTCGAATGGACGTAATGATTTTGAGCAAACACGATCGACACGTCAATACGGAAATTCAGCATTAAACGGTGAATCAGCGACTGGAAAGGTTAAGCAACGCGTACGGGGAACGAGGGATCCGGCGTACGAGATTTATAAGGGTCTAACTAGCACAGTTAGCTTCGATTCCAAAGGATTCGCCTGGTGTGATTACGTTTCCCGTTCGTTGCGTAATTGCGTGTGCACAATCTTGGAGAAAATCTACCGGTTCTCCACGCCGCGTGCTCCGTGATCTCTGCTCTCCCGTCTGATCCGTAGATTTCATTTAGATTGGCGTCCAACGACCAGGAACCCGTTGCCGAGTTCCACCGGTGATCCACGAGATTTATGTCGAACCTCGATTGCCGAAAGATATCCGCTAATATCCACTCGAGAGATCCAGTCGATTCGTGGACAACCAGCACTTCCCCAATTTCTTTTCGATTAACCGATCGTCCTTTAAAATTTCACCCTCGTTCTTCGGGAAATTAATTCAAATAACATCACAGCTTCCATTTTATTCGCGATTCTTGCGAAAAATAGATTCTCGACATCTTATCTTAGAAATGAGATGACCTGTGAAAGCTTGGTATATGGTATCGTAGAAATGAGACGAAGCTTTTAAACTCGAAATTGAATAGGTCTATCGTTCGAGACAGATATAAAATTTCACCCTCGTTATTCGGGAAATTAATTCGAATAATATCGAAGCTTCCATTTTATTCGTGATTTTTGCAAAGAATAGGTCCTCGACATCGTATCGTAGAGATGAGACGAGTCGAGCTGGGAAAGCTTGGAAGCTTGGAAGCTTTTAAACCGGAAATTGAATAGGTCCATCACTCGGGACAGATATAAAATTTCCTCCGCGTTATACAGAAAATTAATTCGAATATTATCCAAGCTTCCATTCTATTCGCGATTTTTGCGAAAAATAGATTCTCGACATCTTATCGTAGAAATGAGATGACCTGTGAAAGCTTGGAATATGGTATCGTAGAAATGAGACGAAGCTTTTAAACTCGAAATTGAATAGGTCTATCGTTCGAGACAGATATAAAATTTCACCCTCGTTATTCGGGCAATTAATTCGAATAATATCGAAGCTTCCATTTTATTCGTGATTTTTGCAAAGAATTGGTCCTCGACATCGTATCGTAGAAATGAGACGAGCTGTGGAAGCTTGGAAGCTTTTAAACTCGAAATTGAATAGGTCCATCACTCGTGACAGATAAGAATTCGCATAGAATCTACCCCTTTGTTTCTGCCTTGACAGAACGTTATCTACCCTGACGCAAGAACGACGTGGAAGCGGTGGCTGGGAGAAAACTGTTATTAGCATAGTAATGGCGGTTAGATTTCGATGGCGGGTCGATAGAAACGCGGATAAACGAGCGAGATAAGCCTGGTTCTCGCCTGGTCGTGGACGCGAACCGGGTCCGGGTTATTAATTAGTCGGCAGTCAATTAACCAGTCGTTCGTCTGGCCTTGCCAGCGTCCAGCTGAAAAAGTAGATTATCGGTGTAGCCGGCGACGTACGTTTTTGATAACGCGACCAGCGCGATGGTAGAAGCCCGGAAACGCATTTCTGTTGCTGCTCGATCACGACCATTAGACGCTAGCCTGTCATTATCCTCTCGTAACGGGAGGCGCAGGATGACTCTATCGAATGGAGCAGAAAATGGTGAACGGTTCTGGAAAGAGAGGGCAAGCTGCGAGACATCGCTGCCTCCTTGACCCAGCCACGCGTCAGGAGGATCAAGCCTAGAACCTCCGAGCCCACTCGGGACGTCGTGGATGCGGCGAATGCGGCTTACCAGGACAAATTCGTGAGTATCCAATTTATACGAATGTTTTCCTCTGATTAGCTCAGACGACCCACGTCTCTAGGTTCGATCGAACGAAACGCATCTCGCCAGTCCTCTCGAGTTAGCGATCCAATAGACAATTAAGCCTCCGTGACTGCGAACTCTCGTATCCCCGTGTACACCTTTCACGAGCAGTCAGAGTAACAGCAATTGCTTGATAATGTCGTACAGATCAGAGGTGATCCAGACGGATGCGGCCTTGACATCTCCGGCATTAGATACTCCCCTACCTCCGAACTGAGGGTCGACCTGCCCGCCGAGGATCTGTTGAACATCAAGAAAGGCTGGCTAATGAAACAGGGATTGAACAAGGTTCGTCTTTCGCGTGATAATTCCAGCTCGGTAGCCTCGGCGAGAGTCGATATGTATGCAACGAATGGTGTATTCCTCAGGAATGGAACAAGCATTGGTTCGTGCTGCGCGGCTGCGGTCTCATGTACTACCGAGATCCCTGCGCGGAAGATAAGGGTATCATGGACGGCGTCATAGATCTGAATACCGTTACTGCCGTCACGCCCCTTTTAGTCGCAAGAAATTATGGATTCCAGACTGTGGTGAGTGTGACCGGCGGATTTGCACGCGGTGATTTACGGTAATTAACATTCCGCGCGAACGAACCAACGAATGAACGAATGAGCGAACGGAGATCCAGTTAGACCTTACGGAGCCGCAATTTTCTTCCCTCCTGTCCCTTCTCGCCTAATCGGATACAATGCAAAACGAGTCGGTTTACATTGTCTACCGGCTGGACCGGTGTCTAAACTTCCGTCTGCTTCGCTGCACGTGCAAATAGGAAAGCATCAGCGTTCCAGAATCCTCCACGAGGACTATAGTTAGCCGTGAATCTCCCGGGGGCTTGCTGGTCAATTGGATTGCCGGAATTAACTTCCGTGCTCGGGATGGGAGTGGCTGGAAAAAGTCGGTAACTCAATTTCACGCTAGAACAGATCTCGGAACTCTTCGTTTATTCGTGTCACTGATTTCTGTCACCCGCTGTATCCCGCTGCTTGTCCCACATAGACGATAACCTCTCTGCTTTCTTCTTGCCCCGTTTATTCCATCGTTTACCTTCTTTTCTTTCTCGCGCCATCTCAAGGCCTGGGACGATCGAGGAACTACCGTCTTGTCCGCGGTCACCGCTGGTATACGGGCCAGTTGGATGTCGGCCATTCGGAGGGCTGCCAATTTACCAGACCCGGACAGTAGCAGTGATTCTCTCACCGTTTGTCAGGATGGCCAGCCAGATACCACTCCGCAATCACCCACTGCGTAAGTGTAGCAAAGCATAGTCCTTTCGATAAGATTCCCAGTTAACAGGATACTTAGTTGACACAGGATTGAAAGGAAAATTGATATCGTTGTGTCACTCAGCTGTGCTGACATCCATCAGATTTCGAATCGAACGACCGATAGCGTTAGGGTGTTTACGAATTGGTATAGACCTGGAAGGCACGTTTGGATTCACTTAAAGTCCCCTGTCTGATTTTAGATCCATCACGGACCGCGAAAGAGACTCGGTGGTTCCCTCGACCTCTGTCACGCCACGCTCAGTGCTGTTCTCCTCGGACGAGGAATATCGAACAGCGTCAGAGGGTGGCAGGAGAGAGTCAGGCGACTGGTCCGAAGTGCCCGTGTCACCACCTCTGGTGAGAAACGGCGACTGGCCCAGCGGATTGAAGGGTTCCAGCTGGTCAGACTCGGCGAACCACGAATGGTCGGAATTACCACCGTCGCCGCCGTTAACCAGAACGGCGCTGTCGCGAGTGAAAGCTCGGTCCAGATCAAGCTCCAGGTCTAGAGTGTACAAAAGAAGCTGCAGCTCGCCTTTGAGTTCAAGGAGGAGCACTTTGGACAGCGTGAGGTCAGAGGATCTAATGATGGCTTGCTGCGAACTCGGAGAAGACGAGGAGCAGCACAACGGGCACATGCAGAGCAACAGTTGTCTCTCGAGCGCCAACGAGAGCCCGCTAATCGTGGAATTGCTGGAGAGCCAGGTATCCCTGCTGCGTGATCAGCTGGATCAGAATCAGTCCCACCCAAGCACGCTACTAGTCATTATCGAGCGTCAGGAGAGCGAAATCGAGAGCTTGAAGTCGCAGCTGAACACGGCGAAAGCGGACGTTGCCAGCGCCGAGAAAGAGCTGTCTAGGTTGAGGCAGCAGAAGGCGGAAGCTTCCATCAGAGAGAAGCAGGTGGACGAGCTGTTGAACACGATTCAGAGAACGGAGCAGCAGAGGAACAAGGATTTGGAGGACCTGGAGAAGATGAAGAAGATGTACAACAGGGACAAAGAGATGTTGGAGTGTAAGTTACTGGAGACGGAGGCTATTCTCAGGGAGACCAGTGAGCGGTGTGAGATGCTTACCAAAGAGTTGGCATCGAGTCATAGAACTGTTGAACATCTGCAATCGGAGATAGCTTCTTTGAGTAACAGACTGTCTCAAGGTACGTTGATCGAATAAAATCCTTACGTGATTAATTGGGTCATTTATCGTGTCGTCGCTGATTTAGGGATAGACGAAAACGAGCGTTTATATAGCAAAGTCAGAGAGTTGGAAGACAAAGGAGGATTGTCCGCTGCGAGGGAGCGTGGGCGGAGTTTCGATTCTCTCAGCGATTTGACGAATATCGAATTAGATCTGGACCTGAATTCGCTCGACAAGGAAAGGTAAGGCATATACTCGACCGGTAAGTGTGGCGCAAAGATGTAGGAACGAGATCGAGATACATCGTTAACGTTTCTCGTTTTTAGAATCGTGGAAGAGTACGACGAACTCCGAAGCCGCTTCGAGAAAGCTATCCTGGAGATACGCGCGATGCGCAAGGAACTTCGCGAAGCGCATGCGATACAGGACGCACTGGAACTAGAAATCTTCGCTCATAAGCAGGATGCAGCTAGTGTCAGCGAGACGAACCAGGCCCAGATACAGTTAATGGCAGCCAGGATCCAAGACTTGACGAACAAGCTTGCGGCCAGCGAAAAACAAGTAAGGACGCTGAAACAGAAGCTAACAAAAGTCGAAACCAGGGATAAGAGGAGATCGCTATCATTGAAGGGCCGTGAGTCTTTTCAAATCTCCCAAGAGATGGAGGACAAGCTGCTGGATCTGGAGAACAAGATCTGTGCTATAGAACGCGGGAAGAGCATCAGCACCCCCGTGTCGACTGGAAGCAGCTCGAAGGAGTCGAGTCCGAATCCAAAGAAGGAGAAGAGGAGGGATGGCAAGAGTCTGGATCGTTCTAGATTAAGAAGAAAATCGCTGGACAGTGCAA
The DNA here is from genome assembly GCF_001483705.2 of Eufriesea mexicana. Taxonomy (NCBI): domain Eukaryota; kingdom Metazoa; phylum Arthropoda; class Insecta; order Hymenoptera; family Apidae; genus Eufriesea; species Eufriesea mexicana. The sequence continues at coordinate 2,301,014 of NW_016908444.1, read as the reverse complement.
CCAGCTCCGAACCGATGAAGGTATTGATCAGACTGAGTACGTTGGAGACGAAAGTGGCGAACGTGGCGGAAAATATGGCGAGCGACGCCGAGAAGGACTCCAGCGAGTGTAGCGAGATCAGTGCGTCTTCTACCAGCGAAGTTTCGTTAGAGATCATCGCGAGGTTAAGGAAATTAGAGAGGGTGGTGTCAAAGTCGAAGAGAAGGCTGGAGAAATGTTTAGGTTCGACGCAAGCGGAGGATAAAGCGGAGAAGTGTTTACGCGAGGTAAACGACATCCTGGACTCGTGCTTAGAATGTAAGAAAACCCAAGCTAGCGCTCAAGTGACCGAGTCAGTAGGCGTAGTGGTATCTAGACTAGAGACTATACTTAAAGATAAATTGAGCGAACTCACGAAGAGACGGCAGACGCTGGAGCAGAACGGCCAGCTGGACGATCGGGAGAAGATGAAGCTGATCGCGGAGAGGGTGGCGTTCGAGTTTGTCGTTCTGAGACAGGTCAAGTGCGCGGTCGGCCGGTCATTCGACCGGAGTGCCGTTCTCAGTGAATTGGTCGAAACTAGTCAGCTTGCCTCAAGCTTAATGCGTAAGATTCACGGAACTAAGCCCAAAACGTACCAAAACACCAGTTACATTCAGTATCTTACTAGAGTGTTAGCTAATAAGTTAGTACTAGTAGGTGGCGTGGCCGCGACGGAAACCACGACTAAAGAGGTGTCCGCAGCTCGTAGCGAGAGCTTAAATTTTTTGCTACAGAAACAACGCGAGATGAACGAAGTCGTTCGTAGATACAAAGAGACGAAATTGAGGCAGCTCGCGGAAGCTCTGGCCGCGGAGACGCTGAGCATGTCCGAGCAGGAAGATTCGAACAAACAGCAAGTGATGAATTCGAGCAGAAAGTTACTGGAAGATCGACGAATTCGAGAGGCATGGGCATTGGCTCAGGAAACGGTGAGCAAAGAGTTGGTACAGGCGGAAGTGTCTCACGTGATCATGCGATGTGGTCAGACGTACGAGCAGAACATCACGAGCATCACCGATGCCTGCCTCAATTTCGACAACACGGAGAGCATAACGTTGGAATCTTGGATCGATGCGGCGCAGGCTAGGCTGCGCCAGGAGATGGAACTATCCACTCACGAACTGTCCGACGTGTATGAGGAATGTCTTCGTCAGTTGAAGAAGAACAAGTCGACGATGGTCGAATCGAAATACGAGTCCCGACAGCTGTTAACGGACTACGCGGACGTGATCGCGCACAAAGCTTTAATAGACGCCAGAATCGGGCTTCTTCAGGAGAACACGAGACAGTTGACGACCTTCCCTGGAGAGACTTTCGTATCTAGTCTAATCCGAAACGACGACGTTCTTTCGAGTCTGCTAACAGCAGACGATCACGAGTTCCAAAGCAATCCGATTCTCGACGCGGAGTACAGTTACCTTTATCAGCAGTTTAGCAAGGACTGCGAGGACAGGATATCAGGCTCGAAGCGTACCTCGAAGGAGCAGATGAAGAACGTCGGCCAGAGTTTGCTCTACCTAGAGGAGGACTTGGTGGAGCTGGGCAAACGCGTTCGAGAGAGATTATGCGAGAATAGCGAGAACACGGCGTGGCCGTCGAAGTCATCGTCAGTCATCGCGGACTGGTCTAGCGTGTGTGAAAAATGCTCGCAGCTGCGCGAGCAGATCAAGAAGCTGAGCGACCACATGAATAGCGTGACTTGCAAACAGTGCGACCAATTGCAGGAAACCATTCAGAGGATAACGGTGGAGCACAATAAAGAATTGGAAACGTTGAAGCGCAACCAGGAGAGGGACTTGATGGACATCAAGGGTGAACTAGACAGTCAGCGGCAATCTTTAACCTCTCAGTACGAACTGGAAGCGGCCAGTTTACGAGAAAAGGCTAGAAAATTGGAACACAGACTGAACGCCATGGATTCCGAGCACTCTGCTCACGTGAACGAACTTAGAGCCGCTTATCAACGATCGATGAGCGCGGAATTGGACACAGACGCGGAAACACGGAAGAGGTACAAGGAAGAGATCAAGCAGCTGCGAGCGTTGTGCGAGAAGGGTCTGCTCGCCATGGAGAACTCTCACAGACGCACCATTTCCGAAATGGAGGAGAAACACCGTCAGGAATTGGAGAATTTGAGGGTGGAAAAGGAACAGGCGCTATCGGAAG
>NW_016908444.1:2296041-2298635 GCF_001483705.2 Eufriesea mexicana | reverse complement strand
TCGGAAGAGACTCAAGCCACCTTGGCGGCTCTGGACGCTATGAGAAAGGCTCACGAGCACGAGGTACAGAAGGAAATAGCTAAATTTAAGCAAGAATTCGTTAAACAAATGCAGGCACGCGAGGACATTGGCGTGCTTCACAAAGAACACGAGTACGTAATCCGTTCCAACGATTTTCTCTCTTTCCTCGGTATTCCCATTAACCGAATACCACTCGTTAATCACTCGTTACCCGTTTGCAGGGAAGAGATGGAGGAGATCAAGCAGGAAATCCTTTCGTTATCCGCAAAGTACTCCTCGAAGTGCGTAGAGTCTGCGGCTTTGGAGGAGAAGGTAGGATCCCTCACCAAGCAGCTTGCACAAGCGCAACAACACATTATGCAACTGGACGTGAGGAATAAACAATTGAGGGAGCATTTGGTGTTGGAAACGAACGACAGCACGATAAACGACACCATGCACATGTTGAGGGGCAGAGACAACGAGATTGCCGAGCCGAGGGAGGATATTCATCGACTGCAACAGTTGAAGGTAATTTCTCGCAGCTACCTTCGCCATCAACCTGCCCCGTTTACAGCGTAGATGTGGTTAACAAATGTACGATACTAAATGATTAACCCCGCCGCAATTACATGTTATGGCGCAGTCCCTTACGAGCTTACAGCGATACTCTCCACGATGTTTCGACGCTCGATCGTCGAACGTGCTCGAGAAAACGCTTTCGGATAACGAAATCCAGACTGACAATTGTAAATACATAGTAGTCACAAGCTAGAAACGAACTTAGGTACAGCAAGGCTTCTGTGTTCGCAGGCTTCACCCGATCACGAATAATTTAACCCCCGGTCGGTAGAGTGGGGCCAGAAAAGCACGTTGTACCTTTTCTCTTCCACTCTACGCTCATTCGCAATTTTCTCAGCCATTCGAGAAAGGAAAAGACCTGTTCGCTTGAAACTCATCGTGATTCGTAATGGCAAAAATCACACCTACCCAGCTCAGTCACGTAACCAAAATACGGTACATCTCATCTCTCGAATCGTGGGTTAATATCGAGTAACACGTAACAGTAGCGAAAAAGCATAAAAGGCATAAAATTAAAGCTGCAAGAAGGGTCACCGATCACGGACGTTTTACTGTACCAATCGAGCCTCGTAAGCTCGTAAGCCCATAAGGTGTAATTGTCCACACTGATTGCCCCGGCGCGCACCGATCTCTAACGATCGTGTTAACCCACCACATACCGGCCGCACTGACGCATTATATTTTCGATATTTCACTAACAGCATGGGGAGGCCCCTCGTGATACGTCCGGTGTGCCATCGAAATCTCCGTCGCTAAGCTACTCGCCGCAGCGTGCCCGGAGTAGTCACGAGCCGCTGCTGAGAGCGGCGAGCAGCGAGGAGCAGAGAACGACCGGCGAACGGCCGAGAAGCTCGCTGTCCACGTTGCAAAAGAGCACGCCGGACAAGCAGGCCGCGTTCTCGTACAAGCTTGAACGCGTTAAGTCGGTGTCGTTGCCTTACTCGAGTAACTTGGTTAGGCCGGGCAGTAGTTCTGGCGTGCCGTCGCACGACAGGAAAGAGGTGAGCTTAGGGCAAAAGAGCCAGGAGCGTAACGGCCTGGCATCGCCGCTGTGGGACAGCCTGAGACCGAGGAGCGGACTGCCCCATCAGTATCAAGGTACAGAAGAAAGGTGAAATGGAAGGAAAAAGATACAAGCGAATGAGGAAGCCGATGAAAAGACGCTTCTGGTGGATCGCCGCCGTTTCACGATCCTCCTCCTCCTTCTCGAACTCGTTTCTGCTTCTCTAAAAAGCATAGTAGCTGCATTCGACTTGGATGTTCGCGCGTTTAATGGACATCGAGTCGACTTTGTCTCGTTGCTTTTTCTTTCGATCATTCTTTCAAGCGTTCACTGTTTGATGGACTTTTGGCATGCTCAGGCCTTCGTCTTTCTGTTTTTCTATTTTCCAACGAGGAATGACTCGCGAACGAGGCTTCTGAAATTGTTTGTCGAACGAAGAGACATGGGAAACGTAAGACTAACCGGGTGCTTTAGCCTAGAAATTAACCGCTTCGAGGAAATTAATTCTATTAACGATAGTTAACGGGTGTTCGTCGTCGAGACTAATCGATCGAAATTCATAACGATTCGCGCGTGTGATCGCGTTGTTGTGCAATAATCGTTTTGTTATTTACATGTGTAACGCGTCGATGAGGTTTGGTATGTTCGCGCGGATCATTTTGTCCGGCTTTCCTCCACGAGTATTCGCCATTTTGGTTCCACGAGTATGCGTCTGCCGATCGCTGTTACGTCCAGCGTGATACCAAGCGTAATACATTAACATTACTCGAAGGTTGTCTAACCAAATTGCTAACAAGAGACTTTTAACGGTGTAACGCAAAGTAACCCTGCCTTCTCGTGAATGTGATTTTGTACTCCTTGGATGTCTAATCTGTGCGCATAATAATTTCCATTGTATCATTAACAGGTTTCGGAAGCGCGCGGAATGGAACGGTCTACCATAGAATTTTTAGAAACCGACCCTTCCTAACCACACTTTTTCCACTTTCTTACCGGAGATCCTATTTTT
>NW_016908444.1:2294328-2296013 GCF_001483705.2 Eufriesea mexicana | reverse complement strand
ACACAGGTTCTCCGCGTGCTTCCGAACACCAGCATCAAACTGTGCGATTATAACTGTAAGAGTAACGTCGCTTCACACTATTGGGAACATATTAGGTGTATAAGGATATCATTAAGTCCTCTATTCTGACCGTCATATGTATCGTTTAGAAGTGATTAATGGACGTCGGTGATAGCGTAAGACTGATTGAGAAAGCATGATTTCTGGGCCCGTTCGCGGCTCCTCCGTGTTCCTTAGGATAATTAGAAAACGTGATAATTAAAAGTGTCTACGAGCAAAAGCAAAATTGCGAACTATCGTGGAACCGGGTAAGAGGCTCAGAAATCATTCTACGATTATAAGAAACATCCCACGAAACGCTCCTTTCTCGATACTCCATGTTGGTCCCAACATCTCATTCTTTCCCCGGAACGATTCGTGATTACGTGATATTGCAAGATAAATGAACGAAGCAGGTGTAGTAGAATAAGAAGGGGAAAGTATACGCGAGAACGGATTGTACAAACGGGATAATCGTATTTCGACAATTGTATTTCACACGAAAGGTGGCACAGCAGAGGTGCGAGTCGACGGCGCCGGCGGCGGCTGGCAGAGCAGCAACAAAACCGAAAAACAGCAACACTCGGAGGCATACGGCTTCCGTGCCGACAATCCTCGCGCGTCCCGCCTCACCCCGGAACCCCCAGCTCTCTCCGTTGCAGGTCCGTTCTCTTCTTTGCCAATTAAGGAGAATCTTTCACCGAATTCATCGCCGACACACTCCACCGATCTGTTTTCTGTCGACACGCTTCCTATCCGCACTTCGTTTCACCTCTCTTCTCTTCGTTTCCTCCACACACTCGCCTTTATCTGCGCTCCGCCATCTTAGATGCTTAAATTAGTTCTTTATTAGATCCTCGCTCGCAGGTTCCTTTACGTGTGCTCGAATTTTTAGCCTCGATCATTCCCAGTGTGCCTGGTACGCTTTTCGCCAGTTCAAACTCGTGTAATTGTTCCGAAAGCTTGCAGTGCTGTTAACGATGCGATCGTCGATACACGTAGACGAACCTGGCCAGTGGCTGTGTATGTACATACCGTTCCTCCTCTACTTCAGTTTGCCTTGGTACACCAGCCTCCATCTTCCATTTCCACGCGCGCTTAGTGTTCGGGGGTGGCAAGGGTGAAAGCGAAGCGAAGACGAACAGGGACGAGGAATAAAATAGAATTCTGTTTGCAGAGCTGATGAGGTCTCCAGCAGTGAGGTGGTCCAGCAGAAGTTGTCGCAGCTTGCCTCCAACGCCCACGCCGAGTTATCATCACCCGCTCCACCCCCCACTGCCAGCGGTGGGCATGGTCGCCGAGAGGAAGAAACGTTTCGAGCTCTGAATTGCTAATCACGGGTATACCATCGAGTCATCCGGGGACGATTCAGCGTAGCGATCATCAAGCACGACACACGCCATCCACGATAACTCGCTGAATATCACGCAAATTAATTCGCACGTACGATTGTCTTCGAATGGTGCTACACACATACACTGGTTGCTCGTTCTTAAGTCTTCCTCGAGAGAAGACACATAGATTTCGACTTATACATTGTCACCCGTGAACGAATAGCATTTTTCTTGCATTTTATTCATTTTCTTTGATATTCCGAATCATTTGTTAATTATTTCCGGTTTGTTCTCTGTTTTTTTTTTTTTTTT
>NW_016908444.1:2264765-2293612 GCF_001483705.2 Eufriesea mexicana | reverse complement strand
TTTCCGGTATGTTCTCTTTTTTTTTTTTTTTTTTATGTTTCTCGTTGACAGTTTATACAGGCATCTCGTCACTGCCATAGCAAATAGAGCTTCGACGGTAGAATGGAGCAATGTTCGTGTCAATTAATACGATCGCCCGGGATCGTGCTCGTCGTAACGTAACGATATTGAGCATGTTTATCAAGTAAACATGATTCAATAGCCGAAACGAGGCTCTGGTCCCGCGCGAGGCTCGCGAGTTCTGCTTTTACGGTTGGACGCCTATCAGCGCGTGATAGGTCGTTTTCGAAGGGACTGTCTTTCTTTTTCGATCACACCGATCGAATTTTTACTGGGTACCATTTACACAGGCCGCCTCTTTCGACAGGGGCGGTCGTTTGATACGCATTTAGGCTTTCGATACGTGAACTTTTTCCCGTAGGACCGAGTAGTAGTCGTTTCGATCGACTTTCGCGAACGACGTGCGTTTCTGGGGCATTATTTCAGCTATCTGCCGTTTCTCGTCGCTTTGTCGATAATTATAATTATAATTGCCACTGCGGCGCAATCGAGGTATCTGTAATTATCAACGTAATTTGCCTCTCCTGTTCCCATTTATATACGAATCCGTTTCATATTCACCGACCGAGTATATCGATACTAATGGGCTTGAAATTGATATTGAAACTTTTTGTTGATGACGGGAAACGGCATAGAAAGCGGCAGATGCGAGAAAAAGTACAGTAGAATGTCGATTATTCGCAGGTATTGTCGGTAATTAAATTGACAGGATATTATTCGTTTCGGGCGCTCGAATACAGGAATCTCTGAATACGTTTGTATTAGCTAGACCGGAAATCCGGATAATTAACAGTCTACCGTACTCTTGAGTCATGTATACAGTCGTCGTGGTAGTTAACGCAATGTAACGCATAGGTGTATCGGTGTGAAAGTGTATTGACAAATAATTCGTCAAGGTCGTTGCGTTTACGTTTTAATAAAAAGAGAAGAAAGGAAAAAGGAATGATTTCGTACAATCATGGGATTCGTTGTTCGCCATCTTGTGACTTTACGAGGGGGCTAATTTTAATCGACGATCGGCTCAAAGTTCGTTTTCTAGGGAGGCTTCGATTACTTTTTTTTTTTTTTCCATTTGTTGACACGTTGTTCGTGGCTATTATTATTATTATTATTTTTTATTTGTTTTGTAAAGACGATTAGCGTGTTAAAGCGATAAAAAAGAAAAAAATAAACGACGAGGTTTCGTCGCGGCAAGAGAAGACAAGGGACGCAAGATATATTCTTTTATTTCTCTCTTATTTTCTTCACGGTTCCCCTTCTCTTTCTTTTCTCTTCGCACTGTTTCTCGTTAATTCTTCGTGATCGAAAATATTTGTACGCTTGTTTCGCTCTTGTTATGTATAGATTCTGCACATAATTGAATATAATACGGCGTTGTCACGTTGCACTGTGTATTACCGCATTCTCTCATTGTGTAAATGTTTTTGTCGGATCGCGATATTATCATTTTTTTGATGTTAATACTGTATAGTTTATGACGTTTTCAATTTAAGGAGCAAGAAAGTATAAATAGCCTAGAATTAACCCCTTCCATATCAAATGGATTGTTTATATTATATGTTATTATTATTGTATTCTATATTATATATTGTCGCGATTCGTTCCAGTGAGGATGTCGCTTGACATCTTTACCGATGTCAAGGAAAGCGAATTACAACAACAAAAAAAAGAAGAGGATTATCGATAACAATACGATTCACATTATCTCTTATGTAGAGTAATTACTCAGGATTGTTTAACATTTATAATATATTACGATTATACTTATTGTATTTGTATTATAATTTATAATAACGTTTGAAATAAAATATAGTAACCATTGACGTGAATATCCGCTTAAGGAATCTGTTCCTTTTACATTCTACTTTATCTATTGAACAAGATAAATCGAACTTATTAAAAGTTTACTGAAAGAATGCTTCAAATATGTAGAATTACAAGGCTGTGACTCTTGGCACCGTTTGTATTAACGCGCGCATTTAACAGCTGTAATTAACGCGCATGCGCGCAGTTAACGGTTATAATTAATGCGCATGCGCGCATTTAACGGTTATAATTAATGCGCATGCGCGCCGACTTGAACAGATACGTCGAGCGGTTTCAAAGATCAGTGCGTAGCTAATTAGTTCATTGCGTGTTCTTATAAATTTATGTACATAAATTCAGTTACTTGCCACACATGGAGCCCTTATTCCAGTTACACGTCGAGGACATCGATATGTTGCTGCTGAACATGAAGGAGAGATTGATGTTGCACGACGAATACTCCCAAGTACGTACTGTATTCAAAATTCCTACGAATAGCCTTCGATGTATGACACTTTTCGAATGGGTTCTGAAACATTTATTATTCGAACTCCATATGTTGTTAAACTCCTTAAACGTCTTTGAAATTATTAATTTCTCGATTAAAGTATATATGTATATGAAGGAAGTAGCCTTTCATATACCTGTTGTGTAGTGCGATGAATTGAGATAGGATTTCCTTCGAAAATTTGCAGTTCATTTTGAACAAATTTATATCGATATATAACAATCGTTCTATAGTCGTTATTAAAAGTGGTAGTATAAATACGGGTTAGAATAAAGATAAGAATAGAAGAATCGAGGAAGAACACAATGAGAAATTTCGTAGATCACGTGCATCGAAAGAATATCCAAGCTATTCAAAAGTGGTGGCGCTGCGAGCAAAGAGGCGGTACTTTCAAAGTTGATCAAGTTCGACGTTCTCTCGACTATATTCGAGCTTCTACAAACTCTCAGCGAGCGTCTTCTTCCGTAAGTCCCGTACTAAATATCGACTATAAGAGGACCTAATAATCCTGGTTAAAACTTCTTTCGCACATCTTGTTAATAGAAATATCCTCGATTTCCTGAGCATGGTTATCGTGTATCGAAAGTTTTACGAAAGTCACGTGGCCACCGATGCAGTGGACTCCATTCTGAAGGTTACAGTTTGCATTCTAAAGGCTCGTTGTAAGGAAACCCAGTTGCTGGAGAAGCTTATTTCGATCATCTACGATATTCTGCACAGGTGAACGATTTTCTGATAAAAGAAAATATAATTAAAATTGCTCGACAATTTTATCAAACAACGTATCACTATCGAGTGTAATAATTTTTAGAGCAGTAGAATTTAACGTGGATTTCAACTTAGTCTGTGTCCCGCGACAAGTACTGATCCTCCTGAAGCCTTTGATCTTAGAGGATTCTTGGGATCAGAAGATAAAGTTCTCCTCCGTTGCACTATTGAATCTCGTTCTTGAAAACGTTGACGCTGAGGACGAATGGGGCGACGACGTGTACGAACTCTGCCACAAAGCTCTCAATTTAATGAAAGAGATCGTCGAGTATAGCGACCACGACGTCTCGGTCTCGCACGCTGCGGATGCATTGTGCGCTGTTTGTGCCTCAGCCACACGGTGATACTATGCATTTCCAATAGTTAGAAATTCACAAGTGGGAAAATTTACAAATTTACCAACGCCGCTTTCTCCTCTTGTATCGAAAGAGGAGAAACTCTTGCTGCAATCTCAACGGATCAGCAGAAAGTTCGAAATTAACCGTGACATGGCACTTTTTAGTACAACTGCAATAACAATTTGTAAATTTTTGCATAACTTAGAGCGCTTGAATATTCAACGGACGTTGAATTTCTCGGACATGAGACATCGATTCGTTATTCAGATTCTTGAACGATTAGTAATTTCGGCAGTGAAATTAAAATCTCGACATAAATGATCGCGAAACGGAATTGCAAGAACTCGTTTGCTTCAGATTATGCATCGCGGAAGACGATGTCCGAGGAATTTTCGATAAAGTTCCGCAAGTTAAGGCAACTTTGACAAAGGCAATTCGCACAGTGACGATGAATACGTTGGTGTCCTACGTTAAAGTAAGTTGGATCATTTGGATCGGTCTCGTCGATGCGACATATATTTAATTACGCGAGCGTCAAAGGCCCTTTCATTCCCGTCCTGTAGAACACGGAGTCAAACGAAACGGACAGGGTCAAATTCCATAGGAACCTCGTGACTTGTCTGAACAACCTTTACAAGCTGAGCAGTAGCTGCGGCCGCGACAACTTGTCAAACCACTTGACCGCCAACGGATATCTGAAGTACTTCTTGTTGTTAACCACCAGGCTTCCGTAAGTTTCGCGAACAATCCAGGATTCATTCGGAGATGTAATGAAATCATTGTTGGTCGCGTATAGGAGTTCGTGATAAAATTAGCAGACCATCTATGGCTATGTACTTCGAGATCATTTGGCTTTTTATTTCTCCAAATTTCTTTCTGATATTTGTTCAAAATAATTCGCAAAGAAATTTTTTGTCGCTTGTAACAACGAGATACAATGCAGTGGAACGCGATAGCTTTAGAAAATATGCATTGTACGTATGGAACGAAGTTTTTTCTACACAAAGCTTCGTTATCAAAAGGAATAATCCAGGACTATAGGATATCGAATATGTTTCCGAAATTGACTTTCACGGAATGAAAATGGAAAAATTCAGGAAAATACGCAAAAATTCCATACGCGGGAAACCCTATTCATTAAATGGCTGGATTCCAGTATCATAGCTGTTGTATACCTTGAAAAATTCCGGTTTCAATTTTTGTGACCGATATTTCAGAGAAATTTTACGACGCAGCACCTGCGTGCTACTATCGCGGATTATAGCTACATTAGCTGATAAATCCATGCCGATTGGTCAGTCTAGCAATAGGGAAGCGAGCTTCGAGAATCTGATACATCGTGGACTCTTGAATCTTCCGAAGGATCCAGAACGATGGAGAAACGTCGTGGCTCGTGATCAAGGGAACAGCTCGACTGCCTTTATGACACTAACCTATTATCATTTCCACGGGACCAGAGAGTAAGAAATCACTGTTGACCGAAATCGAAATATCTCCTTTGTCATTCTGTGGCGATATTTTAAGCGGATAAAAATCGTAGGACCGACCTGATATGCTTGAAATCGCTGATCGCGAGGACTGTCAATCTTCCTAAATCCGAGCAGACACCGGCGCAAATTTTGAAAGTTTTATGGTTTCTGTTTGCTGTCGCGTTCGTATCGCATCCATCACCGCGCTTGGAACAGGATTACGACAGAGCCGTGAAACGATTGGCAGCTGCGTTGCAATATTCCAAGCTGAACGACTGTTACACTCATCACATAGATCTACTGCATTATTGCCTGAAGTGTCCTGAATTCCCCAAGGATCTACGAAACAGAGCGATGGACCTTTGGCTGGTGGAGTCCGATGGCGACATCCAGCCTTTGTTGCACCTGGATTGCGGACAAGTTGTGCAACATTATCTGCTGGTAAATTATTATTCGCTTTAACGGCCTATGGAAATTGTAAAACAGAGAATGGTGTAACGCAGTTTCTTTTGGGAAATAGCTTGTCATACAAATGGGATACTCGGATAAGATAATCAACCTAGCAATGAAAGGGATTAGAGAGATGGTACGCGTGGATAATGCCAAGGATATTGCGGAGATTGCCTGGCACATGTTGCCTAATCTTCTTTCGTCCTATCAGCCATCGAAAGGTACATGGAGAACATTAGCAGGGTTTTGTAACATATTGTCTTATAGTATCCTATGTATCGCAATGTAATATTCTTTGCTGTTTCGCAAAAACGGAACATGTTCTACCGATATAGCTCTGATCTATGTCAATGATCACCTGAAGAACTGAATTGAATTCTATATCTTTGACAGACGAACAAATTAAAGCCGTGTTAGAATTAACCAACGTCTCCATACCGGACTCACTGTCACCTAGCATCAGGAACCGCTGCGCAGACAGTCTCATAGCCATCATCCTACGTCGGGAAGCGGACTTGAAGCTGAGGACATTGGCAATAATGCAGTCGTACGCGTTGCTGGTCACGTCCGCAACGATCAAGCCGTTTACGAGTACGTATTTCAGAGGGACGGTCGCTCGATAAGTACCGAGAGAAACAAAAGTACAGAAAACAATTCCAGACTCGTTTCTCATTCCTCCTTTTCTCTCCGAAGTCCTGGAAAAGTATTGCACGACGTCGGGCTTCTTGGAGGAGATGCTGGTGCAAGGTTTCTCCACGGATACGCCGGAATTGTCCGCAGTCTGCCTGAAATTCCTCGCATTTATCGTACACTGCCAGGGAATATCGACGATCCAGGTGCGGGAGAGGCGCTTTCGTAAATAATAGATTCGCGTTGTCAAGTATCAGCCGTCTGACGAACGACGTGTTTTCCAGCGTGATAAGCCGGTGACGATTGACGTGCAGAGCTTAGCCGATTTGCTGTTAAATACGAGGAGATCCGTCCACTCGTCGATCAATGGAATGCAACTCACGCTGGAACTTTTAACTCAAAATATTGACGGATTACCTGTCAGGCTGGACGAGATCCATGGCGATCGGCCAGAGGGTGTGATCAATCTCTACGAGACTCTTCTTATCGTGCACGAAAGAGTTAGTGGTGATATTTTAATCTGAATATCGATGGCTCGTTCATTTATAAGGAATTAAATATGATATTTCACTGGAATTCATCTGGATGTTGAAAAACAGAGTGGTATCCCCGGGAAAATATACGATTTAAAGATCTTCTGACGAAATCATGGTCTGGCAATAGAAGTTGAGAATTTTTATGCTACTTCTGTATTAACGTTCGATAATTTTTCTGTTTGCAGAGTGATCCAACGCAGAGAGACGTCGTGTACCAGTGTCTCGAGGGCACCTTAAGATTTTGCCACAAGCACATGGAGTCGCTGATGTATCACATGTGCACTTTGATGAGCAACTACGATATCGTATCTTACATCCTGCAAACGCGCCACGTGACCTGCCACTTTCTGGAGTTCGTTTCTACCTGGCTCCGCTATCGCAGAAGATACTGCACCGACGAAGGTCCGTGGAACGCGAGATCTCTCTGCAAGACACCGTTCGAGGAAACTTTGGATCAGATCAAGAGCTACGCGAACACGGCGAAGGATTCGAGGACCGATGCTGCGTTCAACTGTCTCCTCTACGCGGTGAGTGTTTCAGCCAGCAGAGATATCGTTGCTTTGGTTACAAAATCAGCGTGTTACTTCTAGCTGTCGCAATACAAGGAATAGACACGAGGATCGCGAATGACATAAACGATCCAGGAGGAGCTTTGCTTTAACAGTTTATTCGATCCGTGCAACATTGCTCGATAACATCTTAACATGTCAATACGTGCGTACAAAAAGTAGAAAAAGATCAATCATGGACGAATTTAATTCGTCCGCTTGTTTAACGCGTGCGCTTCAGCGTGATCCTGAAATATAGTGTTTCTGTATCTGTATGTTGTCGTGTCTGCTAAATAGCTGATTGCTCTCCGCGCTCTAAATGCCCCGGCCGGATAGTGTTTCTTAAAAATTGTCATATCTTTATTAATATTATTATTATTATTCATTTTGGGAACTGGTCGGACGCGGTTCGTGCGGTGCGTCTGTCGCTTAGTATTCGTATTCGCCGCCTTTTTGCAGTCGCTGCGGCCGCGCACGGCCCTTGTTTCAGCTTCTTTCTTCATTGGCAGCTTTTTGTTATTTACGCGGTCGTCCATTGCGCTGCATGAAGCACCCCTTGAAAGAGTTTAATCTCACGTCGATCTCACCTTCTTCTAGCTGCAACCAAACGCTCGCTGTTAAACTGTTTGGACATTTGTTTGGGAATTACGAGCAGATAAGCTAAACAAAGGTTCTTGTCTAAGTGTCTAGGATTTAGTTGGTCTTTAGCGAGATATATCGCTAGGTGATATATTTTCGCGAGTGTTACGTTCATTCGACTGTTAAGTTTAAGCACAGATTTTCTAGCGGGAAAGAAAATAGAAAAATAGCTTTAAATAACGTTGACACATTTTTGTTAGTTTTCGTTAGTTTAACCACTTGCGCTACAAAGACGTGCCACGCACGTCGAGATGCTTTTGTTCCAAAGCCGCCAGCGACGTGTATACCACGTCGATAGGCATTTGTCGAAGAAACAAAAACGACGTGTCCGTCACGTCGGCTAACAGTTAGCTCTGAGACGCGGTGCGACGTCAATGTAACGCCTCACTGCATATTATATTATTATATTATATTATACATGTTTTATTGTAGAGCAACCGAAAGTTAAATCGTAGCGCAGGTGGTTAATTGCGAATAATACACTGGTTGAAATAAAAATTTGTGCTCTTTTTGCAATATCATAGATACTTAGACGATACGTTGCAGGGTTAACTAGTGGCTAATTTCGATTGGAAGGAATAGGATTACCTGATCGAACAAGTAGATTTCTTTGTAACAGGACGGTGACACGCATTCTCGAATGCATCTGGTTTTGGCAATGTCGCTCCTTTCTGGCGGCAGCATCTTGCAAGCGCCGCTGTCCTCGCAAGCTTGCTCGAATTGCCTGAAGAGAAGCTCCTGCGAGGAACATGGTGTTACAGAAAAGTTGGGGAGAAAATTGAAATGTGATTGATTCGAGGATTCGATCGTTACAAAGCCGAAGGCAGCCTGTTGGCAGGCGTTGGAAAATATAGCCGACTGTGCTTCTCGCGCACAATAACCGGATAAAATTGAGCGTAACAATTGGCTCGTGCGTGTTCAAAGATTAACCTCAATTAGTGCTCGTATGAGTTCTATTATTGGTGCCGTTGGCGCGTTTAATTTTCTCTGAAGATAGCTCCCTTTCTCTCTGTGCAGACAATTCATTGATATGAAACTCGCATTATTTTTCTTTACTTTCTAAAGCAGATGATAAACAAGCAAATCGAACATCGAATATCTCTGTCAAAGATAATCTTCTCTGTGGAAGCACACCTGATTATAATACCAGTTTCTCGACACACCGTTGGTATATACATATCAGCTAGTGACAGCACCGAAGTACGCCCCGAGCACCTTGACTGTCTTCGGGTTAATGCCAAATCGATTTTACCCCCATGGCGAAATCGCGGAATCACCCGTCTCGTTACGTCCCCCATGGGGATGCTGGGTCGACGCGAAGTAATCCTCCTCGAGTATCACGCATCACTGGCAGGATATCACAGAGATCTCTTGAAAATTCCAAGTCGTGGAACCCGACACAATTCCCCCAGCTATCGTCCCCATCGAACTATCCAACAATCACAACCATCGGAAGCAGGAAGGATACAAAAAGAAAAAGAAAAAGAAAAAGAAACGAACTTGGTTTAACATTTTTCCAACAAACAAAGATACTACGATACCACTAAATTTTTCTGCAACTTTTCTAAGGTAATCACCGCATGTCCTCTGCCAATGTGGAATTTAATACCGTTGCCAGATCAGGCCGGTGTGGCAAGAAGCGCCGCCCTCAAAACAAGCCATCGCTCGACCATAACCTGTACCAGCGTGGAAACGCGTTCCTCGTGCGGATTCTCGCCAAACGTTTCGGACGACTTACATTCTTGGTAGTCTCCTTGTATGGATACTCTGGGAAGGTGAAGGTCTTCGCGATGGTGCTCGGCTCTTCCTTCAGCTGTCCGACGACGAGGATCAGGCCGATCGCGAACGCCACCTCCGGCGCCATGTTGAGCAGCCGGCTACGATCAATATGATGGGGTGGCGCTCGCTTACGCTCCTTTCCAACTCTCTTCTCGTTTTCCCTCCACGCCCGTAAAAACGCCGGGATGGACAGGGAGGATTCGCGCGATCAACCTGTCGATCCCCTTTGGCTGTTCGCCCCGTGAAATTGACTTTTTAAGAACCCAAGCCCACCCGCCGGGGGGTGGCCAGCCTTTGGCGTCGGCCTTTCATCCGGTGCCAACGTGCAACTCTTCTTTCGATTCCATTTGTGGGCTCGGGATGACGGACAGGTTGAATGAATTTCATGCTAGTCGTCCAAGTTATCGAACTTTTATTAAGAGCCCGCTTTTTTCTCTTCGGTAATAGTCTGGGCGAAGGAACGGGTTTACGGATTGCCGATTACGGGTTATTGAAAGGCATCGATATCGGTTTTAGAACGTGACGGCCGGTTGACCACGAAGAAGTTTAGGCCTGTGATAGATTAAAGGTTAGTTCGTGATACACTTGGGCGGAAATAATGGGTGGTTTAATTATCGAAAAATGAAGTTTAAACATAGACCTTTAAAAATACAATCCTTTTAATACCGAAACTAGCAACCTCTAATGTCTACGTAGATAAAATAATATTCGTCTCTTATTTTTATTACTAACTACGCCATACAAACTATTTATGATTAACATAGACTCTCTATACCCTCTTTTACTAATTTTTATATACGATGCAAATAGCGTACGAAAGAAAGACACCATACACATACTACAGTTAATCGCTAAATCGCGGTATTTATTTCATATATCCTCAATTATGCAGGAGCAATAATTAAACTCGCGTATCGAAATAAATACGTGCATATAATTATATTTCTCACGAAATATCAGCAATTTTGCGAAAACACCAAAAAGCCTGGTCCTAGTATTAACACTATGTTTATGGACACTATCTGTACACCTATTTCTAAGGACACCTGTCAAACTGACAGGTAAAGGAAACCACGTGCCTTTTTTTAACGATTAGTTTAATATAAAAACAATTATATATTATATTAACTAAATCTGTTACCATCGTATAATTGGAGCAACCCTTCTGTGAAATTCACGGGTTCCGTAAATCTAGTGTTAAACGCTCTTCGTTCCACAATTACTCTCTTCGATTCGCTCGTCATTCTCAAGATCATCGCTGCTGGTCATCGATAAGAAATAGCGAAATTTTGTCCGGTATACGAGCCAAAAATTACGCTGGATTCTCTGGAAAGAAGCGGCACGTCGGAGCTGCTTTGAGCGCGAAGGCAGCATGGAATGAAGGAGAAGGAAGCGAAGACGGATCACGGAAACGTCCGCGACTGGATGGAGAGGAAATACACGCGCGAATTCATCGATAAATCCGCGGGCCGGCGTCGCGGCTGGGCTATTTTGCATAAAACGTAACGGAGTGTGTATGCAGCGAGGCGCGATGGCATTTATCGTCGCGACGCATGCGAGCGAACCAGACGACGGTTTTTGTTCGGCTAGGCGTTGCGCACCACCAGCTCCACGTGCACCGGCCACCAACCCCCGTCGACCATTAAATCGAGATTTCGCCGGTGATTAGCGGCAGTTTGCCTCGCCTCGCTGCGCCCGCCAGTCGATAGATTTTCCCAATAATTTTCCGTCAGTTCGAGGAATTTCGACGAGCCGAGGAAACGCTGCCGACCGCCTACATTACGGCCCCTTCTTCCGGATTTCGAGGCGATGGAATTCCAAGTGGCTTCGTTATACCGTTTTTTCCTCCCCCCGTTAGAGCATCACGGCATTTTATCCGATCTCTGGATCGTCAAATTTTAGGCGATTTCTCGGTCGACCGTGGAAAATCTGAGACAAGATTTTAGGATTTTCTGGAAGAATCGGAGTGGTAGCAGAGACACGCGTGTAATGGAAAAATAGGATAAAATTTAAAAATCAAGTTTGATATCGAGGATGGAGATGTAAATAATGGTCATCGATCGAAGGTTCGAGAGTATTATATATTATCCTCGAGACCAATGGTATTTGTCGATTAATTTATACACCTTGCAAACAACCTGTTACGCGATCTGTTAGATTAGAATTAATTACTCCGCGAGTATCATTAATCACCGTGGCGCGGGTGTCTCGATTGAAAGGAGGAAAAACGGGCACGTACGAGGTGGAATCAAACGCCGAGCCGCGATTCCCGAAATCGAAGCATTCTACGTGGCATTAGGCGTGCATTACCGATTATTCAGCCTGTCAGGGGAAAATGAAATTTCCCCTGTGCCGCAACGGCGATTTAAAAATCCATTGTAACAACAGGACGATTAATGAAACTGTTGGCGAGGAAGAGCGAATTTCAAGCACGGAATCCTCCATTTTGGTTCGAGTTAAAATTTTCATCCGCATTCGTTCGCGTAGCCAGACGTTCCAGCTAATTAAACAGCAGTGATCCTGGATCAGGCGGAATCGCATGTGTTCCGCTCGTGAAAATCGCAAACGAGAACTTTTCCCGTGCCGCAGGTAGGAGAGGAACGGGCAGAAGTACAGCGAGAGAAAGAGAGAGAGAGAAGAGAGGAGAAGAAAAGAGAAAGAGACGAAGAGAGAGAGAGAGAGAGAGAGATGATTCGGCACGAACGTCGGTTGAAAAAAGCCGAAATCTCGGCGGCTTTTTAATTACATACTAGCCCCTCCCCCGTTCAAACGCGCACAGCAAACCGATGCATGATGTACGATGTATGTACGCAGCGTTTCCGATTAAATCGCGGTGCTGCTCGCGAAATTCCGTTGATTTATCGGCGCCGGAGTCGCGGACGAGCGCCGCGGAGCTATACTTCAATGAGCATTTAGCCTCGGATCGTAACGCAGCCTGCGTTCCTTTGTGCTATATGCAGTGTTTTTCCTCCTTGGCTCTCCCGGGGAGGGGTTAAAATGATTTGTGTGCAGATGCCGATGTTTCGTAGACGATAACGTTGCGCTACGCGTCGTAATTCGCGAACGATGTGAGTTATCGGGGCTACGCGCGCCGTTGCGTTCCCTCGAAAATATCGAGTTCTATGATCCGTTAGATATCGAAGTTTTGATCTATACACCGACGTGGTGGTGAAGTTTCATTGCGATATAAAATAGTTTGCGATGTCGGAGGTTCTCCATGCCGGTAATACGTCTCCTCGTATCTCTGAATGCGGAATTCGCAGCGTGCCCAGTGCCGTACGCGTTTCACCTGGCCGGAGAAAAATTTGCCACCATCGCGGCGCCGCTATATTTTCTCGCGGATCGACACCGATATATTTAGTCGTGCTACAAAGCAACGCGTTTTTTATTTTTGTTACGCACCCCGCACCCCTAAAACCCAAAACCCGTATATACCTTTGCGCTCTCGCCCCGTTCGGGCTACATATCCACCCGCAGCGATATACGCGAATAAACAGCCGAACCATCCGCGTTTGTTATTGCGTTTACAGTGTCGACAAAGAGTTAACCGCTCAAAGCCGAAGGTTTAACGATGGACGCTGAATTTACGGCTAACGAATTGCGTAATTTCGTCCTCGCACTCCCCCGCGCCGATGTTTAAAATCGGCCATGTCGAAGCACATACGCCGAACCGGCACGCATTCCGCCTCGCGTGACAACTATGCCTGACGTTTCCTCGTTCGCCCGTGAAATAATTTTCCCGCCCAGCCCGGCCAAATCGTTGTAATTACCGGCCTCGTCCCGGCCACGTAAAAATCATTCGACATCAATTTTCCCATCCCGCCCGCGATCGTCGAAGGGATTAACCAGCCCAACCCGATCCTCCATCCGTCAAAATACCAAACCCGGGGTGGGCACCAGGTGCCCGGTAGCCGGGCTACGCTTATCCGAATATGCCGATCAAATTTTAACGATTAGCCAATTCTAACGATTAATTCGACGATCGTTTAATCGAAACTCGCTCCACCGATATATTATTTAACGCTAATCCACTTCTCGCGGTGGATGGAAAACAGAGGTGGAAGTTGATTTAATTAGAGGACAATTAAGCGGCGAATGCCGGGCTAGTTGATCTAATTGCAACTATTAAGGGAATTGTCCATGCCGAGAGAGGATTCCCTCGGTTATCCCGACGAGTCGTTGGATTTTTCACCGCCATTGTTATTCTCCCTTGCTCCTATCTCGACAGACAAATTTCCTTTCTTTCTCGCCTTGGAGAACCGACACCGCCAGCAGGATGGACGAATGGGGGCCAGAGAGACGAGGTTGAAAGGTCGTCGGGTTGTTCCACGACGACGATCGCAATTGCAAATTGCAATTACATCAACGACCAACTCGCAGGTCTGTGCGTCACGCAGCGTCGATTTTAACGTTAAAGTTATTATCGTTCGATCGCGGAGGACGATAGCGATAGCATCGGTATGAATTATTCACCACTTTTCGTTCCAGCTACTATTTCCTGATTGCTCCGCAAACACCGCTGCCTTTCGCGAATATTGAAATATGCATCGTAATTCAGCGGCATGGAAAGCCGAGTTTTTATCGCGCTCGTCGATCGAGAGTCACTCTTCTGCACTTTCGGGGACCGTAGTATAATCTCCAGCTTCGAGAGTCGCGTCTCGTGTGTCTTCGATATTCACGGAGATCCTTCTTTTTACGTTTGTCGAGGCCGATAGCTCTCCATACATTTTTCGTACACACCGACTTCGCCTGCCAATTTTTTGCTATTATTTTAATTCGATATTTACCAAGTTATTGCCGATCTCTTCGGGTTTTTATTAAAAATAGTCGAATTTTACAGACAGAAATAGTAATATTGTTTGGAAGGACTCTAGCAAGGTATTAAAAGCGGTATTGGGTTCCGCTTAAGCGTTTAGGGTAACATCTGCAGTGCGTGTGGACGAATGGGTGAGATAGGTATGACTGGGTCGAGTACAAGCAATGAACGAAAGTCTAGGAACGAAATTTAGGAACGAAAGTCTAGTGTCTGAAGTGCCTGGTCCACCAAAGGCGAAGAGAGCTTGTGTATGAAAAGAGAGAGGGTTAGACTTTAAATAAGAGTGTAGACAGAATGCGCATAGTCGAGTCACAGTGAGTAGAAAGTCCGTGTGTTTAAGAGTTAGAATTGAGGGAAACATAGCGTAATATTTTAGTTTAAGCAAATCAGCTTTGTCATTAAAAATGAGTCGATGTTTATTAGACCCTCAGGTCTCTGTCAGCATAGAATTAATCTAACATTTAGAGAAGGGGAAAAATCTCCATTTCGTGTAATCTCATCTGGAATACAGATCGCACATGGCAACCACAGTTATCGGGACTGAAACGTGTCCATATTCCCAGTGCCAGTGTGGAAAACTTGAATTCTTAGCGAGGAATATCGATGTACGGCTCCATTTCCTGGCTGTCGGTCCCGAGGATCGAAGTTCAGCTGGGCCAGTAAAAATGGCCGCGTTTCCTTTCGCGAATATTGAAAAAACGGATCGCGGCCTGGCAATATCGTGGCATAAATCACGTCGCGATACACCGGTGATAAATAGTAAAATAATAGCGCGGCGACGGGGGGTTAGCCGGTGGTGGAAAAAAGGGGGTCCACGCGTGAAGCGGAGGGGACGCGACGTTCGCCGGCCCCGTTGATTTACTATTGCCATCGTCGGGGGAGTAGCAATCTCCGCCTCGCGGATCCTGTCCCAGGCTGCTCGCGGCTGCGAGACCTCCTCTGTGCTGCCTCGTTATTGACAGAGCAAATAAGGATCGACGATAATAGGAATCGTTGACACGCCGTCAAACAAATCCTCCGGGAGGTTCGTCGTCGTAGCCTGGATTCGCCTCGGAGCTCGGATCCGCCGATTTCCGTGGGATATGACGGACACTGTGGAAACATCGGGATCCGGTGTGTATCTCTGTTGCGAAGGCTCGAATGGATGGAAAAATATTTGCCTCGAGATCGCTGCTTTTTGCGAATAGCAGAAGATACAGACGAGAGGATGGTAATAAACGAAAATTGTTGCAGGAGACTCGCGGAGGATCTACTTTATGTACCAACTGCGAGAATAAGGCCGAGATAGAGATGATTTCCTTTGCAAAGATACGTCGTGTTTATTTTATCTTCCCCTCTGCGGCAAATTTATTCGTTGCGCTTGATAAGGGTCCACGAAGAATCCAGCAATTTGTAAAGAATTATTAAAAAATATTAGGGAATATCGGAGAGACAATGGTAATATTCGGAGTCAAAGTTAAAGGACCAACTACCGATGTTTTTCAGCGACATCCCCCTTAGATGATTTCTTTTGCAAAGATACGTCGTGTTTATCTTATCTTTGCTTCTACCACAAATTTATTCATTGCACTTCATAAGGGTCCACGAAGAATTCAGCAATTTGTAAAGAATTATTAAAAAATATTAGGGAATATCGGAGAGACAATGGTAATATTTGGAGTCAAAGTTAAAGGACCAACTACCGATGTTTCTCAGCGACATCCCCCTTAGATGATTTCTTTTGCAAAGATGCGTCGTGTTTATTTTATCTTCCCCTCTGCGGCAAATTTATTCTTTGCACTTCATAAGGGTCCACGAAGAATCCAGCAATTTGTAAAGAATTATTAAATAATATTAGGGAATATCGGAGAGACAATGGTAATATTCGGAGTCAAAGTTAAAGGACCAACTACCGATGTTTCTCAGCGACATCTCCCTAATATAGATGCCAAGTATCCTACCGGAAGTTCGGCGCCGCTCGGCTTACAATACTACAGTTTACAATGGTAACCCGCCACAGTGACAGACAGCCTCGCAGACTCGATGGAACTTGGAAATTTCGCGAAATGTTACGCATCGACTTCGACACGTAGTCTTGCTCCCTGGATAGAGCATGTGCGTGTCGTCTCACGGATTTCCGGTATAGTCGCTCATCCTGTTAATCCTCGGAGGCCGTCCGACGAGGGCGATCAAAGTTTTATAGCAATTTCTGCCACGCTTTTCCATTTCCGGCGGCACTTTTTATTGGCAAATAATTAATAGATGAAAGGTGACGCTTTCGATCTGTCGACGGGGCTCGCAGCTTGATCACCGAGCTTAATGGAATGTTTTATCATCGCATTGGTCCGCGTATCGTCGTTTTTTGATCGTCGGTTGCGATTGTCGCGTAGGAAATATTTTCGCTCTCGAGAACCCATCAACGATCTGCATAAAATATTGTCTCTACCCGTAATGGAATTTATTCGTTTAGCAGCGTCATGTCCTCGGATTCGGACCCACCCCATATGCTCCCCGAAAGAGCATGCGGAGCGGTGTATAACGGCCATCGTTCTCAGTCTCGCCACTAGATGGATTCCAACTTCAAGGAGGCTCGTGGACTTTCTCGCAAGTACTTGGAAGACCTCCAATTCTTATATATATAACTTCCGAGCTTTGAATAGTATCGCGGTTAGATCCGTTTAATTTTCGTGGTCACGTTAACAAAGGCAGACTACCGATAAAAAGGGATAGAGGAAAGAGAAGAGGGAAACAAGACAGAGACACAAGATCACGTTAACAAAGGCAGACTACCGATAAAAAGGGATAGAGGAAAGAGAAGAGGGAAACAAGACAAGAGACACAGAGTGTGTATTGTATGAGAAGATAGAAAATTTGTGCGGTGGCATCATTCTCAACCTCACCAATAGGGTGATAATTTGTAATTGAAAAGGAGGTTTCGAGGATTTTCTCACAGGGACCCTTCGTTTCTTATATATAAAATTTCCAAACTTTCCAAATAGTATCCCAGTCTCAGGCAGAGCCTTACTGGGAGGCCCAGGTCGAAAAGCATTATCCCCCCTTCCCTTTCCTATCGTCCTTTCTAGCAGCAACGTCACAACGAGGGTACCTGCGACAAGCCGACTTCAAGTGATATGAGTCCACATTAGGCCCAGGACATATAAAAGAGCATAAATCCCCTTCCCTTTCCTGTGTTGTAGTCCCTTCTATAGCAGCACTGTCACAACGAAGATATATATATATATATAGCCGACTTCAACTGAGAGTCCACTGAGTAAAGCAGGCTCAGGACGAAAAGCATCGCTTCCTTTCCATGTAGACCCTCTGGCACCACCGTCGGATACCTGCGACAAGCCCACTTCAACTGAGAGTCCACTAGCAGGCCCAGGACGAGAAGCATATATCCCTTCCCTTTACTATCGTCCCTTCTAGTAGCACCGTCACAACGAGGATACCTGCGACAAGCCGACTTCAACTGAGTGAGAGTCCACTTAGCAGGCCCAGGACGAAAAGCAGCATATCCCTTCCCTTTACTATCGTCCCTTCTAGTAGCACCGTCACAACGAGGATACCTGCGACAAGCCCCACTTCAAAGAACCGTGGGTGAGGAACCCCCCTGGAAGTGTTTTCCTCACAAAAAGAGAAGTCCGTTTAACCCTCTTCGATGAATCGCGTCGCGGGTGAAAATTACGGGGTGAAGGACGATGAAATCGCGTAGAGCTAGCAACACACGTAATCGAGTCGGTGGACTCATCGTAATGATGTTTAATGACCGGAACTGCAAACAGGCCTCTTCCATAAACCCGGCGGACCGTCACAATTTGCGAGGGCTACGCGGCGAATTCTGTTCGGCCGATCATTAACTCGGCCTTTAATTAAACGCACTGTCTGTTTGACGCTTCATAACGATACGTATTTCCACCTCAAAGGCGTTTCTCGTTACGACGTCGTACAGTGTCGCGCTTTAGTGCCGCTTTCCAGTGTCGCGAGCACTATCGCGAGACGTTTCATGATATTACCGGGAGATCCTTTATTACGTGCGAATTAGTCGTATTTCGAGCCGAGTGACGTTAATTACGGTCGACTCTTTTCCCCGGCATTATCTCCTTAGGATTCCATTCCCGCTCCTTATTTTCGCCTGAAAGACGCGATGGGAGGCGTGGTTCGACGGAGGCGGGGGAAACCCAGATAGAAAGCTGAAGTCGAATAACCGCGTTCGTACTTCGAAGATTAGATAATTATAAACGGAACGTAACACGCGGGTGGAAAGCTGTAATTTCCTGGAATTGCAATTATGTTTCGCGTTGCCGACTATTTCTGAGAGGAATTCCGCGAATGATTATGTCGAGTGCCTTTCGTTTCCATGTCAATCTTCCACAGCCCCGGTCGTTGTTTGTTTTAATATCGTTTTCGACGTTTACAAAGCTGGCTTCAATTTTTCGATTAAAACCCTAGATAAATCTGCCCGTTTTCTTTTTATTCGCGATATAATCCGAAGATCATAGGGAGCGTTGCATCGTGATTGAAATATGAGAAAATGGAAAGGAAATATCGGAATTAGCACTGTCAAACATTTCCCCGTCAAATACAACCGAATATTTCGCAGAGTTCTCACCGGTTTCCGACAATGAACGAAGCGGAGGACCCGCGGGGTCGAAGGATCAGCCCTATGGTCGCGAACACGATAGGAAATATCTGTTTTAGATGCAGGGAATCCGGGCGGCGTGCTAGGGCGCCGTTTGTCAAACGTTTGGCACGCTGCCGAATCCAGGCCCGTGTGCACCTGACCCCAAGTGCAACAAGTACAATTAGGGAAAGCAGAACTTACGTGAACTGACCTGCGCACCGTCGACCCTGTGCAATCGATATAGGACGGACATGTCGGCAAAATTCTGCTGACCGGAATCCGAAGGAACCTCTCTGCCTCCGATGAACCACAATTTCCGACGTGCTTGATATAATCACTCGGTGTCGAATTTAAGTAAATCGGGAATCCACGATTAACTTCGTTTCACTGGATTCCGAAACAGACAAGTTATAGCGCGGATCCGTTCTGACTCCCTTTTGGGGCCAAATTAATTATTATTTAATTTTCCTCTCTCTTCCGTCTTCCTTGCCCCGTTCTTTCTCAATTTGCTTCCGAGTAAATTAATTTTGCAAATGGCGAGCAATGGTGGCTGTTTGTTTTTGGAACCGGTGCTTTATTAAATGCTTCAGTCCGTCCTGTTTTGCGACCCTTAGAACACCATCGTCTATTATTTCGAGTAACGAAAGGAATAAAATATGCTCCGAAATGTACCTCATTGTCGTCAGAGATGAAACACGCGTTTACTCGGTCCCGGGATTCCTCCATGTTAAATTTATCGCATTGTCAATTTTGCTAAATCTTGCCAAGTTCAAAGAACCAAACGTCTAGCTCTCCTAACTGGTGATCGATCATTTCGCTCTTTGATCTCGAAGAGATTTAACCTTCTCTCTTCTCCGTCTATTAATCTCTTCCTCAACCTTTTGCAACAGTGTGTCTCGGACATTTTCTCGGATTCCTCCGCGAGGCTGTGACAGGACAGCTCGCGCTTTGTTTATTATTTTAATACGACTGGCAGCGTAAACACGGTGGCCCGCATAAATTATCGCTCACGGTGCAGGCGCAATTTCGCACTGTCGCGAAACACGTGGGTTAGAATTTGTTCGCGACTCACGGCCGGTAAAAGTGTTAAATCACGGGTTTTTACAGCGGCCAACGCGGATATTTCGCGGATCCGCGTGTGTGCGCGCGCGCGCGCGATGCCTCATTTCGTCCGTTTAAATCCTTTTCCCACCGTGCGTTATTCATTCCCCGGCAAATATTTTGCGCGAATAAATTCCAGCCTCGCGAATTGAGTTCCATGGAAGGGGATCCGCGGAGAGGAAGAGGCGTGTCTGGGCAGACGCGAGTTGTCTGCCGGATGTCGGATTACGCTGCAGGTTTTTGACTCCCGCGAGGGGAGGGGTGATTAAATTTAGTAAATGCGTGGCTATTATCGCGTGGGATTAAGAGTTCTCGTGTCGCGTTATTCTTGTCCTTGGATACGCAATGCGTCAATCAAGAAATTTTCTCGTTCCCTAGATACTCGGGATATCGGGGACGTCGGACTGGGAATAGAAACGTGCCGCTATTTCGCGTTTAGAAGATTAATATCGCGTTAATCGTTGCATACAGACGGATACAACTTATGCGAGTTAATAACGAGATGTCAATTGCGTAACGAAGCGTATCACGCGGTGTCAGTCAGACTCCGCGTCGGTAGGCGAGGGTTAATAATTATATTATTATCCTCGATAACTTCAATGGAAAAAGCTGGAAAATAAGAAACGCGAGTCAAAAAAGTAGAAACTTTCTTAAAAAATTAGATACGTTTATTTTTATCTCACACACGTTCTATTATTACGTATACCGTCTCTAGGCACACATTGCAGATCAGAGCTACTATCGAATGAAACGGCCGACACGTATAGCTATGACCCAACAAAGCATCGTGGAGCGCATAACACAAATATAATCAATCCGATCCAATCAACTTCCACGCGTATTCTCCACCGAACAATTATCTTCCAAGATACCGGAAACACAGCCGTCGATCGATTCAATTAAATTTAATCAACTTCACACGAGCGAGATTCCTCCAACCAATTTTCCCCGCGACCGATTTAAATAAACCAAACGGACCCGGAGCACATTTTCCACCGATATTTGCCTTAAAAGGTACAAAGAAGATTGCCCGGCCAACGGTGTACAGGACGTAATTACTTTCGCGGGATTACGTGCCGTTTACGCGGTCCGGGCATGCAACAAATCACGAAACGCGGCGCGGCGAGGGGGCCAGAGACAGAGGATGCGGAGAACACGCTCCGCGGATCGAATCCTCGCCGCATTTCCTCAGTTAGCGAATCTCATTACCGAAACGCATCGGCCGCCGGTCGGCGAGCGTCATATAAATTTACAACACGATATCGCTTTATCATCGGCCGACATTCGCTGAGTTATGGCATGGCGTGGGCCGCAGCGCGTCAGACCTAGCCGCTCGCGAAAGTGATATCCACGAAATCGGGTAGCCCGCGGAATTGCCATTCGTCGCGCGTTCAGCGCCATGTCTCGCGTTTTCTTATTCCGCACCAGAGGATGGTATTTTCTCGGACAAGCACGGGAGTGGGCGAAAGTGATGTACGAGGAGGCCCGAAGCTTGAATATCAATGGCAGATCGTGGTATTCGGGGACCTGGCACGGAAGGGGGGTTTCAAGGGGGCCCGGGTGATTTTCGGCAAGAACTCCAGGGTCTCGTTTATTTTATTTTTTATTTTTCTCGAGGAACGCGTTCGCGATGCCACGCGCTGCTGATCCCTCGGGTCCCGAACGAGCTCGATGGCCCGAGTCGTTGGGCTGGTCCATCCGTGGACAGTGGTCGCTGCAAGTGGCGCGTTTGGAAAAAAGGTTCTACCTGGACCGTGGAACTGGTTACCGACCGGTGGTCTCGCGGTTCAAAAATGTAGAGTGGTGTTTTTGCGCGCTGCTACTCGAACGTGGAATTCCGCCACGTCCAGTAGCGCCATTAGGCGACGCCATGCGTCTTCGCGGACCCTTTCTCGCGAAATCCTGCCCGATTATGAACGCGTCCGATTCCGTGCTCCACTCGCGCGTTACCTCGCGAGGGGCAGGGAAAAAATCAATTGCTGGCCGAGGAAATTCCAACGACAGATCCCGCGAGATTTACAGTGGCGTCGTTCGGGATAAAGATTTAACGGTGCACGGGCTGCAATCTGTTTAGAAGAGCGCTGCCAGAAAGAGCGCCGCGCCGGTAGAAGGAAAACGGTGGTTGTAGAATGTGAAAGGGATACGATGTGCAACGTGGACGTTGGCGGAGTTATAAAATACGTGACGGAAAATCGTGTCAGCCGTATATATACTCGCGGCTGCTCAACTTTCTCGCACGGTTGCAGCAGCTTTTTTTCGCCTCTCTCGCGGGAGTGAGACTTTCACCCGGGACCCGGCGACGTTCGTTTCTATTGATCCGCGATGCGATTCGACGAGGACGCGAGGCTAGGAGTCTTTCAGGGAATCCTCCTTTCATCCGGACTCCCGGTGCCGGATGCGTCTCGTGTCTAGGCGCGACACGGCGAGCAAAGTCGTAAAAATCGTCGGGGAGATTCCATTTGGACCATCTGTTGGCTGAAGGGATAAGACGATGGTCCTTTTCGTAGGTCGAAAATCGCGATCGGGGGTTAAGCAGCATCGTTACCGTATCCCACGGAGATTGATAATTTCGCAGACAATTTATAGGTAATCGGTGGAATGGAGACCCGGGCAATTTGTAGATCATTCGCGGAATGGAGACGAGGCAATTTGTAGGTACTTCGAAATATTCGAATGTTGGCTTTGTTCGTATTTCTACCCGCGAGGTTTATAGCAGGATTTATGAAATTTACTGGCGCGCGATGAACGCGGGATTTATTTTTATTTTCGAATCGTTATAAATATTGTCGCGAGTGCAGCAAATATTCGTAACTCGCGTTCGTAACACGCTCAGTGATAAACGCGTGAACGCTGGGAGGAGTGCATGAACAACTCGGTAAACGGGATGTATGAAATTAAAACTCGTTTAGCATATCTAAATAATTACGTATTCGCGGGGTGTTTCCTGCGTCTTTGCCAGTAGCCTAAACGTTTCCGCAAATTTTTCTCCTTTATTCGAGGGTGCTAGAGGCGGCACAATGGCGGAAGACTGAAAATATTGGCCAAGTATGCGCGGCTAGAAAAGCCTCGTCGTTGTTTGAAGTTTCAAGGCTTTTTAAAAGGAGCACGCCATGCTTTCGCCTCGTACCGCGACTTCTCAGTGACGACCAACAAATGCAAATGGACTTGGAAAAATTCAGACACCAGCGTGGCCAGTTTCGAGACAAAGGGTCGAACAAAAATCAATTCTCGCATGATCCATCGAAAATTTATCCCTTCGACGATTTTATTTTACAAAATTATACAAGGATCGTTTTCCTTCACCTCTGATCGTTTCGTTAAGGATGTAATCGATCTCCATCGCGATTCAACAAATGCAAATGGACCTGGAAAAGTTCAGACTCCAGGGTGGCCAGTTTCGAGACAAAGGGTCGAACAAAAATCAATTTTCGCATGATTCATCGAAAATTTACCTCGTCATCGTATCCCTTCGATGATTTTATTTTACAAAGTTATATAATGATCGTTTTCTTTCACCTTTGATCGTTTCGTTAAGGATCTAATCGATCTCCATCGCGATTCAAAAATGCAAATGGACCTGGAAAAGTTCAGACTCCAGGATGGCCAGTTTCGAGACAAAGGTTCGACCAAAAATCTATTCTCGCATGGTCCATCGAAAATTTATCCCTTCGACGATTTTATTTTACAAAATTATACAAGGATCGTTTTCCTTCACCTCTGATCGTTTCGTTAAGGATGTAACCGATCTCCATCGCGATTCAACAAATGCAAATGGACCTGGAAAAATTCAGACGCCAGGGTGGCCAGCTTCGAGACAAAGGTTCGAACAAAAATCAATTCTCGCATGATTCATCGAAAATTTATCTCGTCATCGTATCCCTTCGATGATTTTATTTTACAAAATTATATAAGGATCGTTTTCCTTCGCCTTTGACCGTTTCGTTAAAGATCTAACCGGTTTCCATCGCGATCCCGTCTAATTACGGTAATTTCTCAGCAACTACGAGCTCGCGTCGTTTTTCGAACAATGGCGGTGATTGAAAAGCGGAGAAAAAGTGCGAGAAAAGGGAGAGGAATAGGGTGGGAATTGGAAGAAACGGGGAAGAAGAACGATTACGCGGATGCTGGATTTTTTCCGTGTTACCACGATGGCTTTTGTTGGAAAACTTTTCCAACCGGCAGCGGCTCGCATTGGAAATGAATCGTGTTTGTGCATGCATCGGAAATGAATAATCCAACTTTCGAGCCGGTTCCTATTACAGAGTCGGTTTTCACTTCGAAACTTTTATCGGCGCGGAACTCCTCTCGCGCGTTGTTCGACGATTACGCGGCGTTAATCCGCCGCGGAATTTACATCCGCGACGAGGTACGCGTCTATCGCGAGCGCGTAAAACGCTCGGAGCAAAATTTTCCTCCACGCTCCGAGCGTCTTGCGAAATTGTACGTGCATTTTCGATAATCGCTGTGCTCGATCGCGACAGATGGAATTCCGTCGATCGAAATCGTCTTTGCAATACGGATTAGTCGTCACGCGATCACGGGGCAATGTTCGAGTAATCGAGATCTCGCCTCGCGATTTTCGGGTGAATTTATTCGGAACGTTGCAAAACAGGAGGGTCGGTGAAAGGCTGGTAAATATGTAAATACCATCCAGCAGGTGCACGAGCCTAGAAAATAAATGAAAAATGAAGTAATAAAATAAACGCCGGTTGAAATACCTCTCTCTCAGCCGTGTACGGAATATCGCGGCTCGGGTTTTAATTCCCTTAATTTTTCTCCCTTCCTCGACTGCCTATCTTGCAAAATTCATGTCAGCCGTTTAACAAAAACGCACTTGAAAATATCCGAGCATTTCGTTCGCCAGAGGTAGACGGATGATACGCGAAAAATCGCAAAAACTCATCGAATACGCGTGTTCCATTTTCGCGATTTTATTCGAAAATTTATTATTCGCCAGAAATATTCTCTGCTGTGTCATTAATTTTCATCACCGTGGAACAGCCATCGAAAAGTTTCCTCCGTGCGATCGTAACGTCGCGACGCGTCGAATTAAAATGGCCACCGGGTCATGGGGTACCGTCCCAGATACCGGCCTGCGTCGCGAAATTCCTTCAGCGATGGCCGGACTCGCGAAACACGTTTACCGAATTCGGCACCGGCTCCAAGTCGATACACGTTTGTTATAGATTTTAACGTGCTCGCCGAGCCGGCTAATTCCATTTGCGTCCCGGTGCGCATCTGTGTGTCACCGGCAACGCAATTATGCGCGTCGAGTTCTCATTATGGACGTCGTCGAAGACAATATCGGTCGGTGTAATCTAGTTTTCCCGACAATACACGTAAACGAACGCGGCCGGCCAACTAAAACGCAGCCCGCGCGCGGAATTTTCGTCGCTCGACGGCCGCGCGCGATTCAACCCCCGAACTGGGCAACCTGACCCCCAGAGATAGAATTTAATTCCATTTTTTTTTTCCAGAAAAAGGAGCGAAATAAAGCGTGGACCTGAACGATCGGAATTCTGCATTACGCTACGTCGCCAGTTTCTCTCTCTCCAACCCCCCTTCCCACCCCATTTCTAATTCTCGATCGTTATTTAGCGATACGTCGAGACATTGGGATACTCGAGGATGCAGGCAAAGATCATCTCGGAGCTGTCTTCGAGGAATAATTCCTACCACCCGATGGAGCTATCGCGAGCATTAAAGAGTTCGACCACTTGGTTCAACTTGCAACCACTAAATCCTGCAACTTACCCCGTGGGAGGACTACAAAAGAAACTAAAACCACTGGGACCGTGCCGAAACTTAACCTCTTCCGAAACTACCGTGACCAACCCCTGAAAGTTGGAAAAACCGCGAATCCCCTTTGGAAAGAGCCATTTGTATCCTGCGATCGCGAATTTCGTATCAATCCAACGTACTCGCGAAATCCTGCTCAGCTACATACACAGTGACGTATGGAACTGGGCATATTGGCGCGTGTATTCAGAACCGCAACTACCACCCCCCGTTGAAATGGAGGAAAATAAAAGAGAGGAGGGAGGAAGAAAAAAGGAAAAACCGACTTACTCCTGCGCGATTCGGATTGCCGTGGCATCGAAAGCATGCCACGGTTGGAAAGCGACAAAAGCTTGGCATCAAAACAAGCCGGCCGCGGCGGAGGCAGCGGTGTCGGTGGAAAGGGCAGGTGGAAAAGGCGAGGAAAAGCAGCGGGAATGTTTGGGCAGCGATAAGGGGGCACACGGTGTGTTCCAGAGAGAGCGGGAGCGGCGTTGCGCGCGTCGCGACGCGGCGCTTGCGGACGGCCTTTAAGGTCGGGCCGAGCGAACGACGGCAGAATCGCGCGAGCCACAGTGCCATTTTCGTGTACCCTCGCAGCTCGTCGTCGTCGTCGTCGCCGCCGTCGTCGTCGAGGGGGCTGTGTTCACCGGGTGTTGATCGACCGGGTTCGCCAACCCCTCTTCACGCTCGTTGCGTACCCCTGTGCGTGTGTGTATTTTCCCGCAAGCGGACTGTTATAACGAACCGAAAAATTCCGCCACGTTTCACCCAGAACCGCTATACGCGACTCTCGTGGCGTTGTTGTTGTTTATCGTTGCTCCGGCTGTTGATCGTTACGGCCTGTTACCATCGATCGTCGCTGTTGCGTCGTTCGTTCTTCTTGTTGTTTCGTTTTCGACCAGTTGTGTGGAACCGAGGCTGTCTCTGTGGCTGGTGAGCGTGGTGGTGAGCGTTGAAGAAACGGTGTGATCAGTGCTGCCGGGGGACCAAACTCTGCGCTGGACTCGGGATCTTGGGGAGCCTTGTGCGGAGGGGAGCTTCTTCGGTGAGTGCCAAATATTTTCTTTCTCTTAACGCGAATTTTCGTTTACCATTCATCGTCTCCTGCGATTCGTCCTGTTTTCGTTCCGTGACGAAAACTACGAAAGCTACGACCTTTCTGTAGGTCGCTACAGACGCATCGACGTTGTCGTTAGAGTACGTCGAGGAACGTTCGCGATATAAAAGAAACACACTGAAACATCGCGAAAGCGTGAGTCAAGGCAGCTGTCGGGCTCCGTCGATCGACAATTACTCGTTTAATAAATCGTCGACACGCGCGAAACCACACGCTCGTTCGAATCTCGTCTTATCCAACCTCGCGACGGATTCCCGATATCGGGTAGACAGACGGGATCGAGAAGTGTCCCGAGGAGTGACATTTGGATACGAGACTCATTCGTATTCGAGTACAGTATCGTTAGCGTGTAGGTGAATGAATAAGCAGCCGCGGTGCTGTTGCTTTTTTTCCTTTTTTTCCTTTTTTTCTTTCCGTTTTCCTCGCGGATCTCGGTGTCCCTGACAACAATGATCTCTCGATTTGGAGAACCGTGTCGATCGTTGCCCTCGTGACCGGCTCCCTCCGCGATCTTGGCGCGACGCTTGCATAACGTTCCTGGAAACCTGTGGCGCCTCGTGGAAGCCAATCGGCTTTAATAAACCTCAGCCAAGACGGAACGAGCTTACACCGTGGCGACGTTCCTTTGTTCGACGAATCGAACGCGTTACTCGCGTGTTTACGAACGCGTAAGCGAATCGAACGCCGATATTTACAAACCTCGACCGTGTTCCTTCGTTTTGCTCGTGTTCCTTGCGTCCTTCCTGGTACCAGCCGCGGAAAGAACGTCGCTCGAGCGTGGAAGCACAGTCGGGGACTCGTTCCTGGAATTTTTTCTCCCTCCCTACCATTCGTTTTGAGATTCAGATTTGAAATTCGAGGTGAGGTCATTGTGAATCATCGGGCGCGATAATAGCGATGTTCCAGCCTCGAATCTGCTCGCTTCAACGTCCCATGATCGGCTAATACCATCGTTTTCTGACGATTCCACGCTCGGAAAATACACGCTGTTCAGTCCCGTATAATGCGATTACCGTACCCCACTCGGGAACGGATGGGAACGACGTTGAATTCATAACGAGCTAGCGATTTATCGATACGTCCTACTCGCTGAAACGTTTTCGAAACAGCGTCGTAAAGGTGAACATGCTCGATCGGCGGGTACGCGAGGCTCGTTCGAGCCGATCGCCGTGAATAATAAATACGAACGCGTGTTTTCTGCATTGATCAGCGGCCATTATCTGCGCCGTTTTATCGCGAGATTAACGCGCCGCTGGCCACACCGGCGCCGCCAGAAAAACGCTCGCGTCGTCCCTCGTTCGACGGCGCGTAACGTTGATAACCTGGTATCAGCGCGGGGGAGAAAAATAGAGAACAAATTGTTAACGAACGGCTAACGAGCAGCTAATGGACAGAAAAGTGGCCACTCTGGACGATCGCG
This sequence comes from Eufriesea mexicana, assembly GCF_001483705.2. NCBI lineage: Eukaryota > Metazoa > Arthropoda > Insecta > Hymenoptera > Apidae > Eufriesea > Eufriesea mexicana. The sequence goes on along the minus strand of NW_016908444.1, from coordinate 2,265,243 downwards.
AAGCGTCGTTTGTCTCTGCAGGGTGTCGCGATGCGACGAAAGATTCCGCTCGCTCGCCAAGATTCGCGACACGTTTACCATTCGTCTCTTCGATATTTGCATATTCGATCAAATTTGTGACGAAAGTAAAACATTTCACGCGAGTCCTAGAGGAATTAGGTATGTCGAAAGAAACGTTAATTGACACAGTTCATAATTGTCAAAAATCGAGAATTTAGACCGTTTCGATATTTAAATATTGGATAAAATTTGTGACGAAAGTAATACATTTCACGCGAGTCCTAGAGGAATTAGGTATGTCGAAAGAAACGTTAATTGACACAGTTCATAATTGTCAAAAATCGAGAATTTAGGCCGTTTCGATATTTAGATATTGGATAAAATTTGTGACGAAAGTAATATGTTACACGCGAATTCTAGAGGAAATAGATATGTCGAAAGAAACGTCATTTGACACAGTTCATAATCATCAAAAATC
>NW_016908444.1:2259435-2263641 GCF_001483705.2 Eufriesea mexicana | reverse complement strand
GTCACGCATTTAAATCTACCCCGGCGCGCGTCTCCGCTCGCCGCTCTTGCCAGTACTCGGGACATCTTTTGATCTTCTTGGCCTGGTCGGGTGTAAGAATCTCCGTAGGAAGAAATTTACAAACATCGGAGATCAAACCGAATCTCGTTCTCGGATCGAGGGCCGCGTTCCGCGTCCTCGCATGCGAAGGCGAGTCATCGAACGGCCAAGGATCGCCATCAATTTGCCTCTCGTCTGCCGATGAGGCAAATAATAACAGTAATGCCGGTCACGCTGTGCTGAGCGTCGCGGGGCTGCAATCAAAGTAACCGGCATTTTTCGACGGAAACACCGACGTGGCCTGGCCTGCCGCGTCGCTTTCCTCGTCGCTGCGCCCGTGGTGGCCGCGGTCGGTCCTCTGTCAACCCGTAATCAGGCCAGCCGGTGTCTCTCCAGCGAAATGAAATTACCCGAAATTACGGCGCACCTACGTACCACGGCGTAATCGTGAAACGCATCCTCTGTTGTTCCTTTGCCGTGTCCAAAGGAGATATAACGACGTTAAAACGGGCAGGGTTCGTGGTCGCTGCGACGCGGGGACCCGTTGCGGCGTCTATGCAAATGCGCCGCGCGGCATGGTTCGATCGTCATCGACGAATCTTCCACCCGGAATCTCGGTCACGGGAAGGACGAATAGCTGGAGGTGCTGCGTCGAGATGTCTTCGATAATCCAGCTCCATTCGCGAGCTGTACGCCTGGATGACCAAGACCGATAGCCTCGTGACGTATTTACGCAAATCGCTGGTCGTATTTCTCGCGACGGTGGCGCCGCGCGCAGGGCGGCAATCAAAGTAATCGGACCGCGACTGAAAAGGGTAGCGCAAAGTCGGGGATGAACGCGAAATCCCGGAATATCTCGTGCCGCTGATTCCGGCCACCACCATGTGCGACGACGCGGACGAATCTCGCCCTCTTCGTCCTCTCGAGATACCGGCGAAGGGGGCACGAAGAGGGTGACCGAGCCTGGAAAATAGTCAGGGAAGAATCCCCGGCGTAAATCCATCTTTTTCGCGGAAACTTCGTTTCGAGGCATTGGGCTGGAAGCCGGCTTAAGCGGCGGGAAGCCGCCAGTCTGGCGAGAAAGCACGTTCTTACCGGCTGCACGCGTTCTTGCTCCATTCGTCCCCTGCGTTTGGTCCCCTGTTCCTCCGAATCGCGACCGCAGTCGCGGATAATTTTCACTGGCTACTTTGCTCGTCTAAACTCTGCCAAACTCCGCCATTTTCCATCCCCATTTCGCGTATTAAGCGTTTGGCGCGAGACTTCCGAGCAAAGTCCTGTCACTTGACATTGCTTTGCAAGATAAGCGCGATTATGGAGGCCACGATTATCCGATTGCCGACCTCGAAGGATTAAATCCTCGTTCGAAAGACGCTCTATCTACTGGACCAACCGCGATATACCTCGGTTATCGATTTCGTGGAAAATTTCTGGTGTCCGTGAAGCGGTGCCACTGCAACCCCGAGCGGCGTCTCATTGGCAGCCGCGAAAGTTGAAACGCGCGGAGGGATGAAGAACTCGCCTAAAGGTCATGGAAACGTAACTGCACGCTCGAATACGCTTTCGGTTCGGGAGGGAAGAAGTGGTATCGATCAGGCAGCCGCGTGGCCATAGGCGCGACATAACGAGGCGGCGTGCAAGCTGTTGCATCCTGGTGCCATCGATGGCCGACGATGCAGCTGGCCGCGTGGGGCCGTGAAAGGTGCAGTCTCGCGAACGATCGAGTCAATGTCGGCTCGGTAATCGATTCATAATTTACGCCTGTCCTCGTGCATCCGTGCCGACATAAAATTAGCGGTTTTCCCACTCGCCGATCCGATCCGCGCAATCAGAATCCGAGCTTTCGTTCCAGGTTACGAGTCCTGGAGTCGAGGCACTTTAACGCCGACGCTACCTTCTGTCAATTAGTGACAGCTTCGAACAGGTTTCTCCTGATTACACGCAATGATTCGAAAGTAACGCGATGTTTTCTTCTTCCCTTTTAGACCAAAGAGTTACGAAACTGTAACACGTAGGATGATTGTCGAATAAATTCGAATGTTAAACTCGAGCAGCCCTGGAAATCGCGCGTTACCATTGGCAGCATTGGTAACAGCGATGCTCGATAATTTCGTTTCATAAGACTCGTTACAACCAGCTCGGAATTTTCGATTTTATTACCTTTGAGCGACGCCATGTGTTCGTTTGATCGCAGTTAAATAAATACACTGGAAATGTAATTGCTTTTCATCGCGTGCAATCCGATTTTCGTTGATTTCCCAATGTGCCATATCGCGTACGATAATCGAGGGTGTATAAAATTCGTGGATCTACTCCATCATCAACTATCTTCGGCACTCGGCAACTTCTTCCGTATCGCCCAACTTGCCGAAGAATTTTTGCGCCGCTCCGGGAGTTGAGTTTCATGGAGATTGTTCTTGTTTTCATTCGGCCATTAGATAGTACACGCTACGACGCGAAAACGAGATGGCTATAATGCCGCGGCACAAGGTGGCTGAAATATTAGCTTCGGATAAAACGGTGCTCGTTGAACAACTGTTACACCGGCTATTACTCGGAAGGATTAAAACTCTCCCGAGAGAGAGAGAATCGGGGGAAATTACACGTAAGAAAAGGGAAATTATGTCGATGATTAATCGCCTTTCGGTTATAGGAACAGGCTTCCGAGTCTCTCGATCCTTCGTTAAAACGTCTCTCCGTCTGGTGAATTATTCCACCTATTAAATTCAATCGGCTACAAAATACGTTCGAAGTCGTATTGACTCGACAAAGAGCCCATTCACGAACCGTCACCCGTGCCATTTCCATCTCGTCGCAGAAATTCTACGTCTTCTTCTCCGTCTTCTTCTTCTTCGACAGCGTCCTCCTCCCTGTTCCGCTGGAAAACAGCCTCGCGAAATGGGAACGCGCGAAAGGAGAATTCAGGGCGAGGGCCCGTGGCTCTCTCTTTCTCTCGTTCCCTCGATTCTCGTGCACACGCGTGACTCGAACAGCCGTGCAGACTGGCGGATAGGCGGTACAGAGTTTCGAAACTCCTTGAAACTTGTCCGCGGCGGAAGTGGCAGTCTCAGGTGATCGGTAACCGAGGCGATACTTGATTTTACGAGCAATTCGCGCAGCATTAACGATCGCGTTTACACAGCTGCTTTCACCGAACACCGAGGGTCGCTCTCTTTCCTCCCCTTCGCCCTCCTCTTCGACCCCTTCGTCATTCTTCTCGTACACCTCGTGGTTTTGCCTGTCGGATGCGACTGTTGCGGCGATTATTTATGGCATTCGCTCGACTCGTTCGTTCCTCCGCTTCGATTATTAAGTTTAATTGCCCGCGAGCAATGACACCGTAATGGCGGCCCGATGCAGCGCTGCATCGCGATGCAACGCGAGTACGAGTGGCTCCGGTGGAGGGAGAAATTCCCGATATGACGCAGGGATCTGTAAATATTTGCACCGTGAAAGTTTACGGTTGTCGATGGCGCGAAACGTCCAACCTGATCGAAGACAAGCGAACAGAACGATGTTACCAAAATCGGAGCGCTATCGAACTCGTCGATCATCCAGTCGCGGGAAAACGCAAGCGAATGTAGCAAACAAGCTTTTCGAATAACCGCTTTGCATAAATCAGCGAGTCTGCGGGAAAACATCGTTCCGCAGTTAATCATCCCCACGTTCGCTTTTCACGTCGAATCCACGCGAGTCCGAGTCTCTTATCCGGTAACTAATAGCTGCCATCATCTTTGTCCCACGAACACCACGCACACCCTTCATACCCACTCCGTAACCATCGTTCCTCCGTTACTTTGTCAGCGATTAATTCGCATCGAAACTTGCTACCCTTTCCGGGAATCGATATCGAAACGCATCTCTCTCCGGCGGAATCTCAAGAAACAAATCGCGGGATCCGAAGCTCCGTATCACGAGTCAATAATTAATCGCGTCCTACGCCGTCGAAGCTCCCGTTCCCTGTTCTTCGTCGTTCCGACGTCTCCATTTCCCATCGGGGATAGAAAAAGCCGGAGGGTGGTTTCCTCCATTCGTGCAGGCAGAGCGCGTTCATTTTGCGGCGAAAAGAGACGGGAATTTCGAGGCGCACGTGAAAAGGCTAATATCGGGGAGATTTCAGTTCGAGCAGCGGCTCTCTCCTATAAAACCTGTACTTCATTCGACGAG
>NW_016908444.1:2247314-2259257 GCF_001483705.2 Eufriesea mexicana | reverse complement strand
AGCGTCGTGCATCAACACGTGGGTGCTTATCGGCGTCGAGCCGGCCGCTATCGGAGGTCTTGGAATAGCGAAATGAAGTCGCACGCTCGGCCAGCCTGCCCTCATAACACCGACCAAATGTAATTCCCGTTATTGCGTTGCATCCCGACGGAGTTCTCCGGGTTCTTTCCCGACCACCACCTCCACTTCCGCCGATTTCTATCCTTTTAAGCGACTTCGTTTCCTCTCTATCCGCGTCGCTCCGTCCGCCGGCCATTTTGTCACTGATCGGACATTTTCCGTGTTTGCGGTATTTTCGAAACGATCCATCGATTGTCGCTATTGATTGACATTGCAGTGGTTGAAATTTGAAAAGTGAAATACATTTTTAAGGTTAACTCTCTGACTGCCATATTGGTTAGTTATATAATCGGCCACGGTTCCTCCTGTGGCGCCACCGGTGGTCATTAGTGACTGGAGCGCCTACCATATACTTCCAGCCTGGCAGTCAAAGGGTTTAGGAGCTCAGAGGAATATAGTTAAGGGAATAAAGGAAGTTTTTAAGGGATTCAAGGTTTATCTATGACATCGTTAGCCACTCTGATTGTCATTAAATACTGTTACGCGATATGAAATGTAACCTCGTTTCCATCGGTCGTGGAGTTCAATCGAGTCGACAATGGCGAGATCGTGACACCGTGTTGATAGGGAGAAAGTTTCGCTCGCTGTCGCAACTTTGGATGTAAAAGTTCGCAAGATGGTTCCCTGTTTCCTCGCCATTAACGATCGCCAACGATTTCATGCTCCAGACTCCATTCCTATCTCGTTACACGACGGAACACGTCATTTTTCCCGACGCGAGGATTAACCGTGTCGTTCCTGTCTATTTCTTTCTGGAAATTCTCGCTTTAAACGGCCACATTTCTTCCCGTTTTTTCACAATTACTCGGTTTTATCGGGGCTTAAATGGGAAACCGATAGTCTCGGGTGGAGCTGGATCGGCGGGCAAAAAAGGGGATGGTATCGAAACGGAGAGTGAAACGGTGTATATTCAAGCTGTTCGCTCTCGTTGGAAAGACTAGCAGAGAAATGTAGGACAAAGCGGTAAAATAAATCATCCAGCGACGGAAGGCAGAGGAGATGGAAGAGATAAAACGTCGAAGCAGCAGCTCCGGGAAGATTGGCGATATATTATCGCGCGATTCACGACTCGAGCCGCGAGTTTATCGATTTCTCTGAAAACTTCACGGCGAGTGACCGAGCGAGGGATCCATACTCGTAGGAGGATGCTTGATAGGCGAATTCAGGGTGACGCGATGGCCGCGAGATAATTCCATAGCTCTCGTCGCTGCTCCATTTCTCTATGGTGTCAAGGTTGCGTTACCGGGACCTCGCCGAAAGAAGCGTCAAAGCTTCTCCGTGCTTCGGTTCAATTCACCAAAGAATCGATACACGAACGTTCCGGTCGCTCTATCGTCGAAGGATGAAGCCCCGCTCTCGCAAATTTATTCAACGAATTAACAGCGTGTAATGTTCCGCGAGAAAATGGATATTCCGCGCGATACGCTTCCCTCCCGTGCAAGCTATCTAGAAATTCTATTTGCATGGACGCGATATGCAATTTAAAAAAGTCCGATATCCCCGTATATTCTCGTATTTTACCCGGTCGAACGGGGAGGAGGACACGTTCGCGATGCTGCACGTGGGACGTCGAAAAATGCGACGCAGGCCACCGTAATATGCCGTCGTTACTCTCTATCGATTACCGCCGCTACTCGCTCGTGTGCCCGGCAATAACGTAATTTGCGGTTCCTGAGAGTGCATCGTGCCACTTGACGCGAACACGGCCCTTCGCTCTTGATGCACTTCCTTCGACGTTGCAGCGTACATGGACTCGACGCCCCGAGACCCCTCGCCGACATTGCCCATTAGGAAAGATGTACAACGATTTTACATGATCGATACCGCTACTCCTATCTATGTACGTCCGAATACCGTGCGCTAATTTTTCCTTTACACTCCTCGTCGCGAATTTCCCAACTAACCCTGGCACACTCGAAGGCATTACCATAAAGTCAATGACATATTTTAGCAGCGTGAAAGATAATTGAGAACGAATCAGTGTACGGAATATCGGATTATAGAGACCAATACGTCTCTCGTGGCACGAACGGAAAATTCCAGAAACGGAGATCAGAAATGGTAATGCACAGCAAGCCGCTGTCAACTGTCACTTCAGAGGAAAAACTATCAATTCGGCCAACGTGTGACGAAAACGCGCACGTATCGATCGCGATTGCGACCTGTATCGACGAGACAGTCACGCTTGTCTACGATCGTCCAGGAACTCGAGATTAGGTTCGCACACGAGCGAGCCGAGCCGTGTGTCGCTCGACGATGGCCGCGTGGCTCTTATCAGCGTCATGCACACACGTGTCTACACGTGCTGGTTGGGTGATAAGCGCGACAAAACGTCACTGTTCTCCCGTGAAGTGCGAGAGAGCTCCGTTCGTCTAATCACCGGGAACACCGAGTGTCTCTCGTTCCCCTATCCTCCGAGCTGGCGTGTTCTTGACACCGAAGGTGCTCGTCCCGGATGTAACGCGAGAGTTTATGCGATGGACTCTGTCGGTGCCGGTGATCGAGTAACCGCCACGGAAATTTTGGTTTCGCTCGGTTCCCGGGGAAATCGATCCACCGTCGCCGAAACTAATTTTCAAATTTTCCCCATTAAGAGTCAAACGACTCTTGATAGCTGCTGAAGCTAATTAATAACTCGATGGAACGTCATTCGAGATTAAAGAGGAATTAAGTTCGTCTCGAGGACGCGTTCTACTTCCTCGAGAGGATCGAGGAACAAGGAACCCCCGAAGGGCCAGGGGGAAGCCGAAGCAGTGCTATTCGAGGAGTTTCTCAGAATTAGCACGGAACGAGACGCTTGCCACTTCCGGGCAACGCGTAACGCCGGAATTTATACGCGAAGAGCTAGTAATCCTCGATGAGAACCGGTGTACGAAGGTGTAGAAGCCGACAACACTTGGCTGTCTCTCGGCAAAGTTATTCGCGACTACGATTTTAATCCTTGTAAACGTAGACGCTGGCAACAACGGGAAGTTGAGCAATTTCATTTCCATAAATTTCCATTAATTAATAGGTAGGAGCAGCGAGTACAAATGGCACACGTTCGTTGCCATTGCTCGTGTCGTTATGTGCTCGCGTATATCAAGTGCGTACTATCGCGTAATATCGTCGGTGAAGTCGGCGATGATATCGTCGGCAGCATTTCTGGAAAGCTCGAAGCGCAGATGGAATCGGGGGCAGGAAAATGGCGCGTAGACCGGTCCCTGGAAAAGAATCGGCGTCTCTGTATCGCGTAATACCTTCCACCCGTTCGCTCGCGTAGAACGCGAACGATTTTCCCCTTGACCAGGCAGGGTACCAGGGAATCGAGTCACTTTCGATACGGATGCTTTGCATATCGATCGACGGATGCTTTCTCGAGCAGCGTATCGCTTTAACACCCCTATCGATTCGCGTTGCGTTCGGCTAGACGGTATTCTTCGAATCGAGTGGGCGCGGTGGGACACGAGTTATCGACCCACTAAAACTTTCATTTGCCAATCCATCGACGAATTCCGTCGTATCGATACTACTCCGTGGACATACTGATCAACGTCTAGCCAACTTTTCGTTTCCATTATCGAGAGTCCCTTCGAGGTACGCCGCGTGTAGTCTCCGGTGAACTTGGATGATCGCGGAGCGTCCGCAGGGGTGGATAGTGGTTAGCGGTATTTGAGGGGGACAGAGGAAACTACGAAGTGCTTCCTTTGACGCGATTCCTCTGTGACTCGATGACAACTGCGACGAGTTTTCACCGCGATCGATCGGTGATCCCACGCGATCGACATACGCGAATAGCGAAAATACCTGCGAGGCCAGGTCGAACGGTTTTGTGTCCACGTGGGTCGTTCCACTGACATTTCCCCGTGTTAATTACCTCCCGTCGCCCACGATGTCGAAAATTGTTCTTTGAAACATGACTCGCTCGGCGCAGTTCGCATTTTCAACGACGCCTGTCGCAAGTGCGATCGGAACAATCGTGTTCCACAGCCAGGTGCAATTCGCTGCCAACAGGGCAAGCGGAGTTCATTCACGCCCACGGTTACGCGTTCACGAATGGCCACTCGTTTGTCTGTGTAAAACGCGCGGGTATAGCATACGTAATCGATGCAACGCGAAGACGAACATCGAAAAGGAAAGACGAATTTTCCATTGGTACGCGTCCAATTTTCCCAACGTCGATGACCGAGCGCATTACTCGCTGTTCGCGAACTTTCCTCGCTTGTAAACAATCTTAAATACCGACAATCTGTCCTCGATAACCTTTTACGACCTTTAAACGACCTCAGTGTCAATGACAACCTCCATGACCCTTTCTGACCTTTAAAGAATCGGGAACCCCAAAGGCGCTACCTCGATGAACCCTAATCGCTGCCATATGACATCGAGTAGCGATAACGTAATCTCGATGACACGGTTTGACCTTCGAATGCTCTTTGGTGCCAATGATACGATCTCCGTGATGTTTCTCCTCGTCGTTACGTAAGGTATACACGTTGTTCCTCGAGTTTGACAGTAATTCTGTCAATGTTACTTTATCCGCGAATTTTTTACGGTCAATCGTCAACAAATGGTCGCCTCGGTTCACATTGAACTCGTTCCATCTGGGAAGGAACTCGTCTTCGAATTTATTTAAACAGCCCGCAGAAGCTGCGTCGTTACATCGTTCAGGCTTACCCTCGAGCGATCGCCACGCGTAATAAAACTTTCGGCCGGTTCTCCCATGACAGGCGTCCGCGTCTGCCAAACGGATACTTCACTTCCGACACGGCGACGACGTCGCAGAAACTTTCGAGGTCGCGTTACTCCATGGATTTTCCCTCCACCCTGTTCCGTGGCCGTGCGAGACGCGACTTCCACGCCGGCTGTAATCTCGCAAATGGACGGGTCGAGGAATTTTACGCGAACCGTTTAACCACGACCGGCCAATGGTGGAAAAATCGATGCAGCTGCCGCATTCCGCTTCCGTTTCCATCGTTCGCCTAGCCCAGCTCGATCGCCAAGACGTCTCCTGCTACTCCCGATGAATCGTCGAGAAACGCCATGCACCGAGCGGAACGCCGAAATCCGGCCGTGAAACGCGCAATCAAGCTGTATCGGGGGCTTTTAGAATTACAAATTTCTAGCCCGAAAGGATGCCAGAAGGTCGATTAATCGTCGTGCATGGGATATATTTAGAGCGTATTTGGAACAAACCCGGCCAGTTCGGAGCGTGACGCGAAGTTTGATAATTCGGTTGTGACATAGTTCCGGGGGTAATCGCTTTTCAGGGAATACAGCCAGGCAAATGCGTTACGCAGATGTTGCCTCTTCTTCGATGATCGTTCATTGCAAATAGAGGCGTCAGTCTCGCCTTGTAATTTTCCTCCTAAGTATACGGCGATCGTATCATCTGGTTAGGCCAATTTACACGCGGATCGCGTAGCTAATGATAATCTGAAACTGCATTTTCCTGCTATGAAAACGGAATTCTTATACCTACGTCGATGCTTCTTAATGGTAACCGATAATTTTCCAATCTTCGAATATTCGCGTTACCATAAAATCAGCTTACAATAATAGCTTATTAGGAGGAGCGAAATTATACAACGCAGGAATCTCGCGTATCCAGTAGCACGGTTAATATATCCTAGTTGAAGACGAGAGAGTGAAGGATAACTTCATACACGAAACACCATGATTTTATTCGGCCTAACCAAACCAGGAAACAGCTGTTACTAATTGTAATCACCAGACCGCAGTCGCAACACGTTGAAATTGGTGTGTGATATGTCTGACATCGCCGTTGTGCTCCAGAACACTCCTTCCGGATGTTTCATTCAAACGTCTACAATTGCCTCGCGAATTAATCATTATTCCAAGAAACATTCGCAACGAAGCTTCCTCTGTTCGATAAAGACTTTCGTCCAAATACGAAAATACCTAACCTAACCATGGGGTTGTAATTTGTTCGATAGAAAGCTTTTTTAATGATTCTGGAACATGAGCTAAACCTAGCGGGTTTGGCCTTTTAGCGAAACCAAAAAGAGACAAAAGGCTAGCTTCAATTCCAGCAATTGCTTGTCCACGTTCACCAAAATTGGCAAAATGTTTGGCAGTATGAGAATGTAGGTACAAGTGGACACTTGCTTTGACAGTTGCTAGCAGCGAAACCAACGTCAGTGGCAGCAACATGCGCATTGCGATGTTGCTCACGGACGTTGCCTCCATAAATGATACCTTCTTAAAAATGTATAATTACAAATTGATAGTGAAATAAATATAGTTAAATTATATGCATTGTTTCAAATTATTACTTTAATAATAGTACAAGAAATGAAGGAAAATTATTAATGAGTATGTTAAAAAGTTGGTACATTTTATTTGGGTTATAGGGATTTTCTAATAAATACTGACCGCGGTTTCTCCATTGTCAATTAATTAGCTGATTCGTTGGCAGCACCCATTCGTCTACCCATGACAAGTAATGAAATAAATAATGAAATAAATATAATTAAATTGTATGCGTTATTTCAAATTGTTGGGAATTTCGTGAAGGAAATAGCTAAATGATCAACGTGCAGGGAAGTAATTGTATTCACTAAATTGTATGCGTTATTTCAAATTGTTGGGAATTTCGTGAAGGAAATAGCTAAATGATCAACGTACAGGGAAGTAATTGTATTCACTTATACAGCAATTGTATTTATAAGGGTTTAATATACGCGAAATTTATACACTTTATGCAATATACAAATGAAATACTAGAATCGTTTTTAATGCCACTTTGGGTCACAATATATAAGATATCCGTACTGTTCCTGATTTGAGAGTGAAGAGCTCCGAGGGACAGCAGGCCCTTTTAAACCCCCAAAACCGACCCCTCGAAGTCCAAAGGTCGGTATTGGCCTGCAACCTATGACAGGCCTGTCGTCATCGTTGCATGGGCGTAGCTGACTTCCAGCACAAATTATTACTTTAATAATAGTATAAAAAGTTAAGGAAAATAATTATTAATCGGTATGTTAAAAGGTTGATACATTTTATTTGGGTTATAGTGATTACCTAATAAACCCTGACCGCGGTTTTTGTAGTCTAACCCAATTAGCCGATTCGTTGGCAGCACCCATTCGTCTACCCGTGACAAGTAGTCCCTCTGGAGGCGCGATCCACTTCCGTTCTCCTCCAGAGGCCCCATCGATTATAATTTTCAGCAAGACAGCTCGAAATTAAAGCATCGAAATTAATTGGAGTCAGAAACGAATCGACATTCCGCGCTTCCGGCCGAAAGTCCTCGCAAGCCTGGTTTTTCGGCGAAACTCAATTTGCCAATGCATTCACGTCCAACGCTTGTCCACTCGCTGAAAGCGTTTCGAATCCGGTTGGCTGCGAGCTGGCCGTCGAAATGGCAGCCCACGGGGACCGTGACGAGTAGCTGGATGGTATCGTAGTGGACGATGAATATCGGTCGATTAATAAAGCGATGGATCGCGGGTGCTTGGATTAATTCGTCCGAAAACGAGAGCTGCGCGGGCTGCAAAGCTCTTTTTCCTTCTACCAGAGGTCCTCCACGACGCCGTGCATCGCGTGTGCATGATTTCATCCGTTTTACGTGAGTTTGCATACTCTCAAGGCCGACGGGAATATCCGCGTTCGCGTGGCGAATCGTGTCTGCAAACGCTGGACGACCGTGTAAACTTTTATGGTAATAATACCTCTGCGTTTCACATTCGTGCTAAGCCAGATTCGTTTGAAGGGAGATGGAACGTTCGGTGCCGATATCGTAACGAGATTCGGTCGAGATGTCGCGAGAGAAAATCGTTAAAGTCGAAGACAAGAGCCTGTGACGATCGTTAAGGTGTTTACTCGATGGAATCGAGTGTACCCTTTCGAACCCTGTACTCGTAGAGGGGAAATTTTCAGAGCGGCATGAGGAGAAGTAAATTGGAATAATTATGAGCTAGATTCTCGAGTCACGGAATCCCGAATACTCTCGATTGACAGTTCGTTGAACCGTATACTTAAATTCTCGTTTCGAATCTACAAACAGCCATTCATCTTGTTCCGCTGTCTGCGTTCAAAGACGATGAATCTCCGATCGACCCATTTCGCCCATCTCGTTGGCAGTTCTAGCGGAATTATTCCAAATTCCTGCCAACCACGTGCACCGGTACTCGAGTCCAGGGGAAACTAATCGACCAGCATGGGGGTAGGAATTTTGACCTTCGTCGGGGACAGAGTAGACGTCGTTGAGGGAATCATGAGACAGGTGATGGCAGACAATGGGTAAACGGGAAGGGACAATTTCATAAATTTCATCAAGGGTCGAGAGTTGCGTGCGGTTAAATTACCCGGTGTTGGGCCATTGAAGGTCCTGTTTCGGCCATTGAAACGCTCATCTTCCCACGGTTAATTCCGCTGCTCTATAATACCGTGCAACAGAGGATACGATTCGGGATGAAAAGAACAGCGCGCCGAAAGAAATTCCTGACAGCAAGCTGACTGGAATCCGCGTTTCTTAGCGGGGCTAACAATAGGAGTTCAGCTAGTTACCGCTTCTGCTAGATCGATACCTCTGCCGCTGGCGTCGGAGCCGGCATAAAACCCGTCAAGGTCGAACGATCCTGCAGTTTCCCGCGCGTTCTTCCGAATTAATCCGATTTCGTCTCGGTCGGAGCTAGAACGACCGGCGGGAACAACTGCCTGGGACAATTCCTCGCGTCGCGTGTACGCTTCAGCGTTACCGCGCGTACCTGTCGCGTTGGATCGAGCATCCCGCCATACCCTCGAGTGGAATTAATCCTGTATCATCGAACGGAGTCTTTGGAGAACGGCCGAGGAAGCAACGGAGCGCCTAACAACGCGGTTCGCTTCTTACCCACGGCTCGACGATTATCCGCCAAATATGGATCGGGTGGATAGAAATCGGTATACCGAGAGATATATCTGGATACTCGTCATTGGGAAGCGAATAATTTAAGTGATCGCTAGTCGAACTTAACGGGGGGAGGGAAGGGGGAGTTTGTGAACACGAATTCATGGGTAGAAACCGCGACAGGATATCAAAGAGGGAAAATTGGAGGACGAAGAAAGAGACGATAGAAAGTAGACGTTAAAGGCAAGTGGGTACCACTGGATATCCTTGAGCAGACCGGTAGCTCGTGCAAAGGTGGTCTCCGTTAAGCGCAGGATATACGACATTACGAATGACCCGTGTTACCATTAATGAGACGGTAAGTAGCATCGGGACACGGGTAATTTAGCGCGAACGAGTAAATATCGGGATTTACGACCCCACTCGGTTATTTCTACAGTCGGGAAATAATCCTCGCCAAACAAGGAACTCGGATTAATCTTCGTCGGGCGGGCTTGTTCGTGCCTGGACAAAATGCCAGAACTTTCACTCGAATTAATAACACGCGTCCCTCCACGCATGAACTGCCGTTAAAGTCTTCCATCCTGCTGTTACAACCCCGCCAACCCCCTCGCGCAGAGGAACAACCAACCCCGAATCGACTGGCTGCGACCGCGTTGAATATAAAACAGCGTGGCCGGTGTGCCGTGTAAACAAATTCGAAACAAATCTGCGAGTAATCGGCTTCATTTGCATTCCCCTGGCCGTTCAACGTCCGTTTTAATCGCACTCGCGGCGTCCATTCCCCTCACGTGCACGCGTATAATCTCTTTCCGCGATCCGACGGCGCTCAGGCTTCTTTCTCCATAATTCACCCTGGCCAGCCATCGTTCCCCGCCACTGCGTCGGCCATTGTTCGAACGACTGAAAACGCAGGATCATCGAGGCAGAACGCGATGATCGTGATCGTTCCTGGGTATCGGCTCGTTGCGAGCGAGCCAGTTCCTTCCTGATGCGTCGATGACTCGTTCCTTCCTCCTGTCGGTTTCCCTGGCAATCCATCATCGACCGGTAACGAAGTGGGTTATTAACGGTGTAAGCGCACGATTGCGTAAACGCGCGAGAGAACCAGCGGCGCCCAAGTTTTGCCAACCATTAGCAAATTGAACGAGTCGCGAGTACGCGATTACGACCGTCAAACGTTGCTTTCGATTTCGATTTCGAGACAAATTTTCCGTTGCGTCGTGAGCTAGGGAAAGGGTCGAGGTAGAACATTGCAGGTGAGATTGCCAGTGTTCGAAGAAATTGACGTTTAACAAAGAGGATAGGATCATTGCGATATAAGATTTATTGATACTGGGAAATGTTTAGTATATATGTAGGGATACTTTTGATTGGAAAATACAAGGAATAGAAGACGTTGGTTTATTCAAATATTGTTATTATTATTATTATTTTATTCTCACACGGACCGTAGTCCATTTGCATAAAATTCCACATGTAAAAGAAAAGCAAACAAATTATACATAATATAACACCTACGGGACTTGCTTGTAAACGCTTTGTTCAGAACGAGTAGATTAATCAATAATCATCCGTAATTGTGCTTTTGAAAGTTTGTAAAGGCCCATAAAAAAATCTATGCCATTATAAAGATTTTGATTTCGATTTCGATTTCGACATTATTTGTTATGAGCTTAAAAGTAAAGTACAAACTAAAAGATTAGGCTAATAACTGAACTGTGATCACACAACTAACCCTCGCATATCGAGTCTTCTTCAAACTCCGTAATAGATCTTACCTTAGGATGCCTCAGGACAGCCCTTGCACCCTTATTTAAACCTTGCACTCTGTCTTCTTTCATACTCATGCTCTCTTCCTCAATCACGTACCCTAAACACTCAGACGCCTCTCGCTCTTCACTTACATTCAGCCTGAACCCTAGGCTGCTATTTATTGCCTATTCCTTTGCATTCACTCTCAAATCATAGCATTCGCACATATAAAAATACAGGACAATGGTGTACGTCTATGGTATTTGGTTAAAGACGTTTCAGAACGCACTGACTTCGAGCCACGCAAAGTTTCCTAGTCTTTTGAATAAGTTTCTATTGCTGGAGGTACCCGACGACGGAGGCGGGGTATGGTATTATTGGTTACGTTGGCAAGGGTGTGTTTCGAGAATGATTTATTAGAAGTGGAAGGCTAGGAGACGTATGGCTGCTGGGTTTTTCCCGACGTCTATTCAGCCGACTGTAAAGAGGTTGTTTGCAGTCCACCTGTGAGTCAACTGCACGTACGTTAGCTTGGCCATCTTGACAAATAGCCTATCGCTAAAGTGCAAATTATTTCGACGGCGTCGAGAATGAGACGTCAAGAGTCCAAGTGTATTTTCCTAGACTTTCTAAACCTCGCAATTTTCCCATTTGCGCTTTCCGTGTACAGTCCGTCGACTCGAACGCCGATATAGGAGTAACGAAATGGAGACGCTGCTGATTGGTAGAAATAGCGAACACGATCGGATCGATGCCGATTCTAGGCGCTCGAGAGGTTTCTGGATACCGATACACGTACGCTAATACGTATCTCTCGCGTGTAATGCGTTAGTCAGCCCCCATATGGTAATGGGACGCAGCAGAGGCTTAGTGTCCCTAAGCTCCGGCGCTTAGCTTGGACAGCGGTGCTCTAGAAGCTCAAAGGAAGGGATTATTGTGCTACTTGTTGGCGTTAGTGGAGCTGAAAGGCGTCCTCCGTTTAATTCGGGTATGAATTGAAATCGCGTCTCCGTTTAGGGGTATATTCTGTTTGAGAAATTCCGAGTAAGACGGGTAAGGTTTCGCCACGATGCAATATTCAAACAGCCTTCTCAGCTTGCGCGTACCCTTCCGAGTGCTTGGTCGTTAAAGTTACACGCGTCTCGAGAAAATAGTCAGGGACGGTTCGTCGCTGGTAGCTCGAAAGGGCGAAGACAAATCCGGGGAACCAAGTGTCGCTCGATTATCGCCGTACC
>NW_016908444.1:2216468-2246871 GCF_001483705.2 Eufriesea mexicana | reverse complement strand
CAGTAGCCAGACTCGATACCCCGTGGAATATTCATACGAGGATCGATCGATCTCTATCGTTTCGGAATATCTTCGGCAAGTGCTTGTAATTCGAACGGAATTTGCATGCTTCTCGTCCCCCTTCCGTCCCGCCCCCCGGCCGAGGAATCGGGCCGTATTTTCTTTGGAATTATTTAGACGTAACGAGAACACCCGACGGAATTGCAGCGGCACTGCACCCAGCCGATTTCATCCGGCAAAGTGCAGTATCAATTCGTTAAACAAGAGAGCGTAGGATCATTTTTCATTCCGGTCGTCGATCCTCGATGGAGAGCAATGGCTGCCACTCCTTCGCAATGGCGGATACGTTGGAAACGACGAAAATTCACGGTAACCGGGCCCCATTAATGCATCCGATGACCGCATATGCAGCTCGGGACGTTATTTGGCCCATTACCCAGGACACCCAGCTGGAGATTCGCGCTCGTCCCGGTGATCGTATCAATAATCGATTATTTCTGTACGATCGGAAAAAGAACATTCGCGTGAAAAACGAACGGGCGATGCAACCGCGTCGATCCTTTCCTCGTCGTCATCTCCACCATCATGCATGGAACGATTTTCGAACCGTTTGAGGAGCAGAAATTTCCACGAAACCGGAACAAGTTCGCGGAAACGTAGTACTGTACCACGAAGGAGGAACGCGTTTGGGAATGTTTCAAAGTTGCTGGAAGAGAGGACGCTCGACTGTGCCAGGGAGTTCCCCGAAGTTTGGATAATGGGTTATTTTTTAATGGAGCCATACGTTATTCCTCGAGGGAAGAAATTTAATAATCGATGTTCTTCGAGCGCTGCTGGTCACGGGGAACTTTTTCCAGCAATTTTCCCCGCCCGTGATTAATGAGATTTCCGTGGGTAGTCGTTGATGTAAAAGTGTCCGCAAGAACCGTGCAACCCTTTCTTCCTGCTCTTCTTGTTACCCTCGATAGCGTGAATTTCGCTGTTACCGAAATTACGGACACTCGCCGGAAACGTGATTTTTAATATTAAACGAATTCTCAGGATCTGCATAAAACATATCCTCGCGAGGAAAAAGCCTGGTTGCAGCGTTTAAACATTCCCGTGCAAACGAAACGGAACATCCTGTACGGTGACCGAAAAATCGCCACGCTTCCCTCGGACGTGGTGCTTGAATTTTGCAGCGATGCCCGCGGGGTGAAGTCCGTGTTAATGCTCGGCTCAAGAGGGTGAGCCGGAGAAAGAGGGTTGCTTGAGCGAGAGGGTGGGAGAGAAAGAGAGAGTCCGCATGCTAGTTGCCGTATTACCCGCGGCATATTACCCACAATGCAGTTAGAATCTATACGTAGACCGCGTTGACCACAATGGGTCAGTGACGGTGCCTGTGTGCCACGGTGCCCCGGGTCTAACCGGGGAAACGAGCAATTACTGCGTCCGCGAACGGGGTTGCGAGAATTTATGGGCCGATCCCTTGAGCAACCCTTCGAACGTTATCCACCCTGCTGGAATTACCTGGCAAGGTAAACGCGCCCACCCACGGCCTCGTTTCTTATGATATATCGATGGTCCCGTTCCCCGTCTCTCTCTGCCCTTCTCCCTCTTCCACCCCCTTTCTCCACCAATCGGTTACGCCATCGGTTAACGCAAACTGTGCGTACGATAATTCCGCGCCCCGATAGAGTTACCCTTCGTCGATGGGAGAGCAGGCTCGAGATCCGAAGGGGATGTTTAGCCCTCGAGCCATCACGCGATTTCGGCGCTGCTCGCGTTTATTGATATTTAAATCCGGATTCTAGTGTGTGGGTTTATCGAGAGGGTTATCACGGGGAGATAAGGGTGATTTAAGGCGAAAATGTCTCGTAAATGCAGCGGCTGAAGCAAAAAGCATCGTTTTCCAAGGAAATGCGTGCCGTTTCTGGTGTTTCACTGACGTATCAAGATCATGTTTGACGCGATACCGTGCGCCATTACTGGCACGGCAGCGAGATTAAGTTCGTATAATTTATCGCATGACATATGTAAATACGCGATTCAAGGTTCCCTCGATTGGTTTCGCTAAAACAATTCGCGATTTCCCCTGTCCCGGATTCGCCATCTTTGCGTCGAAACGAGGAAGAGACAGGCAATTGCGAAGGAAACAGGGAAGAAAAGGGAAACTATTCGCGATATCGCGCAATCTCGTGCACAAGGCAGTTCAGCGCGATTTAACGCTCGCGCGTAAATTAGCCGCATTACCCTCGCGACGTCCTAAAATGCGCTGGAAAACCCGCGCCGGCGTGCGGATTTTTTCCGAGTTTCGTGCCCGGGCAACAGATTTTTTTTCTCCCCTTTTTTCCTCTTTCTCCCGTGCCGAACCCCGTCGATACACCGTTCGATGGCACGCATTGTGTCGGCCGCGTATGAAACGGAAGCGAAAAAAGTGCATCGCTGGGTGCAGGCGCGGTGGCGACAGATATTTCGGCGCGCGGATTGGCGCCGATGGCTTTGTTGCCCGGCAGTTTTGTTAAACTCCGGCCGCGCAAACATTCCTCGCGTCCACGCATACGCGCGTGTGTGTGTACGTGCACGCGTGTACGGATACGTGGGACCGACGGGTTCTCGGAACGATCGTCGCTTTTGACTAGGCTGCGTGCGCAGCTTGATTCGAAAATGAGCTCGATTGTACGACGAGATGGCAAAGCTGCATTGGGAACGTCTGGGGAAATATCGAAGGAATCGGTGAGGCGAAAGACGGGAATTTTTATGCAAAATGACTGGTAAAAATCGGTATGACGGAGATGGTTAATTCTTTGCCATTTTCCGGGGTCAATTGTCGGGAAAACCGAGTGGTTTACTTTGTATGGCCTCTGTACAGCTCGAAATTGGCAGAGAATATTCGGTATTTTGAATCGCGAGATCGGTGCAACGTATTTCACGCATTCGAACTCGTTTTTAATCGGACGTGGCTGTACCATTTTTGTTTCTAACTTTTTGCGCGCGATCGTGCAATCGCAGCGCGGTGTACACGTTTTCCAACTTGTTTCAAATTTTATCCCCCGATATTCCAGTTGCATTGGGTTATTTTTAACAGCGGTGTTTAATAAATCGCGGAACGAGTCGCTCTTTCTCGTCTTTTTCCTTACGAATTTGCAGTAGCCCCGATTTCGCGAATTATCAAGTTTCCCGAGGCATTGATCGCGGATCGGATAATACGGCACACGTGTATATCGAAAATCATTAATTACTCGTGGCACTCGAACTTTGGCTGGCAATAAGGAAACGAGTAACGGGGAAAGAAGTAACGAGGCTTTATCAGAAGGTATATTTCACGGAATTTCTGCCAATAATCACATCGACGGAATCAGCTGCCATGGCGTTCCGCGAGCCACCCTCCGGCCCGGTGGTCGTTGATGAAAAGGAAGTGCCATTTATTAGACTTGCCGTGCTTTTCTCCTAATTGGCAGACCGGCTCTCGTTAGTCGTTTTGCTCGTTTGCCGCTCGTTATTAGCCGCCTTCGTTTCGGAATATGATTTATCGACACCATCGTCCGCTGCAAAAGAAACGAACTTCGTTACCCCGCTTTTACTTCCACTGCTTCGTAATCCAATCTGTCCGCTCGATTGCCAGCCAATCGGTCGATCTGCGAGTCGTCCATCGACATTTCCATCGGGGGAAACGCATCGCGAGAGTAAACACGGAAAATTCTTTTACGTTCAGCGAAAATAAAATTCGGGATGATATTCACGACGACACTCGGGGATAGCGGTGAAAAATTTAGGGGACAGGGTACCTCGCGATCCTTCAAAGTGTTCAAATTACTCGCAGAGTTGCAACGTTTCGGGACCATTGCAAAATGGCTGCCAAAATCCACCCCCGAACGCATCAACCCCTAGGAATGCGCGACTTCCATTCACGAGTTGTCCTAATTTTTCATGATTTTTCATCGTTCCGCGTCAGGTATCGATCGTCGACGAAGGAAACTCGGCTATCGATATTTCCATTTGGAAAATGAGCTAGGTACACGAAGAGAGAAAAGTCTCGCTCGTTATGGAACTGCTCGAGATAACGTTCAAGACGGTGCTCGAGGACAGTCTCGGGAAATTTAACAGGGGGTAGTTTATGATCTCCCAAAGTGGAGAAGTTGCGA
Organism: Eufriesea mexicana; assembly: GCF_001483705.2. Classification (NCBI taxonomy): domain Eukaryota; kingdom Metazoa; phylum Arthropoda; class Insecta; order Hymenoptera; family Apidae; genus Eufriesea; species Eufriesea mexicana. The sequence continues at coordinate 2,242,747 of NW_016908444.1, read as the reverse complement.
AGTTGGAACATTTCGAAGACCCTTTCAAAATGGCGCGCCCTGAAATCAGCCTTGAACGTTTCAACCCCTCTCGATACGAGACTTTTACCAGGGAGTTAACCTTTCTCGTAGCCCTAATCGCGGTTTTCATCGCTCCACGTTAATCGCTTTCGAGCGTGTCGCGATCGTACCGAGAATCGCGCGCTGGCGTCAATCGCTCGATCGATGTCCGGGAACTTTTCCTTCTCATTCGGTATTCCAAGGAAAATCGCGAGTCTTCTGTGATCGTTGAGATAAAACCGGTTCCATAAGATCAAGATCGCCGTGTTGAAACGCAGCTTTCTGAAAATCGCGATTCGTTTCGCCGGTCGCTCGAACCGGTTCACGTGCTTCCGTTGTGGGCTCGCGACCTATAAGTTTACGATTGCGACGTCCGCCTGGGGATCGTTCGGCTCAGCAGCGCGGAAGTTATGCGTCTGGCCCCCTCGTATTCCACGATGAAATTTGCTTCCACGCTTGCCACGCGTATTGCGCGTGCTGGGTGAAAACTAGCGCGTGCGTTCGAGGTGAACTCCTCGATGAACTCCGTTATGAATTTCACGATGAATTTCACGATGAATTTCACGATTTCAGTGGAATCGGAACGCGCAAGACGAGGTCGCGGAAAGGAGAACGCGTGCCAAGCGGAAATGTAATAACGAAGGAAACGTAATTCGAACGCGTGTAGTCTTTTCAGCTATTTTTCATAGTTCGTGACTGGCTGTGATTGTCTGACTATTCGCGAGACGACCGCTTTCTCCCTATGTAAAAGCGCGAGCGAACAGCTGTGGGAACGAGGGTCCCTCGGAGAGGGCAGTGGAAATGACGGGTCAGAGGATAATGGTGGTTGGATGTGTCTCATATCATGTAATGACGACGCAAAGGCTAGGTCGAGGTAGACGTTGGTAAGGAAAAGAGATCCTTACTGGTAACGAGGAACACCGCTGTCAGTTCAGGGGATAACAATAGGCAATCGGCATTGGCGAGATTATATCGTAAATGATTTCAGAGGAACGTTCTCGAGAGAACAATTTCTCCTAATGGATCATCGAAGGATAATCGTACGTTCACGGTCGAGAAGTAATAATTGCAGCGACTGGCAGGCAGACGGATTATTTCAACCACGCGAAATAACCCGAAATCGATACCCAAAACGAAGACGGATCATCAGAAAGGAACGCGGAATGTGAGACTCATTTTCTTAGACACGCGTCAGGTCAATTGTTTCCTAACTCGACAACGCGTGATCCTAAACCAACACTCTTCTAACACCGAGCTCAGCCGCGGCCCATTTGCATCGTGCGAAATAGGGGAAGACATGTCTCGCCGCGAAACTTCTTTTATCCCGTTAGATTGACAAATATTTGCGAAAGTGTACGATCTTTATATTTCAGTGATCCGCGAAGGTTAAAAGCGAAGGGAGAAGTTGGTCTATGTAGGCCAAGTATCGATCACTTCGTAGTAATAAAAGCAAAAAGAAAATAAAGAATTAATCTATTCGCCTCTACACTATTCATTCATAATGGAATATATCGTATATGCACTCTGACAATAACGACCAGGGAAATTGTTCGTATATATATATATACATATTCTAGCGATACACGTGGACTAAATTTAACGTTGACACATTGTGGACCGGACATTTTATTACCTATCTGTAGGATCTAATAAACAATAACTCCCTTTTAATAATAAAACAGGTTTATTTAATTAACATATATATTACACTAAGTTCCTCTCAATTCTAATTCTCAAACACACGATCCTCTATTCCCTACGTCTCGATTACACACAATCTGCCCTATCCGCGCCCTTGCACCCTTACTTAAAGTCAAAACTCTCTCTTTTCATACACAGACTTTCTCTCTCAATCACTCGTATCATCCGTTCGCACGCACTTCAGGCATCGACCTAAACGCCTAAGTCAAAGCCGATGTCGCTGTTTATTATTCGCCAGATAGAGTCCTTCCCTGTTCGCCACCCCAGATATCGTATCAGGGAGCCAGCTATCTAGTACCTATTCTTGTAACGTTGTCTACTGTGTAAAGAATTTATGCCTAAAACAATCATGATAATGACGAGACGGTCAAAGGACTGTCAACTTTCAACCCCTTGAAGCCAAAGAGCGACCAGTCTAATAAAGACCTGTAAAAAAGAAAGTCTTCAAAATCATTTGTTGGGAATTTCGTGGAGGAAATAGCCAAACGCACAGGGAAGTAACTGTATTCGGTTGTATAGCAATCTTTAGGTTTATTATGCGATATATAATTAAAGCGTATGAGTCTTTTTGAATACCACTATGGGTCACAATGTATGAACTAGCCGTTCTGTTTCTAACTTGGGAGTGAGGAGCTCTGAGAGACGGCAGGCCCTTTTAAACCCTCAAAACCGACCCCTTGAAGTCCAAAGGTCGGTAATGCCCTGCAACCTTCGACAGGCATGTCGTCATCGTTGCATGGGCGTAGCTGACTTCCAACATCATTCACTATATTCCTCCATTTTAAGCCGTAACTGATACGTAGCAAATGCGAGACATCTTGTCAACAACCCTAACAGAGTAATATAAAACTCGAGATGTCTCGTCACGCGTGCTTACTATGTCAAATGACATGAAAACTTCATCTGCCACAGCCTTTGCACCACTCGAGTATGAACGACACAAGCGTGTCTCGGAACTTAGGATAATCCTAGAGAAAGATACTTAATGTCACCAGAAACTGCATAGTCAGCGCGATACAGTTAGCCCGTAAAGCAGTGCTTCGAAGTCTGGAGAGCGAGAGACTCGATATCTCGAGCTGACCAACGTCTTCCGGCCAACGTCTTCGATCCGCGAGGATCAATCGGATCGGCCATGTTGGAGCCGTTCTTGTCTCCCGTTTGACCCCGGCACGAACCCCGAGATTGGCTTCGTTAAGGAAAGGCATGGCACTCGTCGATGGCCGCACACAAAAACCGCCAACATTCGTACGTCGTGTTCGTGCACGATGCGCTTAATTAAAGTGGTCGTCGGCTGAGCGTGTGCGAACGAATTGGCGCGCGAGCGCACCAAGAGTGCATTAATCCGAGACTCCAGCCTGCACAGCCAAGACACACCGAGTTGTCAACGAGATAATTCGGGGAAGCGGACGAAAGAAGACGTTCCTGGGACGAACATGACGGAGGGTTTTATCTGAAATTGAGCGAGCGAGGAAGCGTAGCCGTTCGAAATTGGAAAATAAATTAGAACCATTGAGAATTTCCTACACACTGTCAAACTCGTGGCCCACGAAACTTTAAACAGAAGCTGGAAATTGAATTTTCTAAAATGATAAAATAAATTTTCGAGAAGAATTCTGCCTAGCTTATCAATTTTTGTAAATTCATCGGAGAAAAGTCGAACTTTCAACGAAATTTAAATTTTCGAAGACACTCGTTTACGAAATTAACCCTTTGCACTCGACGACTTTGTCGTTACAGAAAAATAGTAATTAAAGTAGTAAGTAGTAAAAATAGTAAGTAAATAGTGAAAAATTCGAAGACTTTCTGTCATAGAGTCGACGATATTTTTAAAATGGTAAATGAGAAAGCATATGCAAATTAAGACGTAGAATTATTTTTCTTCGACATTCCACACATCGTTAGGTAATTTTAAATTTGATATATTAATTAACGAAGAAATTTACCAAATAAAAAAAAGACAAAAGAAGCCCTGGTCATTGTTTATTTTCAGTATTTGGCTGCAATGCTATAGAATCTGACTGGAAAGTTAAATTTTATTGACATTTTCGACTAATATTGTGGTGAGCTAATTTTGTTGCATAAATAAGGAGGAAAGATTCTATTGGCATCTTTACAATCTGATTAAATGGCGACTGTGGGGCGTCTCTCGAGTGCAAAGGGTGAAATAGATAAGGTTCCAAAAATTGCAAGCTATTGGTACAAATTGTGGTAGTGGTTGTAATAGAACGTGTGGTATGTGTGTGAGGAATGTTTGTGTGTGGAAGAATGTGACGAGTATGACAGAGAGTCGTGAAAAAACAATTAGCAGGTGAATGACAGTCGTTACATATAGACGTTGTGTCTGAGAGAGTCCTCGAGAGATTATATCGCAGTTAGAAGCGAATTTATTTTACTAGTTTCAGTTATAATTAACGTTGTGCTGTTATTGTGTTTAATAAATCTTCTTGAGAGGTTAACCCTTATCGGTCGCTAGCTTATGCGTGATTCTCACTAGGGTGTAACTGGTTTCGATAAATATGCGAATGATTTCTGTTTTGTCACCTTGTACGTGATCATAGCGACAAAGTACTGTTGTCACGTGACAGGTGACTTATGACCAATAAGGTTTAAAAAATTCGTAAATTTCGACTGCATAATTTTACATATATCATTGACTGTAATTTCTTTACAAAATATCCTACAGTAACCTATCTAGACTGATTTTAAAGCACGAAACTTCTGCTTTGACATAGCCAGATTGAACTTTTTAATTATCTTTTCATTGCACCCCACGGGACAGGAAACTAAAGATATCTTTTTTCCTAAAGTTTCGGAAATTCAAGCGATTCCATGGACCTTGAAAAATTTTCATCAAGATCGGTTTTACAGTGGTTTTACAGCAGGAAGAATCTCCTTTCCAACGATCCTTTAAAGCTTCACGTGCGATTTTTTCTCGCAGTTTTATCGAGGTCGATACCTCGAGATAAAGCGTCCTCGATCGATATTGAAAGCGGGATTACGATCACGCTAAAGCAGATAATTCGTAAGAAGGCAGTGTTCCAAATATGAATCTTGGAAATTTACGTGCGACCTTAAGCTTACGGTCCCCTCTGTTCCGCTTCCTGTCTGGAACGCCGTCTCCACGGGGCCAGATTTACGGCGGGCTATGCAATAATATAAAGTTTCTTCGTGTTCCTCCGCGTTGCGAGACATAAATCTCAGGGAGCTCGCCGCATTCTAACAACATCGTCATACTTAATCGGCAACATCTTGCAAACTTTCGGTAATCGTTTAATATTCTACGAAATCGCGACCATCGACCTGAAACAAATGGTAAACGAAACTCGAGGAACGCGATATTTCCGAGCATTTAACTTCGATTGATATCAAAAAACGAAAATTTCCAACGCAAATACGACACTCGAATAATATAATAGAGATTGGCGATACTGGTGATTTATTAATAAATTATTTATTTATTTGACGGGTAAACACCCTTCATAAAGATACAGTAAAGTAATAATAATTAAAGAAAAATAAAGTAAAAATAAAACTAAAAGGAGCACAATTACATATAAATTTATACAGGAGGGTATATTGGGATACAAGAGGTAACAGACGGAAAACGCAGGGCACTCGTGTTCAGTGAAATGGTAATTTTAGTTAAAAATTGGAAAAATAAGGGATGTAATGTAATTATAGAGGTACAATTGTTTAGTTCGATTCTAAGCATCGGAAACGGAACAGACGGATTTCCCTTTCTCGTTAGTGGTTCCTCAGTGAACTAAGAAAATTCGCGTGTTCAACAACTCGGTTTGCAATAACTAATCGTCTACAACTAAAACTGTTCATTGACCACAGTTAAACTTCTTTATATATTTTTCCGACCATGCACGCGTTTTCCGATGACTCCCTTAACCCTTTCGCTACTACCGGTGATTATAGTCACCGGCCACGTGGCGCCATCTACATAGGACTGGTGACTATAGTCACAAAAGTTGAGTAAAAAATTAAGACAAGTGCTACCGTTCCTCTTAGCTCACTTCGTAAAGAATTGCGAGCTCTTTTGAGGTGGTCAGTTTTTCCTTTCCTTTTTTCTTCAAAAGATTTACGTCGAAAGACAGAATGCTAAAGACTGCACGATTGTAATGTCTCCATTTCTGACACGTTGCTGCGTTCTATGGAATAGACTTCGCTGCAACGTCCGCCATAGCGATAGTGTTATCATAACCAAATATGGTCATGTCAAGGGCCCAATGCATGGCCCAGGGTCTCTCCCAATTGACCTAGGCTTTACTCCTTCGTAAAGCTACGTATACACGGTGGAAATTCGCAGTTTGTTAGTTCCTGCACAATTTCCACAGAGTATTAGGAGATCACGGTTACGCGTTTCCGCCGAGCAGTAACAACATGGCGGCTGAATTTTCAAGTGAATTCTAAGCGCACAATAAACGCGTACCGCTTCGAATATCGCGCAGGAGCAACACATTGGCAATTGTTACCTCGTTGCTTCGAAACACTCCGGATTCCGTACTACGACTCGCCCCCTATCCAGGCCGACCAAACTTTCGCATTTTGCATTTTAATATAAAGGAATACTCGGTCAGATAGGGATCTATAAAGCAGCGCGCCGACTCGACGGCGCTTGCAAGAACCGCCGCCATTCTGGCAAGGGTCCAGGCCTTCCTCGGATTTTTGTGGCCCGCCGTATGGACCGATCGCAAAAGTGAGCAATATCAAAAGACCGAACTTTCTTGGAATACGAGGGAATTTTTCCTGGAGCGTAAAAATTCCAATTTTCGAGCTCGCAGTGTCCCGGTGTTCTTCCGAAGTACCTCGCTCTAATTCCCGAGTTACGGCGAAGAATTTGCATTCCTAAGGAAACTCGAGAACCGTTCGATTTCCATCGGCGAGATCGCCAAGTGTCTGCCACTCGAGAGGAACTCGCGATCTGGAAACTTGGTCGCGATCGGACGGTGAGAAAAATTTCTTCGAACGAGAATTGGCGTGGACTCGGGGTCCCGTAATTGAAAAACCTAATAATTTTTTCAACAGATGCCCTGGCGATACGTTTCCACGGGCTTTATCGTCTCTGCGCCGGTATTTTCTCGGGCGGACGGATCGAAGGCAATATCGCGATACATCCCGGCAATAGAAATATCGCCTTGGCGCTCTACGACGTCCCAGGGAACGCGGAATGGGAAAACGGTTGATATTCGAGGAGGTCCGGACACGGAGGCATCCGAACGATCCCAGAAAAGTTACAGTCCCGAAGCATCTTCGCGACGGACTCTCGTTTCTCTGGGCATCGTGCTGGAATTATGAATAGCCGGGCTTCCGATCGAACGGAATTACGTTTCATTAATTAAATAGCTGTTTGGCCGAGGGTGGGTTCCAGGCGATCCCCGAGGATTCGTAATTTCGAGTCGAGGCACGAACTTCGTCGGAGCAATTAATTTCCTCCGAGTTTACACCGCGTCGCAGCTCTACGAGTGTGTACATCGCTCCGCTTTTATCTCGCTGCAGCCACGCTGAACTTTTCTGTTCCGTGAAGCGAAGGAGACCCCCGTCCACGAGTCTTCCTCCTCGGCTTGTATGCCACCCGTGGGTGATCCGAGGATCACCGGATCCCTCTCGGATCCCTCTCAGGCGAACGAAGAACGTGCCGGGCCGTCAACGCGTCGAATTCGCGTCGATCTTCGAGCCCTCTCTTCGGCCAAGTTTCGCACCAAAGGTTGAGAAGAAAGAGCTTTTCGAGCATCGTCTAACATCGACCATCTTTCCTCGAATGGTTCCACCCCCCTGTATCCTCCTTTTCCAACGCCTGATTACAAACTTTGGTTCCGGGCCACCAGTCGTCGACCTCGCGAGGCACTTCGATCCACGTTCCGGCCGAGATGCTCGGTAATAAGTGGAGATCGAGCAGCTTTTATCCGAGTCAAAGAGCTTGCAGCGCCCAGTAAGAAGCGCCACTCTCGAGATCGCCTTAATTCGTTAGCTTTTTTCCACCCTCCACCTACCATTCGCCCACGGTGGAGGACACTCGAGGCTGCCGCTTCTTCTGCTCGCGTTTCTTATTTACACGATAGCCGATCCCCCTCGGTCGTCTTAGCCTTTGAACCTGTTGTTCCTTCCGTTGTCTCATATTTTTCTCTCCCCTTTTCTCCCTTTCTTTCCTCTATTTACCTCTATCTTGTTTCTCGTCCTTTTTCACAACGCGTTCCTCGTTAACGCCTTCTCCCCCTCACAACAAATTTGCGAAGACGCGACGAAGCGTGCAGGCGCGTTTAAGGGAAGCTTCATCCCCCGGCACGTATCCACGAAATGTAAGATAAAGCGACGTATTACGTCGCGTTTTCTTCCAAGTTTATGCGTATCGCGTCACTCGCGCACAAGTTTGCCTCGTTACAAAATTTCAAACTCTCGCGAAAGTTCCGCGAATTCTGACAGCCTCGATGTTCCACAGTCACTCGCGAGCAACACGCTTTCTTAATTCAAGTCCATCCTAGAGTCTCTCTCCCCTCGGAGGAATCCTTGCATTTACCTTGGAAGCCTCCTCGAGGACCGAAGAATCCAGCAGGTCCTCGATTTTCCAATCGATTTTCCTTTCGTTCTCGTTGCAAGTCGATAAGAGCCATACACGAGGAATTTGCTTCCTCTTGCGAAATTTATCTCACGGGTCCGATCGTATTTTCGTTTCGTGCATGCTCCTGCGCCAAATTTCCCCACCCCTCTCGCCAGAGCGCCATCAATTTTTCCTCGACCCTCTGCGCCTCTGTGCTCGTCCTAACCTAAAAACCTCGCGGAGCATCTCGATCCGGGCTCGCGTCTGTCTCGCTAGCTGCGATTCCCTGCGAGGGATGCATCGACTGGAGAAATGGAGGAAGAATTTTTCATACTCTCCACCGATTCGTCCCTGGTACCCAGGAATTTTCCTTTCGACCGTGCACGCGATCGATTACGCCCCTTTTCCAAGCAGACTTAGGGATGTAATGCCGCGGAAGGAGATACTAGCGTATCACGACGAACGAATTAATATTCCAGCAGTTTCTCAAACCTCGCCGGGTCCTACTTACCCGGCGTAATACAGTTTCCGTCCGCTTGTACTCGATTTTCCACTTCGCAGACACTCGGACCCGATATCAGTGTCTTCCGACTCGGTTCGTACCGGCTAACCCAATCACGATCCCCGTTTCGATAAAGAGAAGCAGCGGGGTGTATCGTGGACACGCGAGCGTTTTCTCCGCAATGGCCGACACGTGTTCCCGATCGTGGAAATGAAATTCCTCCGGATCGGCCCGGAGGGCTTGCAATCGGGCGTTATCGCGGCGGATAAAGCCGCGTACACAGGAAATGACTGATAAAATCACTCCCGGCTCGTTTTCGCTCGAGTAATCCCCTGATTAATTTTCCAGAGCTCGTTATACGACCCTGATACTTCGGCGGCAGTTTTTACCATCTGTTTTCACGGACAAGGGAGCAAATTCCCGCTTCGCCCTCGGGATATTTTAATTCCCTCGGTACAAAGACACGGGATCTTTCGTTTAAGTAGAACGAATTCGAGAGTCGAGGTTTCTTTCGGCTTCGGAGGTACGTAATTAATCGACCGAGTGATCGAGCCCGTTCCCAACGAACGAATCCGCGGATAGACGACGTGGGAAGGTTTATCTACGTCGTTACAGCAGGTTGTTTTATCGGCGACGGTTTCTTAGCCAGTGTCCGACGCTAGGAGACGCGATTTAATGATTATGGCCGGCCGTTAGCGGGTAGATCCGGGGTTCGAAACGCGGAGAGACCTTCGATTTCCGCGTGCTCGTCGCGGTAAATCTCCTTCCGCTGGATTTATGTTGCGGAAAGTGGGAAGTTGCAGTCGGGCAAAAAGTGACCCGAGTCGGGATTAACGCTGTTCCGTGGAATTTATTTTCTCCTTATCTCGCCTCGTCAATTTTTACAAAAAGGCGTAACGAAGGAAGGCCGAAGATCGGAGAAGAATTCGAAGTGGAAAGAGAGAGAAGGAGGGATAGAGGGAGGGAGAGGGTCGAGAAAGCTGGAACCCCGATCCTAGGAGGACCCTCCTATTCGCGAGCAGCAGCCCGGTATTCCTTTAAGGACACCGCCTTTTACAGGGGCTGTTGAACCCGGCCCAGAACTCGGCAGCTTGCAAATTTTTCTCTCGAGTGAATTTAGAACAGCGATCCATGGCCGAAGGACGAGAAAAGAGAGAGAGAGAGAGCAGTTGGGTCACTCGCAAAGAGGACGAAACACGAAGGGGAAGAGAGGGTCGAAGCGGATAGTAGTGGAAAGCGGCGCCCAGAGGTCGTATAGCCCGATTCATACGGCCCTGGGCAGTCTATACGCATCGCGTGCACCGCGCATAATGCAGCTTGACGATGTCTGAGAGCACAGAGCATGCCTCTATTCCCTCTCGACAGAAATGGCTTTGTGCACTCCCTTAACCACCCCCGCCGTCTTCCGTTTTCGCTCTTCTCTCCCTCCCTCTCTCTCTCTCTCTCTCTCTCTCTCTCTCTCTCTCTCGGCCTCTCCCTCGACCCTTTGCTCGGTCATCGTCTGAGCTGAAACTTGTGTCAGCCTGCACGCCGCGCGCTGAAACAGTCGCCCCGATTCGCCTGTTAATTCACTCCAGGCTAATATCGAGCAGAGCGGAACGGGTCGAGTGCGTTTCGGTGTACGGTCCACGCGACGCGCCCGCAATCGCTTCGCTTTTTGCGCTCGTTTCTAGCATTTTCCACCACCTGTACAACCACATTGTACAACAACATTTTCGGCCACTGTACAACGTCGATCGACAAGGAATTACGAATCGCGCTGGAAAAATGTCATTTGGAAACTCGGATACATGTCCACGCGACGCGCCCGCAATCGCTTCGCTTTTTGCGCTCGTTTCTAGCATTTTCCACCACCTCGGCCACTGTGCAACGTCGATCGACAAGGAATTACGAATCGCGCTGGAAAAATGTCATTTGGAAACTCGGATACTACCACGAAGAGATTGGGATTCGTGACAGGGGTAGAATTTCTTCCTCCATCTGGCAGTGACAGGGGGTTGCTCGGAGGAACCGATTCTTCTGAGCCATCTCTAAACACTGTCAATTTCACGAAACAATTCACTATACGTTAATACTTTGTCTGCCACTTTGGTCATATATGACTGGCCACGGTGGTCATTGGTGACCAGAGCGCTTGAGGTACTTGTAAAACTACAACTGTAAAACTTGCATGAAAATTGACAGTTAGTGCATCTTGAATATAACCATTAATTAGAATATACTTTGAAATAGAAATTGATCAATGCAAAATTTTTATTAGAACATCGATCGGTAAAATATAAGAACAAATCTTGCATCTAGTCGTGCACTCTCGTGACGTCTTAAACGCAACATGTGACTTCCGCGTGGTAGTTAAGGGATTAATGCGAGGATCTGTGCTTCTGAAGCACCCTGTAGATACGCAAAATCGATTCGAGCTGTCACAAAGTAGGCATTACGTTTCAAAATCGGCCTATTATGACGTTCATTGCGAACCAATTAGGCAGTGAATAGGATGGAACGATGACACGCATGAGCGATCAACCAGCAAAAAGGTAAATTCCTCTACGGAATCGGTTCATACGTCCATATCCGATCGCTAAAACGAATCACTGTCGTGCTTTCTCCATCTCCAAAGCATTTTTCGTTCCTACGAGAGGCCGACTCGATCTCGAGAGCATCTCGGTGGCTACTCGGTGTCACTCTGTGTACGCAGGCGAATCGTCGCCAGCGGAAACCGTACAGCTGTTACATTTCGGTCACTCTAATTAATGTAACGTGGAAATTAGCGCGAACGGGGCGAGGAGGAAATGAAAAATTCGGGGAAAAAAGTTGGGTGAACGTGTGCGCGCGCGTGAGCGAGCATCTCTTGCGGTGGCGCGGGGGTCGAGTGGGGTTCCGCGTCCGCAAAAACGGGACGTTAATGGGTAAAACTTTCAGCTTTTCGGAGTTACCGACCGGTATCCCGGAAAATCGTGATTATTTTTCGGCCCCAGGAGTCGGCCGACTCCGTGGAAACCAAAGTTCGCCTCTTTTGTTCGAGTCCTTGCGGCGGGCTAATTGAAATTAACCAACGGGCCTCGTTCCTCCCGAAAATCCTATCTCGCTCCGTTCCACGCTTCGCGACCAGGCAAATTCCGGTGAAATTCGACGAGCGAGCACCATCTCCGGGTATACCATCGACGTAGGACGTTCGAATTTTATTCTCCGGGATCGGTTCGTATTTCAATCACGTTCTACTTCCGGGCTCCGAAGTTTCCAAGCTTGCAAAAGTCCTCCGTGGACTCCTTCGACTCTCGGCGAACGCTTTCGAGACCAGCGACATTTTCTTCGATTTGCTCGGTTCGAGGAACTGCGAGGTGCTCGTGGAGCAGCTCGATCGCTTTTCGTTCGGGCTCTCTTCGGGCTAGCCGGCCTCTGGTGATCGATATAATCGTATCAACGTCTAAGTAGTCCATTACAGGCGCCACAATTTGCGTCACCGGGGCCGCGCTGAAGATTTTACGCTCGCTCCCGAACGATCCTGCTGACCTAATTAATCGCGCAGAAATGCCAGCACCCGTCACCGCTGAAATTTCACCGGGCAGACTGTCAAGTGGTAACGCGTACTCGTCCTCGATTCTCTGTGCGTTTGCCACGCGAGCGGTGAAATATGCCAGGAATTCGTGCAGTTCCGCCCGCGAGGTTAATATCTCCTCGCCAATTGCCTAATTTCCGCCAATTCTTTGCCACGATTTTTATTTCAGCACGAAAATATCGTACGCACCTGTACGTAGGGATCGCGCAGGATACTTGACATTCTTTGCCACGCTTTGCACGGGTAAACGCGCGTGTCGTTTCGCATGCGCGGTTCTTTCAGCTTCATCTTCGAGGACACTGCGTTGTTTTTTTCCGCGCAGATACGTGTTGCGATATCGAGCGAAATTTACACTCGATACGAGCCTGTTCGAGGACACTTGGCATGCGATGTCAAACGTTCGTTCACTTCGAGTTTCAGCGAGAATTCAACGATTGAAACCAACGTATCGCGTGCACGGTCGTTGTATCTTGTACATAAATCTCTCGATGCCAGGGAATATTCAACGACCTTGAAATTTCGCTAATTCCCGTCACAGGAGTTTCAATTGGAATTTCAGATGGAACCGATGATTCCGCAAAATGCATTTCGTTGTTATGGAAATCGAATTCTCTTATTAGATCTGTGATCTTCAACGCATAGTTTCCGCTAAAATCGATCGGATATTCAATAGTAAAATAAATTTTACGTTCTAACGATTTGGGGACGATCCCTTCCGCTATGTTTTACCCCTTGTTAACGCGTGCCCTTTGTCTCACGTTTTCTGGAGACGTCTTCTGATCTACGTAGCCCTAAACAGACAGGCCAATTTAAACCGTTCGCTCCTTTAATAAACATCTATACATAGTTTTTCCACCTTTTCCACTGACTACTATTCCTCTGCGTTATAACTCCTTGACAGAGAGAAATAGAGAAAATTCGGAAGATCGGCTAGAGAATAAAATTCGCGAAGGAAAGTGTGATCCTCGCGAGATCTTCACACGGAAATTACTCTCAAAAGTGACCGATTTTATATTTAAAATTCCCTTTGATCTATACTTGCCATTGATTATTCAAGAATTGCAATACAGATTAGATGATCAGTGAATAGATCAATCCAATGGCCATAGTACTGCGTATATGTCTATAATCTGTACTGTATTGTCAATTGTTAATATTTTGAGGAATTTCGGGAAGGAAATCCAAATGCAATTGGATGTATAGAGTTTAATATATATGAAATGTATACACTTTATGCGAATATACAAATAAAACCAAGAGTCTTTATCGCACCACTGTGGGTCACAATACGTAAGCTATCTGCACTGTTCCGGATTTGAGAGTGAGAGCAGCGAGGGACAGCAGACCCTTTAAACCCCAAAAACCGACCCCTTGATGCCTGCATAGTATCTTGAGGTCCAAAGGTCGGTATTGGCCTGCAACCTCTAACAGGCCTGTCATTATCGTTGCATAGGCGTAGCTAATTTACAACAAATATCTCTAGCGATAATTGATCTATCCATTGATCATTCTAGAATTGCTACGACCCACTCGCCCTAACTTCTTCTTTCGACAAATGGCGCAGCCCTGTCATCAATCCCACGATATCGTGCAGCTCGAATAGCTTAATCAGAAGGCGTTTAATAAATATCTGTACAGCTTTTCCACCTTTTCCACTGACTACTGTTCCTTGACAGAGAGAAATAGAGAAAATTCGAGAGATCGGCTAGAGAATAAAATTCGCGAAAGAAAGTGTGATCCTCGCGAGATCTTCACACGGAAATTACTCACAAAAGTGACCGATTTTATATTTAAAATTCCCTTTGATCTATGCTTCCTAACGACCCACTCTTCTTAAGTTCTTCTTTCGACAAATGGCGCAGCGCCGGTTCCAATCACCTGTCATCAATCCCCCGATATCGTGCAGCTCGAATAGCTTAACCGTTTGAGTCCCAGGGGCTTTTGGAAGAACACGGTCGAAAAATCCCGAACAGCGCGATAACGCTTGCCTTAATCGAGTGCGAATAAGTCCAAACGGCGCCAAAGCGCTTGTTTAATTTTATGACGATAAATCCCAATCGTCGCGATTAGCGATAATTGATCTATCCATTGATCATTCTAGAATTGCTACGACCCACTCGCCCTAACTTCTTCTTTCGACAAATGGCGCAGCCCTGTCATCAATCCCACGATATCGTGCAGCTCGAATAGCTTAATCAGAAGGCGTTTAATAAATATCTGTACAGCTTTTCCACCTTTTCCACTGACTACTATTCCTTGACAGAGAGAAATAGAGAAAATTCGAGAGATCGGCTGGAGAATAAAATTCGCGAAAGAAAGTGTGATCCTCGCGAGATCTTCACACGGAAATTACTCACAAAAGTGACCGATTTTATATTTAAAATTCCCTTTGATCTATGCTTCCTAACGACCCACTCTCCTTAAGTTCTTCTTTCGACAAATGGCGCAGCGCCGGTTCCAAACACCTGTCATCAATCCCCCGATATCGTGCAGCTCGAATAGCTTAATCAGAAGGCGGGAACCTTGGTCGATCTTGGCGTGGCATCGATAGTAATTTTTCTCGACAACGTTGGTATCGTTGCCCTGTCGCCGTTACGATCTGCCGGTATCGGGATGGTGATCTTTCACGCTAATTCCCGCCGGTACTTTTATCGGTATCAGGTGCGCCGTAAAGCCCACCACGGCGTAACTTCGCTGTAAATTAGCCAGCCAGCCGTTTTCCCGGCACGAAATCTGCGAATTTTTATTGGCCGCGCGCATTTCGCCTCGCGTAATCGGATTTCCTCGCATTAGGCGCGGCTCTACGGGCCGGTGCAGTTTGCTCGCCGAGGAGAAATGTCCACCGGTGAGTAGACGCGGGACCAGCCGACTAATTATCTCGACTAATTGCCAGCGTGGAACGCGGTCAAGTACGATGATAGTGTATGTTCCGAAATGAAACGGAGAACCGACGTAGCGACACCTCTCTGATGGTTTTTTGATTCGCAGAGGGAAGTTGGCGAGGATCGATGATGTAGTATGTTAATACGCCCGGAGACTCGGTAATTGGAGTAGAGGGATTTACATTTGATGCTCCGAGGCAGCTGTTGCGCTGCTCTTTGTAATCCTCTTACCGGCAAGCATTGTTCTCCCAATCTCAGGTGAGCAGATCTGCAATGAGAACTCGATTCGGGGTTTAGGTTCGGTTCGTACTTTATTGATCTCGACGTTGGTATTTCGGATCATGGGAAATTAGTCACACTTAGGTGTATACGTTGTGTGAGCCTGTCTTGTTCGGGTATCTTTCTTCTCAGCATCTCCCACGTCTCTGTTTATTCTCTGGCCAGTGGAATAGGTTTGTGGGTGGTTCTTCTTCGTGGATGTTGAAGTCAGCTTGTCACAGGTACCCTTGATGTGGCGGCGGTGCTAGGAGGGATGAAAGAAAAGGGGAAGGGATGCGTTTTGTCCTGGGCCTGCTAGTGGTCTCGTCAATAAAGGTACCCTAGCAGGCCCTGCATTAGACGGTGATACTATTGGGAGGTCTGGAAGTTATATACAGTGACTCACGAAAATATTCGGACATCAAGGTATGTCTGAATTAATCACATGGTATCGCAGATGTCAGTGATATTTATTTTACACCCTTACACTGTTCTAAGAGTAATTAGTAATTAGTAATTTTTGCACTGTTCTAAGAAAAATTTGGGGAGGGTGATAGAGTGGACCCTGACCAATAGTAATCTACATAGTGTGATTTTGGGGCTAGCCTGTGGGCTTCGTGAAAGAGATGTTCTTGTATTTTCTAGTGTCACCGTTGCAAGGGAATGGGTGTGTAGGTGTTGGACACGTGGCTTGGAAAAACCCTGCCCTCACCATTAAAGGATAATTGGACAAATAATTTACTTAGTTGGAAAAATAGTAATTTATACGAGCTTCTGCAATATTTAACGATTATTTTCATCAGTCACGAAATGGCCGGTGATTATGGCACGCGCCATCGGAACTTAAATCGTGGGGCAACGGGTTAATGCAGTTACCGCGCGAAATTCTCGAATTATCTCCCCTCTCGATAGGAAACCCATTGTCCCTGCTTGTTCTCGCGTTTTCCTCTGCCTTTTCCTCTTTTTCTCGCGTTTAAAGCAAATGGTACGATGCCCCTGTGCCCTTTGTTCTTGCCGATCCGATCGTAGCGACGGGAACAATGCCGCGGGCCAAATCGAATTTCGAAGAAGCAGCTCGAGGAAAAAAAGGAAGGTGTCGTTAATCCCGCTTCGTCGACCTCGATTCCCATTCGGCCACGCTTATTTTCGCGAGATCTTGCCGCCATGGGAATCGAACGTGCCGCCGATCCCCCCAGCCGGCGCCTCTAATCGCCCCGGTGACAAATTCGCCGACCTACAAACTTCGGAAAACTTGCGGATGATCTATTAGCAGCGGGGACCTGCGCTTTGCAATTTTGTTAACAAGTTGACTGACACGACAACCGCTTTCCCCGCGAGATGCATCGCTTATCCAAGTTTCTCGATTTCAAGGAAAATTGCAATCCGATTGCGACGACATTGCCGATGCAAAATTGGATACATTAGTGGGGCTTGGGCTAATAGAGGTGGAGATAAATTATGGCAGCTGAGGAGGATTGCATAACTTCTTTAGTATTAAACTGTTTCACGAACACTTACAGTTATCACTGATTTATTATTAGCAAGTAATAGTAATAATATCCGAATGTCTTTTACGATGAATCACGATTTAATTCAAAATACAGAAAAATGGGGTGAAAGAGAATCGTGGAAGGGTGCTCAAATTTCATAGTCCAAAGTACAATACGTGGCATCTAGCGAAAATTTGACCAAACGTTGGTTCGAAGAAACGAATGAACATTGTCGCGACGTACTCAGCCCCTATTGGCCTAATCGATACACTTCCCGTGAAAGAAAATCCGGATCGAAGAATCGAGAAAGAGTACTCATAATACAGAGTTGAAAGTACAATACGTGGCATCTAACAAAAATTTGACCAAACGTTGATTCGAAGAAACGAATGAACATAGTCGCGACGTCCTCAACCCCCATTGGCCTAATCGATACGCTTCCCGTGAGAAAAATCCGGCATCCCCGCGATACCATAGACAAACTCGAAGCAAAGTTACCGCCGAGCATGCTCCACCCTTAAACGTTCCTTCCAATTACGCGAATCAAATCTCGCCATCAGAGCCCGATCTTCTTCCCTTAACAACTTGCACGGAACACTCGCTGAAAGTCTGAGGCAGTCACCGGCAGGTATCCCGGAGAACTCGTTAGTTTCTCATGGACCAACTTAAACATAATCACGGTGCTTGGATTTTCCGCGCAGCATTCGGCCCGCTTTGATCTCCCTTCCCGACCGCTTTTCGAGGAATCTCGCCGGAGGACGATTCGCCGCAGGTGGTGGAAGGAAAAATTCCGCGGAACGTTTGCGCTACCAAAGACACCCCCGAGGGTCCATTAACCTTCCGCGTGGGCTAAACGGGGCGGGGGGGAAATAAACAGACGAGGAATAGGGCGGAGTAGGGAGGAAGAGGAGAAAAGATGGCGGAACGGAGGGAGAGAGAGAGAGGGTTGGCGATGGCGTGTCTGGATATCGATCCTGGCTTCCGGGATGTTACCATCGTGGCCCAGCTTTCTAACCCTTTGCCATGTGCGTGTGCTTGACTCGCGTAAACGCGCGCGTGTGTCGGCAGAGTGCTCAGGTGAACGAAAGAGAGCACGCGGGGTGGCAGGTGTGCCGCGTTTGTGTCTCGCAGAGGTACTCTCGCGTGCACGAGCTTGCTCGAAACTTTCCACGCACGTACACACGTACAAATAGTCGTAGATTCCGCGCAAGGGTGGTTTCAGGGCACGCCGAGGCAATGCGCGATTAACAGGTGGAACTGGCGGAACCCTTGCAACGGGGGTTATCGCTGTCACTGGTACGATTGTTGTCGCAAACTCGTTGACACGAGTCTGACGTTCATCGTTATTGTACTTTTTCGATTCCTGTCATCGATCTAAATTTTCCATAGATTTTCCTTGTCAGTCGCAGTTACACTTTCTTCTACGTCCACTCCCTACGTGCGACAGTGGCACACCGGTATATCATTTTTCCATACGTCGTTGACGAAGAATGGCGACTCGTTTAGTCGTTCATTTACGCTAATTTTGCAGAAGTTGGAGAGGTACAAGTTCCATTCAGTGATTCAATTTTTCCTCATTTTGCCAAATGCAGTTCTATCTTTCTACGATATATGCTTTTCGAATTTTTCACCTGGACCACTTTCGTAATTACCGCGATATTTCTTCGCCGGTGGCAGGTCACGGTAAAAACGAGAAGTTAAAGAAGTAAGCTCGGCGCTTAACGTGTCAACTTTAATAACGAAACTCGAAGTAATGCCTCTTTGCACGCGGCGTACGTCAAACCGGATACTCGCAGCAGTTTGCATTAACCACTCTTGAAGCCTCGAGATTGAAACGGCGTTTTTAGCCGAAAGTCGGATATTCTGAAAAATATCACCGGGTTATCTCGTCGGGGAAATCTTGACCGCCGAAAAGCCGCAATTACAATTTCCTTGCTCTTCCTCTGCAGTCGCTGGAAAAAACGTGGCAGTTCCCTGGTCCTGTGAAATCACGGTTCTGATGCGGGACCGTTTCGCGAGATCAAAGGTCAGGTTGTAATTAACCGTGGCGGAGGGCAAAGGTTCAGTTTCCTCGCGCGGTCGGGGGTGAATTCCGGAAGCGGAACAGGGAGGAAGGTTGCGTGGCACGCGTAATTAAACCTCGAGGAAACCCGATTCAACTTGGCGCCGCAAAAAAGAATAAAGGAGGAAGGAAAGGAATGGGCGGAAAAAATGGAAGAAAAAGAGGAATTCTAAATAGAATTTCCAGCGCGGTCCCGGCACCAGGCGAGAGGAACCCGCGCGCGTGCTCGCGAATGTACACTGATTGCATACCCTTGCACGCGTTCCACGGAAACAATGTGCACCCGCGCAAAAACGCGACCAACTGGGAATGCAGAATAAACCGAATCGCGCAGCATTATCCTGGCTTCCGTTTCTGTTTTCCCTCCTTCCTCCTCCGTGCTGCCCAAATTTTCCGACGCCGATCATCGAACTAGAATTTATCCTACTTTTCTGATCCCTTCTGGCAGTTCCAGAGAGGTTGTACTAATTACACGAGTGTAATTTGATGGATGTCGTTGATAATTAAAAATAATTTTTTGAGATTTAGTAGGATAATTGAAAATAATTTTTTTGAGTTTGTGGAAAGAAATTAATTTTATTTTGTGAGGTAGTAATGGATGAGGAGAGTTGTTGTAGGTTACGGAGTTCAGTAGATTGGGTAAGACGCTTGTCTGACTAAATACACTCCCTCACCACTTATACTCGGATCACTTATTTATATCTGAAGCTAGCTCAACTTTTTAATTCATGACTGTCGTACTTTATTTATTTATTTATTTATATGTACGGGATTAACCCATTAGGAAAATTACAAGAAAATTATTACAGTGAGGTATAAAATTAATGGTAACAAGGAAAAGTAGAAATAAAAATATACAAATATATAAACAAACGAGATGTACATATGCATAAGAAAATGAACATTTTTTACAGAGAGGTGTAACGTAGTAGCTGTTTTATAGAGTGAAGAGATTGGTTGATTAGATCTAGGGAATAATAAGTGTCGTTAACATTAATAATCATTCTATTATAATCCCCGACGATAATTAGTTCCGATTTAGTATCAGAATATATTATATTCTTCGCTACTTGAGCATGTGATGCGTAAACAGGTGAGTCAGTGCCTGGAAATCTATCCTTTATTATGTCCATCACATCTTTGAATTCGTATAAAACACACGCGGATGCTGTTTTTATTTATTTCCATTCATAAATCATTCAATAATTTCGAAAATTCAATTTCGGATCATACGGTTTCCATTGAAATACTCCGACGAATAAATGCGAAACGTAAATAGACAGTGCACGCGTTGAATTCTATTCCGATTCTATCATTATAAAACAGGGAAAAATAAAATGGAGTGCGCACAGTGGTTGGTACGATATATCACGCGGGTAATGAATTCTGACAAATACGCAAGACATCGGAAGAATGGAATGCACGCTGTCTAACCGGTATTCACCGGCGTATTTAAAATGTTAATTTATCTCGAAGCGCATCCATTGCGACCATAGCTTAACGCTTATCTCATCCGCGCGTTCAACGGCGTGTCGCAGCCTTAACTACGCTTGCGGCGTTTCCCAAACTATTTTCAATCAATGTCGACCAGATGGATAAAAGTTTCCGAGTCGAAACTTCGTTCCCCTGCGAAGACTTGGCAGTTCCCTGCGCGAGACTCGAGGAGTAACGAAGTTTAAAGGAACGCGGGGACCATTCGGAGAGGAAAGATCGACGCGGAACGGATATTTTATCGGAAAGTCGCGAAACTTGGCCGCGAAAATTTGGATAAATCCGGAACACTGGTGAATAAATTGTGAAATTTAATGGAGCAGTCGATTCGAGAGACGCAGAGTCATAAACGTTGGAGGAAGTTGCTTCGATAGGCGAAATAAGGGGTGACTGGGAAATTCGGGGGATGACACGTGGTGAAATCAGCCCTCGCGATTTTCTCATCGTCGACGTGGTCATGTTAGTCTATAAACAGAAATCGGACGTGCGAGGCTCGAGGAATAACGAAGTTTGAAGGAACGTGGGGTGGAAATATCGATGCGGAACGGATATTTTATCGGAAAGTCGCGGAACTTGGCCGCGAAAATTTGGATAAATCCGGAACACTGGTGAATAAATTGTGAAATTTAATGGAGCAGTCGATTCGAGAGACGCAGAGTCATAAACGTTGGAGGAAGTTGCTTCGATAGGCGAAATAAGGGGTGACTGGGAAATTCAGGGGATGACACGTGGTGAAATCAGCCCTCGCGATTTTCTCATCGTCGACGTGGTCATGTTAGTCTATAAACAGAAATCGGACGTGCGAGGCTCGAGGAATAACGAGGTTTGAAGGAACGTGGGGTGGAAATATCGACGCGGAACGGATATTTTATCGGAAAGTCGCGGAACTTGGCCGCGAAAATTTGGATAAATCCGGAACACTGGTGAATAAATTGTGAAATTTAATGGAGCAGTCGATTCGAGAGACGCAGAGTCATAAACGTTGGAGGAAGTTGCATCGATAGGCGGAATAAGGGGTGACTGGGAAATTCATAAATTCAGGGGATGACACGTGGTGAAATCAGCCCTCGCGATTTTCTCATCGTCGACGTGGTCATGTTAGTCTATAAACAGAAATCGGACGTGCGAGGCTCGAGGAATAACGAGGTTTGAAGGAACGTGGGGTGGAAATATCGACGCGGAACGGATATTTTATCGGAAAGTCGCGGAACTTGGCCGCGAAAATTTGGATAAATCCGGAACACTGGTGAATAAATTGTGAAATTTAATGGAGCAGTCGATTCGAGAGACGCAGAGTCATAAACGTTGGAGGAAGTTGCATCGATAGGCGGAATAAGGGGTGACTGGAAAATTCAGGGGGATGACACATGGTGAAATCAGCCCTCGCGATTTTCTCATCGTCGACGTGGTCATGTTAGTCTATAAACGGAAATCGGCCGTGCGAGGCTCGATGAATAACGAAGTTTAAAGGAGCGTGGGGAGGAAAGATCGACACGGAATGGACATTTTATCGGAAAGTCGTGAAAATTTGGTTAAACCCGGAACACCGGTGGGTAAAGCGCGAAATTTAATAGAGCAGCCGATTCGAGAGACGCGGAGTCGGAGACATCGGAGGAAGTTCTATCGATAGGCGGAATAAGGGGGTGACTGGGAAATCCAGGGGGATGACACGTGGTGAAATTAGTGGGAGCGATTTTCTCATCGTCGACGTGGTCGTGATGACCTCTATAAAGAAATCGGCTGTGCGAGGCTTAAGGAATAACTAAGCTTAAAGGAACGCGGGGACTATTCGGAGAGGAAAGATCGACGCCGAACTTGACCGCGAAAATTTGGATATATCCGGAACACCGGTGAATAATTCGCGAAATTTAATGAAGCAGTCGATTCGAGAGACGCGAAGTCGTAGACGATGAAGAAAGTTGCATCGATAGGCGGAATAAGGGGTGGCTAAAAAATTCAGGGGTGTGACACGTAGTGAAATCAGCCCTCGCGATTTTCTCATCGTCGAAGTAGTCGTGATAACCTCTAAAAAGAAATCGGCCGTCGCACAGACGATAACCTCGGTTTTCATCGACTTGGCCGCTCGCCAAAGGAATCTGCTTTAATATCGCGTGACATGTCCCACGTGCGCCTGTATGTACGTGTATTCAAGGGAATTCGACAGAAGAAAAGGGGAACAGGTTAAGCTCTCGTTTTGACAGGGGGTTGAAATATTACGTAGTTTCTGTGTCGCAATCTGTCGTCACTTATCTCCACCTTCTGCTCAATAACAGGCTCTTCTGCAAAGCCCATTCGATAATATTCCATGATCGCGCGCTCTCTGTATCTATCATCTCGCGCATGAATGGGAGATCTAGAGCACGCTGATATATCGAAGAGGTTAATACAGCGTTATGCCACGACTGCCATAACCGGCTGAATATTCCGCTATTGTTTTTTCGGTCAACTGATTCACATGCAATATGCATTCGAAGCGGACCGTATGGAAATACGTCTGCTTCAAGTGTCAACCCGGTTTAATGAAACGTTAACAAATGGACATGGAAATCGGCAAAACGGCGTTTTAATCGTTCCTCCACAGCCTTCGGAATCGCGAATAACGAAGCGTCCTCTACCGTAGCGTTAATGCGAGTAATGCTTGTATTCCCCCCCGGTGCTAAATATCTTTCTATCGACGAAACGACGGAGGAACGCTTAACTGCTGCATAAAAATCAGGGAAACGAAAACGCGTTCGCGCTCGATTTTTCCAGCAACGATTTTCCGCGGGGAGAAGAGGGTGCAGAGTGAATCGGGATGCTCGTGTTCGGAATTACGTTCCGCTTCGCATCCCCGTCGACGGCTTTCGAAATAATCGGCACTCGATGTTGGGGATAAACGAGGAACCCGACGAATTTCGTATGAATATTTCATCGCCCCGCGTTATTATTCCCGCTACTGCAAATTAACGATTTAACGAGCCGCCATTGCCGGTCCTACGTTTATTTACCAATTACTCGTCCGCCCATCGATCGATTCGATTGCCTCTCGACCGGTTCCTCGCTTCTGCCAACTTTTACCGACACTTGCTCCCAAGTTCCGCGCAACTTTTCCAATGAAAGTCGGTATGAAGCGAAACTCGCCAACTTTCGTGACATGGATGTATATTTATATTCTCGAGCCGATAATTTAACGCACAATGCCTAACTACATTAGGAGTTGGGAAAAAAGGAATTGCAGGAATTCGATAAACCCTCTCACCTTTTCACCCCTTGATACAGGGGTTCTTACCCTAAATTAGCATTCCATCGGCGAATATTATTGCACGTTTCGCGCGAGCAACCTGCACACGCCCCACGTTGCAGGAATAGTTGGTTCGGTCTTAGGGCTTGGCGAAGTTCCGTCCTTGTTAGCGGACAGCGAGTTCCCCGGAAGTGAGTCAATCGACGCGGCGAAGGGGCGTCGGGGTGAGGATCGAAACAGCTCGAAATTAATTCCCTTGTTATCCCAATAACGTATGCAATTCGATCCTTGTTCGCAACAACGTCGCGAGGGCCTGCCTGCTGGTTCATTATCGAGCGGAGAGAACCAGCTTCGAATAATGCCGGGTACCTGAAACGCTGCTGGCAATTAAGAGATTTACCTGTACCTCGGTAGTCGTGAAAGCCGTGTCGAACTTCCAGTTTGCTATTCAATCGCGTCAAGTGAACCCTGTTACGGTTGCAACTCGCAGATAAGTCGAAGTTGTCGGGGTTGGTTTGATCACGGGGCTGGTTTACTGTCGGCAGAATTGTTATGTTAAGGAACTGGATCACGGGGACTGATTGTCATTTACATTGACAGCGTTTAGACTCCAGACTCTCGGTGAATATCGTTGCAGCGATTCGGTGACTTTATTGCGTTTACGATCTCGATTTATCGTTGCTGTTAACCTCTCAGGCACTGCTGAATTTTGCGCGAGGCTGTTTTTCTGTACGACAGAGGGTTCAACACGAATTTCGCGTGAATGATACAGCACTCCATACCTGACACTGGTGTATCAAAGACAAAGACTATGTATTCCGTCTGTATATTTTTAATACTGTTATGAAACGTTGTGAAGGTAAAAATGGTGTGAAACAAAATATACTGTTAAAAAGATTATAACGCAAAGGAATAGTAGTCAGTGAAAACGGTGGAAAAGCTTGATAGATCTTTATTAAACAGGCGAACGGTTAGAGCTGGCCTGTTTAGAGCCACTCAGGTCACAAGTCGCGGGTCACAGTCTTCAGAAGACTGGAGACAAAAGATAAAACGCAGAAGGAGGGATCGCCCCCATATTACTAAGGTGTAAAGTTTACTTTACTATTTAATTTAACTACAAGACATATGGAAACGATCATTTAATTCAAACGGTGATCGATTGAGTCATTAGAGTAAGCCACTATAGTGGCGCGTCGTTCGGAAGGATGACATCCACGAAAGCCACTATAGTGGCGCATCGTGCCTAAGAGGTTAACGATTCGTAGCAAGCATTCGTGCAATTTCAGTCATCACGAAAGCTTTCTCTCGACATTCTTCGCTCACGCTGTCACGACAGTACTGTAGAATTTCTGGTTATATTAATCCTATGCAGACAGAGATCTGCGCGTCTAACAAACAGTAACTCTGTTTTTGTAACAAAACAGGTTTTATTTAATTAAAATATTGCATCAAGTTTCTCACACGTCTCAACTCAAATCTTCTTCTGACACTCTTCTCAATCCTCCACTCGATTCTCAATTCTATTCTATTCTGACTGCCTCGCGCCCTTGCATCCTTACTTAACACATTCGACGCCCAACGCGATTCGGTTGAGTTTCTCGCGGGGCCCAAATCCTACTGCCTGAGCGCTAGAACGTTATCTGACTGATAATTTGGATGTGCTCGTTAGATGTTGGTCAACGGACCCTATTTACAATTCTCCATTTCCTGTAATCGTTTTGAATTACTATCAGCAAACTTGCATTTTGCAAGTAACCAAACGATAGAACAGAGTAGCAGACTTGGTAAAGTTTTACCACTCATAAACATATTGGCAGACAATTACGAAAAATGTAAAAAGACTACGACCTATTGTTCCAATTACCCAAAATCACGTCAAATATGTTTAGACTGTTTTCACGAATACCACGCGACATAGTATAATGTAATATTTTATCCTAAATATAAATTAATAAAAAGTATAGTATAATGTGTATATTTTTAATATTTTTATATTGTATGTCCTGTATTTATAATTCAGTGCTTGTTCCATTAAATTACTGTTAGAATGAGTGCATGATTAATGTAGCAGTATGGTTTTCCAGGACGTTCTATCGGTTCGATGCCGATCTTCTCTTTTTTAAGAAGCAGAGTCCGCAGTCAGTCAGTCGTCGCCTTCGTCGGTAGTGAGAGCCAGCACATGCTGTCAGGATACAATTTAACAATAACAATTTAACAGGTTATGGGCCCAGGCTGCCACGTGTTCCGCGGTGTGTAGACAAAAATACGTCACAGTAATACAAAATGAGTAGTGAGTCAAACGTGGTGTTAGTTCATAAATTTAATGGTGCAAACTCCAAACTTTGGAAGTTTCAAATGCAAGCACTACTGAGAGGAAAAGGACTGCTTACAGTAGTCACTGGTGAGAGTATTAAACCTGACGAAAGTCACGCAGCTGCAGATGTAGATGCATGGGTCAAAAAGGATGGTCAGGCACTCTCTACGATAGTCGGGACGTTGGAAGATGAACATATGCATACATACTGCTGTTTCCC
>NW_016908444.1:2133894-2216402 GCF_001483705.2 Eufriesea mexicana | reverse complement strand
GAGCGTCAGCCATATTTGGGCGACGGGGCCCCCACGGAAGCATACTCGTCACCCAGATATGGCTGACACGGCGACGAACGTGTTGAAGCCAAATCTATCTCTTTCCATGTACATACTTTTCTTCTCGATCATTCGACAGACATTCCAACAAAAGGATTTGGCGCTATCGTTTGTTCTTGGGCCCGATGCCACCGTTCGCTGTCCCTCGCTTTTCGAGAAGCTGCCCAAACGTTTCCATGCACTCCCTTAGAAGTAGGACCTCACACTCATTCGACTCGCTACCACTCTTAATGCATTGCTAGTGTCGTTCACCGCTCGTCATCCTACAGTAGGAACAATTCCTTGGCTGTCTTTCACCGCGATATTGGATCCCGAGTAGTGCAGGATTACGCGTTAACGACAGAACCGAGGCTCGTAAACTTTTACAATCTTCCTGTCGCGAATCGTTACCGGGGAACAACTTGCAGTACGAAACGCGGGCAGTGAAAAATGCAGAATTCCCAGAGCCCGAAGATCACGTTCTGAAGAAGTTTCTCCGCTCTAATCCGTGAAGGTTTTCAATTTTCCCTGCAGCAGCCTCCGTGCTCGAGGTCGCTCGCCTCTTCAGTCAACCGTACCGATTAATCGAAAGGACCCAAATAAACCAGGTCTCCTGGTGGGAACAGGGACTGGCTCGTCTCCAAGAGTCACCCGTATCCATTCATCGTTGCGTCTACGTTTCCACCACCATCGGGGGATGCGATCCTCCGAGGGACCTCGGCGTCTCGATCTTCCAAGATCACGTGCTCCGCGGCCCTGTGATTACACGCGCGAAGTTCACGATGGGGTTCGCTTTGACGTATGAAGCGGGCGACGAAGTCGACGATGCGCGACCCAGGGTGCCTTTAATTTCGTTAAAAGCCGTAATTTCGCGCTGCGGGAAATTGCACGCGCCGGAATTCGGCGGTCACGCGAAATTAACGCGCCGACACCATCGCGCGGGGCCCTCTTACGCCGTGCTACGGGGTTGACGATGAGCGATTTTCTTAAATTCGTCGTCAGGCGTTTCGGACAATCCTTTATATTCTCGGATATGAAATTTATCAATTACAGCGTCATTTGACTACCTGTGATAAATTTACTATTAACCCTTTGCACTCGAGAGATGGCCTTCAGACGCCATTTCATCAAATTTGGAAAATCGATATTAATTAATATATCAAATTTAATGAATGTAACAGTGTGCGAAGTATCGAAGTCAAATAATTCTGCAATTCTTTATTTACTCCTCAAAATGTATTGTCAGTTTTTTAGTACAGAATTTTTGAATTTCTACTCTTTTCTAGCGAAAAAATTCTGTTTCGTGTTTGTCGTGTTTTTAATTTGAAGACGCGAAATATAGAAATTTCGGTTCGATCAGTATACTATAATTTTCTTGAATTTTAATTCTTTCGCTACGACAGGTCTCGTCGTAGCGTCCTTCCCGTAGAAGGAGTCTCCGTGTCAAAGCTGGAAGTATTACACGCGTGGAGTTGTTAGCTTTCAAGACCCAGTATTTTGACAAGAAAGAAAAACTGACCATCGCAATAACGCTTGTAATTCTTTGCCAAGAGAGTTAAGCGAAACGATAGCATTTGTCTTAATTTTTGTGACCAGTGACTATAGTCACCCGTCGTGTATAGATGGCGTCTGGTAGCCGGTGACTATAGTCACCCGTAGTAGCGAAAGGGATAATTAACGAGGTGCAATCACGTAAGGTAAATTGTCCCTGTCTTTAGAATCTAAAGCTGGAATATATCGAACGATCGTGAACAAAATTGTGAATGAAAAATTCCCTCAGATGAAGTCGCGATATTTTCTGCAAGTCAAATGAAAGCACCGAAGATAATACGTAGGATATTAATTTCGTTTCGGCCACTTTCGACTTTCATACGTCACGAGACGCGAAGAGAAAGTGCCTTTTCCTGACACAGAAATTCGATAACCAAGGTCCGCGGTATAACCCGAAGTTTCTCGGAAGGAAAAGGAAATTACCGTTCCATTCTTCGGCATCCTGCTCATTAGTCAAGAAAGAAATCACTTAGAGTGGCTTCCCTCGACCTGTCATCGGGGACAGGAACGATGGGACGTTCCACCGCGAACGACTCGCTGGGACAGGGTACGAGACGCGACGAAACGATGAATTAATATAATCTGCACGCTCGCGCGTTCCATTCTCGCCTTTTTTCGCGCGCGGATGGAATGTCTTGGGAATTTTTCGACGTCTCGTTTGAATTATGGAGATAGGCTTCCACGTAACTCGTGCCATTCGTCAAACTAGTTGCACCTGCCGCGGAGATCGCGAGGAGATTTCTGAGAAGCGAATTAATCGTGCAGGAAGTTCCATTCGCGGCTCGAGTGATCCAAAGATTCTTAAAGGTAGTTACTCCGTGTTACCGAATTATCCTCGTTTCGCCATTCGTCCCGTGGAATATTTCGTTACCGAACGAACGGGATATGGAGCTTTGTACCAAGCGGAGATTCGCGGAAAATAGGTAAAACTGTGATTCGATACGGGTGACATTACCGCGTGACGTTTAACAGCAGAAGGAAATTCGAAATTGCGATTTGCCTTTGGTAGGCGGCCGTTATTCGAATATAAGGGACAATTAGGTTCTTGGTTAATGAGAAGAATGATACGTTTGCATGGTTTTCGATGGGATGGAAACATGGCCGATGAATATATAAGCGCATTTCTGTGAATAATTCTCGTTGCATCGCGATCGAGTCCGCTTGGAAATTACACGCGGGACCAAATTGCAATCGAGTTCGGCCCGTTCGTCATTTGACGGATATAATGACGGTAATTTAACGGCGGGACTGGCAAACGCGAAAATTTGAAGAGTCAACGTTTTCAATTCCGGGATTTAATCGCGCCACCGGAACGAATTTATATCGCGCGTATTTCGCTGGATTTAGTTATACGATTGCAAATGAAGTTTTGCGTATTAGCGATCGCAACGATTTATGCGTGTATCGACGAGGGTTCTTAAAATCGTTTCCAGCTTTGCGCTTCGAATACTCGCGCTTATCGTTGTCCCTATTTGTCCAACGAGTTGACAGTTTAGAGACTTATTTTCGATCGAGCGTGTCTTCGACTCGCTTGGATCATAGGTGGATCACGTGTCTTTAGTTTCGCATGCAATACCGTGCGAGACTCGTGCTAAGGAAATTGGGTCGAACGTGAATATCACGAGCGAGAGACGTGATTAGTAGATTGGGTCGAACGTGAATATCACGAGCGAGAGACGTGATTAGTAGATTGGGTCGAACGTGAATATCACGGGCGAGAGACGTGGTTTGTAAATGGGGCCCAATGTAAACAATACGTGTAAGAATCGTAGTTAGATTTTGCCAATGTCTTTTCGCCTCGGTTATGTGCTATTCTTCGCCGCGTTTGAATAAAATGGCTCCACGTGTGACCGACTATGCCGACTATACCGATTATGGTTGTAAGAATCGTAGTTAGATTTTGCCAATGTCTTTTCGCCTCGGTTATGTGCTATTCTTCGCCGTGTTTGAATAAAATGGCTCCACGTGTGACCGACTATGCCGTTGATTATGACACGTGCCATTGAAACTTGAATCGTAAGGTAAGGGGTTAATTCGGTGCGCTCTCTTTCTAATTGAAAAAAGTATTCGTCGTTTTATCGCCTTTTTCTATTTGCGAAATGAAAACGGCTCAACCTGTGCTGGTTTAGTGGACGTATAATGGTCGCGACACGCCATATTGGTGTACGCACAGACTGTGAACGCATTAACGATATTTTCCTCTAATGAAACTTTTCTAGTTTAAATAAATAAACGTATTAGAATCGTGGGTTTTGTTTATAATACAACGTATTTTCCATTCTTCGCTGTTTCCATACTAGTCAAGGAAGGTATACAGTTCCTGTGGTAATTTTCAATAGCGACTGACGGGCCTGAGAGTCGATTCCCTAATTCTAATTTGCATATTGAAAAATGCTACATTGTTTCGCAGGAACAATGCATTCTTTCCGTCGCACAGTTCAGTTATACACCGTTCATAGAAGGGATTAATTTTTGTTATTGGGCTAAACATATTTTCTCCGATTGGAGTTAAATTTCGCGAAATAAAATAAAACTAGGCTATCCGAAGAAAGAAAAGAAAAGTTCGATTGGCCTGGTGCACAGAACACACCCTTTTCTTCGCCATTACGACTCACCCTCCCATCACTATCCAACCCTCGATGCTCACCGAGTCTAATCGAAGCCCGACGAACGAGCAACCCCTGGTGGTTGCAGCCCCGAGGCGAGTTCCCAGTGTCGCGTCTTAATTTTTGCCAGTCGATTACGCGGGGCTGTTGCTCGCGAAGTCCGCGTCGCGATCACGGGGGTTAATTTCACGGCGTGGCGAGCCGTGCAACACGGCGAAACGACGCGTGACCCAGTTAACTCGCTCGTTTCCCGGTGCATCGACCCGAGCAAGCGTTTATTAAGGGCGGCAAAAGGGCGCGAGTCACGGTGCCAAGGGTGGGGTTGGACTAGCAGGGTAAACGTCCCTTAATTAAGTTGTCTAGCCCGCCAGACCGATCCATCGAGCTTCTTTATCGAGAGGACTGGTTCCCGATGCGAAATCGATGACACGCGGCTCTCCGAGAGAGCCTCGCCTCTTTCTTCCTTCCTCTCTCCCCCGTCTCTCCTCCCGTCTCGCCGTCTTCCTTCCGCGGCAGATGTTCAATAAAAATTCCTCGAGAGCCTGGACTGGCAGGAGATGTCGGTGGAGCGCGCGTACGTCGAGTCCTCGCGAAATCGAAGCGGAATTTCACGGGATCTTCGGAAGAAGATAGGAGACTACGCGAGCGTCCTTTTAAATTCCCCGCATAGCCGTCAGGATCATCCGAATGGCGGTTGCACGGTTTCGTGGCTGGCTCGTGTTCCGGGTTCGCGCTGACGATGGTACGCCTCGCGAGAACAATATTTGCCGCGTAAACATCGTTTATCAAATAACCGTGGTTAGCAAATAATGAGGATCGAGGGCCGAGAATTCATGCGATTCGCGTTGATTCCGCGTAACGTTTCCTTGAAATATCCGAAGCTTTCGGAATTTATCATCTCCTCGAGCACGTAACTTTGGATTGTGTAATATCGGACAAATATACCGGCCGAATATTTGCCGATTGCCATCGTCGGGAATAGCGTGGGATCATTTTCGCTAATCGGCTGAGAATTTTCGAGTCCGCGGTTATCGAGTTATTCGAAGGAATTCTTTACTCGGGAACGGAGAATTCGGGAACGAGTGGGAAACCGGCGAATTGAGTATTCGTCCACGTAGAAAGAGGAGCGTGCTTTTTTCCAACCAACTGCCCGATAATCTGCCACCTGTTAGGCTTAAAAGCGTCCGACGCGTCGTTAGAGGTACGGCGTCCGAAAAAATGGCCGACTATAAACAGCATCGCAGGATATATCGGAGGGTGAAACCAGCGCCGTAAATAACATCGCCGAAACGAGTCGCGAGGATTTATCGTGCCGATTTTTCCCCGGTACGAAAGCCACTCGGTTTATTTCCGTGGTAATGGCGGCGAGAAATATCTCGGACGCTGGAAGAACCTCGCTGCTTCCTCGACAAACTTCCTATACATACCGTCCATCTCGACTAACCTCGTCTAATCGACTTGTTGGACAGGGTTTAGATCTTGTCTTCGGAATATTATATTTTTCCTTATCGTTTCCTCGGATTTAGGTGAATTTCGGTCGTACCGTCGTAATGGCGGCGAGAAATATCTCGAACGCAGGAAGAACCTCGCTGCTTCCTCGACAAACTTCCTATACATACCGTCCATCTCGACTAACCTCGTCTAATCGACTTGTTGGACAAGGTTTGGATCTTGTCTTCGGAATATTCTATTTTTACTGCGAATTTTTATCTTTCCTTATCGTAGATCTTGTCTTCGGAATATTCTATTTTTCCTTATCGTTTCCTCAGTTTTAAATGAATTTCGGTCGTACCGTAGTAATGGCGGCGAGAAATATCTCGGACGCAGGAAGAACCTCGCTGCTTCCTCGACAAAGTTGCTATACATGTAGGATCGGTTTGGGCAAATGGGCTAAAATAGCGTTGCTTTACTTCTTAATAAAATACAATAAGCTTATACGTAGATTAACGGCTATGAAACAAGAGGTTACTCGTTATGGGTACCCTCGACTTTGACTTCTTATTCACATACTGACACACTATTAGCGACTTCCTAAAGACTCTTGGAGACCGTGAAGGACTAACTGTTAGAAGATTGTTACAGACTGTTTCGCCAGCGCCCTTGCACCCTTATTCAAACCATTCATTCTGTCCTCGTCTATACCCACGTTCTCTTTCTCAATCGGTCGTTCACGTATCCTAAACACTCAGGCGCATTCATAGACTTCCACTGGTTTATCGCATTCGGCTCTGTCAGAAACATCCCTTGCATTCGATCCTCTTGCACGCGGTCACTTTCGTTCTAGGCCCAAACACATTTAACATTCTTTCAGGGCCGTACTTATTCTAATCCCACATATATACCGCCCATCTCGACTAACCTCGTCTAATCGACTTGCTGTACAGGGTTTAGATCGTGTTTTCAAAGTATCCTATTTCTACTGCGAATTTTTATCTTTCCTTATCGTTTCCTCGGATTTAGGTGAATTTCGGTCGCACCAGAAATGATTTTTCGACGAGTATCCCGAGAGCAAAGAGACTCGGAGGTTATGTGGGTTTATAGCGATGATCCAACGTCCAAGGCTCCCGTTGAAAATTCCAAGGTGACGTTCCACAGATGTGTCGACCAAGCATCCGTTAAGGACGAGGTCGCCATCAACCTAGGCTCGTCCCCTCGACATTTAGCATGCGTGACGTCAGTGGGACCTGACCGACTGTAGTAATCGCTCTAGCTCGGAAGGGTGGAAGCGTGTTCGAGGATAGGGATGAACGCGTGAAAGAATCTTTGAGGAATTTATTTATTACGATTCTCTCAGCAGTTCCTCCTCCTCTCATTTTCTAATTTGCACATAGAACGATGCTATGGTGAAGGATTAAATCGGTAATCGATACTACAAAAATTGTGATCGCGTGGACAAATTTGCGTTTCCTCAGCCCCAATTCTGACAGAGTGTGCTTTTAACCCTTTGAAAGGCACTGATACCATACGGAATCCATTTGCGATGTACATCGAGAACGGTGAAATGTTTCGTTAGGTGTACGTTTTTGAGAGATTATTGTATATTCGAGTAATAATCGAAACAATGTATTCTACTGTATTAAAATAGCATTATGTTATTACTCGTACAGATTATTTTTCTGAGTTTCTACAACCTTTCAAAAGACAATTACGGATGATTACTTTCTAATGCTATTCCTTCTGAACAAAGCGTTTATAAGCACGTCCCTTCGCTGTTATATTATGCGTAATTTGTTTGCTTTTCTGCTATATGCGAAATTTTATGCAAATGGACTACGGTCCGTTTACGAATAAAATAACGATAACAATTAGTAACTTCAGAATATATTGAATAAAATAGTTAGTGTCATCGCCATATTGGAATCATCCCTATTGCTTAGAATCTAAACAGATTTAATTCATTGTTATGGCAGGAGAGATATTATTATCCGTCAATAGCTACAAACAAAATAATAATAAAAACGATCTGCGAATATTACTAATAGCAATAGAAATATTTAATTTCAAGGATAAGTAGAACGAAATATTTAGCAAGCGCTTTAATCAACTAGCAGGTAATCTACTGCACGAAAAATCAGAGACACGTGAATTAAAACGCGACAAGTCATCAGGTTTCACCAAATGTCAATAATCATAATATTATACTAAATTATCAGAAGGTGTCAACCATTGGGAGATCACCTACGTGTTATCTTTGTAGCACATCTCTTTGGTGTTATGTTATATATACATTAATTTGTTTGCTTTTCTTTTATATGTGAAATTTTATATAAATGGACTACGGCCCGTTTATGAATAAAATAATAATAATAATAATAAAATAATAACAAACATAGAACAAAAATACAATGAGAAAATAGAAAAATACACACCACTAGCCCAAGAAATTAAAAGAATACGGAAACAACAGGAAGCACATACAATACCAATAATAGTAAAACAGGAATAACACCATACACACTTAAAAAACACCTAACGCAATTGAAAATACCAACACACATCCACCATGAAATACAGAAAGCAACGATACTACGTACATGCAACATCACCAGAAATTTCCTCAACGATATAAGTTAAAAGCCAAGCTGGGTCTGGCAGTGTCCCATTTAGCTGCTGGAGCACCCCGGGAAGGGAGAAGAAGCATAATAACAATAATAATATTTATTTCTTTGTATTCTGCATTAAGCTTTTACTGTGAATTCTTAAACTTTAACCGCAAAAAAATACTTTTGAGCGCCTTTATGCGCCCACAGCATCGCAATCGCAAGATTTCTAAGCGCCTTTAGACACCCATAGTAGTCAAAGGGTTAATGTAAAAAATTTTCAATTTTTTGGAACCCATTGTTCCTTCGGACAATTACTCTTGCTATCCTTTACCACGTAATAATTTTGCGATATCGATAAACGAGACTGTTTACGAATCAACCTAAAAGGCAGGTTTCTAGGACGATTGTCCGACGCCGCTATTTGCGACGATCTCCCCTCTACCCTGGAATTAGAAGCTGTCCGAAGAGAGCAAATGATCCGCGTCGTTTCTTAAACGCGATCGATCGGAAACGCATACCGCCGCGTCGAGCGTACGAGAGCCTTCGACGCCGGCGCCCATGGAATTTCCATCGAAAGGTCTTGCGAGGTGTCGCGAATTACTCCCATAGCGGAATTTTCATCTCGGCCTGTCGAGTCAGCTGCCCGCCCGCATAATTTCCATTCCTTCGTTTGTTTAATTACACCCGTCACCTCGAACCCCTGGGACCGCGTTATCGAGTCTGGCCAGTCCGCCTTACCACAGCCCAAGAGCTTTTTCCCCCGAAGAGAATCTCGCGAGACCACTCAGACCTTTCCCGCAAAATTTCCCACTTCAGAGACCTTCGAAGACGATCCTCGGGAAGATCGGTCCTCCATAAAATCGGAGTCGGAATTGCTCGAAGCTTCGCAAGCTTCAATTATCATCTCCACGGATCCGAATCTCGAATTTGTGTTCCCGAATCCCCACATGCCACGCCATTGCGAATTCATGTCTTCTGAATAATTAAATCTACATTGTCCGTAATCGCGAAAGCCGGATGAAATTTCGCGATTCGACTGTGTCGGCTGTGCGAATATCGAAATGACGATCGATCGATCGATCGAATGATCGAGGGACTCGTCGTCCATCGTTTTGGCTTGCAAAAATGGCGACGAGGAAGAGAAAGGCATGGTCGTGGAAGAAAGTCGAAGGTTGGAGAAAAGATCGCCCGAAAGGGGGAGATAAATCGTGGGTCGTCGGTTTAAGCCGGTTTTCATGACGGAGGATCGGAATGGCGGTGTCCCGATGTTAACGTTACGCGAGGTGGAAACGGGAAGTGGAACTCGATGTATCGCCCGAGGGGGGACACGGTCCGCGAACTTTAAAACTAAACGCAGTTAAATCGAGTGTGTTATGCACCGGAACAGCGTCGCGTGCAGCTCGGGTATTAACGCGACGCTGTAATGTATTCGAGGTCCCGAACGTTCCTCGGGTTCTCCGTCATTGTTTCGCGACGCCAGTGTTACCCTTTAATCGCGAGCCATCGAGCTTCGAGACTAGCGAGCCCGATGGAATCTGGCTATCGACGTTTCCCCGATGCAGTGACTTTCTTTTTAAAAAGTTATACCGCTCTCGGCCGGAAGTTCCAGCGTTCTCCACGCAATTTCCTCGAGTCAGGGCCGGCGCGAGATAGGGTCAACACGTTTACCGGAACCGGGCCCCACGGTCTACGAAAACTAATCAGACATTTCGCAGGACCCCCTGTATGGTATATTGAATATTCGTGTGTGTAGAAAATGCAATCGCGTAATACATTAATCGATTATGGATTAATTGGATATGGTACAGCTTCCTGTATATTGACACGAGTGCAAGATTTTCTCTGCCATCTTTGCATTGAAATATTTCGTTGCAACGTGTTCTAAACGTTGACATTAAACGTTCACGTCAAAGGCTGATACGACTGCAACATGGGTCTTGCGTCCCAAACACTGCAACTCGCTCTGGGAGTTTCGCGGGGTTGCAAGGCCCGTTTACGTATCGAAATTAATTAATTCTACAATTCTATTGTTATATAATTCTTTATTTACTGCTCGAAAAGGTATCGTCAGTCTTTTGGTAGAGAATCTTTGAATTTCTACTCTTCTCTAGCTAAAAAATCGTCGAGTCGAAGGGTTAATAGAGCTAGGCCTGGTTATGGTTCAACTACAGAGAGTTCTATAGTAGACTGTTTCCTGCGCTGAGTTGTTGGTGGGTCTCGATGAGGATAGTGTGACGACAGCCTAGGATAAGTAAGGAAAGATAAGTGAGGAAGGCTCCAAACTCCAACATGAATCAGTAGATGAATATAGTTCCAAATTCCAAGACGCAACCCTGTGACGACTGCTAATACGAATCACCACCCGATGACCAAACCTCCAAACTCCACGATACAACCCCTTCTAAACCACCTAGCATGAGATAGCAAGAATATATATTCCAAAATTTAAATAAAGTTAGTCCTTCTCAAATTCTAAATACGTGTCACTTAGTCTATAGTCTATAATCTATAGTCACGTATAGAGGCATAGTTATTCTTATTTTTCACCGTTGCAAACTAGTCTCGTGACAATAGTATGATCGTGATGATTGTCCGGTCATCTTGGTATTTTTAGGAGAACTCTGGTCGTGACTGCTCTGTCAGTGGTTGTATAAGCTTCGACTATCTACTGATTGGTTGTGAATAATATTCCAGGTGTGTGTTAGTTTCGACGTCCTGCTGTGGTGGTGGAAGTTTAAACAATTTGGATCCTTGTTACGGTTTACCTAAGCGGTGGTTTAGGTGACGATGAGTATATACAAATCAATGGATGCTGACAATAAGAACATAAAACAGTCCTCTACTTCACCTGAGACATTGCGGTCCTGCGGCCGCAACAACGGGTGCAGAAGATATTAGGTGTTAAGAAAATTAATTAAATCACTTAGAAATCACCGATTTTGATTAACTTTTTAGAGAATGATGATACCATACCATTTACCCATACCATATCGGATTTAAACGTGTATTCTGGCTCCGCAAAATTTTTGAACCTGGCCCGCGAAAAGTCACGCCGGCCCTGCCTCGATATTTTTCTTCGAGTCGGTTATCGAGAATTTCGACGATTAATTTTACCCTCGGTAAAAATGCAGAAGGGAACGGAAGAACGTTAGAAGCTCGACGATAACGTTTAATTCAACAGGCAATCGCTGCCCGCGAAGCTCCACTTGGATGTTTGATATCTCTAGGAAATTACTTGTTTAACAATCTCCGTGTAATCGCAAACATTTCCATTTCCCCTTTCATCCCGACAGAACGAACACCGCCTAACGGGAGGTCCCTTATCCGCCAACTTCCCGGCGAACTTTGACTTGATTAAATTCACCTCTGTACCGAGTCCTTTCCTTGGGACTTTCCCACGAATTTCCAGCCATGGGTTTCCGGGAAAATTGCACGCGCGGGTGTCTGAGCGTGACTGAATCATTACTCGGGCCGGTGATTAAAGCCAGATGGCGAACTTTCGCGTAACATAATTCCGGATCCTCTTGTGTTGTTTCAGATTTCTGCCAGCCTCGTCCTGTCCGGCCTTCCTTCCTGCAGTCAGGTGAGTGGCGTTAATATCGTCGATAAAACCACTATCATTACATTCGTTAACTCTGGAACTAGTAAACGAGTCGAAATCACCGGTGACCAAAAAATTTTTAACCCCTTGGCTACTGTAGGCGCCTATAGGCGCTTAGAAATTTTGCGTTTGTGACACGGAGGGCGTCTATAGGCGCTCGGAGTAGTTTGGCTTTCTGACACGGAGGGCGCTTGTTTTCACAAAAATGGCGCACATCGTAACCCAATTCCTGCCGTATGGTATGGCCACTACGTATCAAAGTCTGCCGTAGTCAAGGGGTTAATTATTTTAATTCTACAATTACCGCAACCGTGCGACAATCGTCTATTTTAGCAGAAACTTGGTTACGCAGAGTGTTCTGAGATTCCCGTCGTGAGAAATCATTGGTCAAAAGCAACAGAAATTTTTTTTCCAAGTATCACGAGGTCGTCCATGTCCACGACTTCAAATTTTACCAGATATAGGGAAAATCGTATTCGTTGAACGATGCAGCTGGTCGGACGGAAGGTAATTAGACAGCTGCCAAACACGATCCTGGATTTCTGCTCGAGTGGCAGCAGCTCATGCTGGAACCTGCGTAAACTCGGAATATTATTTACTCGGCGAAACTGCTTTCGTTGGCTGCGTCCCTCATGCACGCGCAGTCCTCCGCAAACACGGCTTCTTAATGCCGTGTTTGTCTTTGTCCCGTGGTCGAAACGCGGCAACTTTGCTCTCGATGCTCCCCCTAGCTCTCTGTCGTCCAATCGATATCGGTTCTCCACGCTAATTCGCGAAATTCCCGACTTCAACTTCCGACGAGATCCTCCTCCCACGCGTCCTTTGTTTTTCCACCGCGATGGTTCACGCGTTTCCAAGAATTATGGACATGCGACGCGACGAGAAGGGCAACGGAGATGACAGGAACATGGTGCAGCTGGAGCATCGGAAAGCAATTACATCGGACAGCGAATGCCAAAGACGAGAACTCGCGATCGTTTCACGGGGGATGCGAAACTAATCCATCGAGTCGCGGGGAAACAGCGTCAAAGGGAACGTGTCACGGACGAGTTTTGGAAAGAAAATGCGCGAACTTCTGTCGCTTCCCATTGAAAAGGCACGTGACACGCGCACTGTGTGGACAGAGAGACGCGGAACGACGAAGAACGAGCGGGATGATTGCGTCTGAAATTGGTAGAAAGGGTGACGAACGGGCGAGTCGAGTCGCGGACAGTTAGAGAAATACCCTCCCAGGGGAAAGCAATTTTTAACGACGCGTCTCCCGTCTCCTTTTCCCGACCACCCTCGCCGCAATAACTCCGCGCGTGACGCAGAAATCGTGATACACGGGCTGACTTCCGCGGCGTAAACGAATCGAAAGGGGAGCTTCCTGTTTCGACTTGGACGACAAAGAACGACAAATATTAAGAGGTCTATCGCAAATTTCTTCCGGTGAAAAATATGGAACGGGAATACGAAACGTTATCTCGGTTCCTTTTAATAGGTTGACTGCCATGGGAGTCACCGGTGACCGGCACTCAACTTGGCGGTGGTGCCACGGGAGCCACAGGTGACCGGCGACGCGACCATTAGTAAAAATACATAATTAGAGTAAATATCGATACTGATAAATTTTAAATAGTACCATTGTTACTATAATGGTTCGAAGAAATTAATGCCATACAGAACATGCAAAAATAATTTTATTTATACAAAGAAAAGGTGAACCAAAACAGTCGGCACAATATGTCGCCACTTTTTTAGTGCAATTCTTTGCTCTCATTCTTCCTAGCTGATTTGAATTATTTTCATAGCACACTTTGCAAAATCGCCTTACATTTCGCACACTTCCAGGTTTCTTTTTAAATTCGTGACGACGTTTTTTCTGTACGTAATTGCTCGATGAAATGCAATCTTCGTCATCGGAACATTTCACTAAATACATCGCTAACTTCATCCTAAAATCGGGAATTGAAATATTTCTTCGAGTTGCTTTTTAAACAATTGATAATGGCAAAAATGGTCTACAGTGCCGCGGGGGTCACCGGTGACCCCCACCGCGAAAAATACATTAAACGCGATTATACAACTCACTCTATCTGTTGTAAATAATATTTCAACGTAATATGCATCGCATAATAAAATATTCATGTTTGCGCCATGGGCAAACCAAGTAAAATGCGCGTGGCAGTCAACGTGGTTAGACCCTCGTTGGCCTTGAAGCAGTTTATTCTTCAGCAGTGAAGAACGTATATAGGCGTTTTTGTTATTTTGATAGTGTAGGAATAGCAAGCTCTGGTGACTGATAACGTGGTAGTGACAGATAACTCGATTCATTTAATTTTCGTGGCCACGTTAACAAAGACAGACCGCCGATAAGAAGGGGGTCGAGGAGAGGAAAGGAGACAGTATCGTATCAGAAGATAGATAGAGAATTTTTGATGGTGGAATCATTCTCACCCTCGCCAATAGGGTGATAATTTCTACTTGAAGGAGGTTCTTCGAAACCCTCCGTTTCCTACATATAAAATTTCCAAACTTTCCAATAGTATCCAATAGTATCTAAGGTGGAGTCTGCTAGGTAATGTTACTACTGCTGAGTCCACTAGTAGGCCTATAACGAATCGCATCCCTTTCTTTTCCTCCGTCGCTTCTAGCATCCCCATCGCATCAAGAATACCTGCGACCCCCCACAATTGTATCGGTCGAAGAAGACTATAAAGCAAAATTCGCCACCAAATCTTAGAATTACTTTCAAAACGTTTCATTATACCTCCTCTTTTCTCTTTCCGCCTAAACTAATACCAAAAAGTAAGAGTGGAAAGCAACAGTGAGAGAGGAGGGGTTCCCTATGGCAATTTGGTGTTTTGAAACTCTCCCCCGGTGTGATCCCAGCCCACCCTTGCGTCTAAGGCACGGGCCTGTTAGGTAGCCTTACCGAGGAGTCCTTTATTAGCAGGCCTAGGTCGTCTTAGAATTATTTTACCGTCCTTCTACTCTCCTCCCCCTTCCAATAATTCTAATTTCGATCCCAATTCGAATATTCAGAAAATGATATAAATCCATCTCCATCGTCGGAAAGTGATATAAATGTATCACGCAACGATCTAAAAATTTCTCCAATAATTACAGTACGCGTAGAAAGAAAGCCGGTGAAAATTCGACCAGCAGCGACGAATCACTTTCCCGCAGCTATTTTTCTCGGAAGCAGTATAAGTTTCTTCCAGGAGAGATTTCTTTCCGGGCGATCGGTCGCTGGATCAACGTTCCTCGCCGGCGCGAAATAACAGAGGGAATAATGGCGGTCGGAGGAACAACGGGCGCGTGTTGCAATAAGAGGGAACGTGACAGGCGTTATCGAGGGAACACGGCCATGAAAGAAATCACGAACGTAGTGCACGAGCCTTTTTCAGCGAACGCGCGACGGCGGAGGAAACGAGAGGGTAGAAGGGGTGACCGCGACGGGGGTGGATACGGTGGCTGGCGACGGATGAAGAATGCATCGAGCAGGGCCGAGCGGTCGACCACGTAACGTCGTTCTTCTCGTTTCGCGAGCGGCACGAGGTTGAAATGGTAAAGAGTGCAAGGGGATGAAGTAGAGGGTGAATGGTATGGGCGCAGAGGGGGTTTCTTTCTGGGCAGGAGGAAAGCGAGCGTCGTTGATGAGGACAGTTTTACAAACAGGGGGTTGTTAATCGGAACTGAATAAAACATAAACGATCGATAAGAATGAAAATAAATCAAAGCTAATTCGATGGAGGAAGACAACTAGATATGTCGAGAAACGATCTTTCTTGGAAGATTGCTGTTAGAATGCACGTGCGATTATTAACCCTTTGCACTCGAGATCTTCAGTCACCATTTCATAAAATTTGGAAGATCGATATTAATTAATATATCAAATTTAATGTAATGTAACAGTGTGCGAGGTATCGAAATCAAATAATCCTACAATTTTATTATTATACAATTCTTTATTTACTGCTCAGAAAAGTCTTGTCAATTTTTTAGTAGAGAATCTTTGAATTTTTATTCTTCTCTAGCCAAAAGGTCGTCGAGTGCAAAGGGTTAAATACACCGCATCAGAATTGAGGGAACATATATGTGCCTATAATTATGAAAGTGATCTAACAAGGGGAGTGCAAGTTCTTCGTGTCGTAGATTTAATTGAAACTTTGCAGGTTTGTAGATTTAGTCATGTAGTTCATGAAAATGTACCATTATGAGGGCAACTACTCAATACTTTTTGAGATATTTATGAATAAAGTTTTATTATTCTTAACTACAGATTTCTTCTGAATAGTCATCGATAGCTATGAAATGGCACTGTGGCCTAACAACAACATCCAAAAGTAACTACCAGTGTGGGAATTTTCGGATATCGTCTTTAGACCACAACGGCACTTGATAAATATTCGAAATAAATTTGTAATTAAGGCAATAATAAAACTCTAATCATAAATATCTTGAAAACTATCGAGTAGTTGCCCTTATAATGATATATTTTCTTCAACTGGTTGACTAAATCTACAAACCAATAAAATTTCAACTAAATCTATAACCCGAAGGACTTCCACTCTCCTTGTAAGTCATCGACTTAAGAGGATCGATTTTATTATTTATTTCGTGCTGCATTCATTTATATTACGATAGAGGGAAGAATTGAATCGTTAGATTGAGTTTCTAGCTTTATCGCAATTAATTTTATAATTTATGACGTATTTAAAGGCCGAAGCTTTTAATATTTCAGAAGCAAATATAAGCGACTTAGACCACTTTCGTAATCACAGGCTCATATATTTCTTATCAATCATGTGCATACACAACACACTAAGTAGATTACGTAAAATTAGGATATCAAGGATAATTAGGATAATCAAGGAAAAGTATAAAAGAAAAAGAAACTTGCATCAGAAATTTGTATTAACCCTTTGACTGCTACGCCGAAATCACGTTTCGATCGACGTTTTAATAAAAATTTTTAATTCTTCAATGGGGCACTTTTTATTTCAAAGTATCTTCTAATTAGCAGTTATATTCAAAATGCACTTACCCTCAATTTTCATTCAATTTTTACAATTGTAGTTTTACAAGTAGTTCAAACGCTGGTGACCAGAGGGTCATCAATGACTATTGTAGCGCCACAGGAGAAGCCTGTCGGTCATATATGACCAACGTGGCGGTCAGAGTGTTAACCGTGGATTGCCTTTTGTCCAGACTAGGCTAGCCTACACACGGCACACGTCCATTTCACCCGCCAAATTCAAATGATAAACTCAACAATTGCAATCGGTACTTAGACTCTTGCAAGACGTGCCTTACCCTTGACGTACCCGAGTGAACAAAAATTACCCAGGTCTTTGGATGCTTCACAAGATACAGGAGATAGTTGAGATTCTCGATGCGGGAGCGAGAACAAAAGAAGAGCTTCGCGTGCAACCCTCAGCAGAGTCAAAAAGAGGTTAAAAACGTACGATAACAAAAGGCAGGCAATGGAATCAGACATAAACGAGGTAACACTCCAACTCCACCCTTGGATATTCTACCCCTAATGCAGAGGAGAAAGACAGGAACAAGGAGACTCGGAAATTACACCGCATCAGAATTGAGGGAACATATATGTGCCTATAATTATGAAAGTGATCTAACAAGGGGAGTGCAAGTTCTTCGTGTCGTAGATTTAATTGAAACTTTGCAGGTTTGTAGATTTAGTCATGTAGTTCATGAAAATGTACCATTATGAGGGCAACTACTCAATACTTTTTGAGATATTTATGAATAAAGTTTTATTATTCTTAACTACAGATTTCTTCTGAATAGTCATCGATAGCTATGAAATGGCACTGTGGCCTAACAACAACATCCAAAAGTAACTACCAGTGTGGGAATTTTCGGATATCGTCTTTAGACCACAACGGCACTTGATAAATATTCGAAATAAATTTGTAATTAAGGCAATAATAAAACTCTAATCATAAATATCTTGAAAACTATCGAGTAGTTGCCCTTATAATGATATATTTTCTTCAACTGGTTGACTAAATCTACAAACCAATAAAATTTCAACTAAATCTATAACCCGAAGGACTTCCACTCTCCTTGTAAGTCATCGACTTAAGAGGATCGATTTTATTATTTATTTCGTGCTGCATTCATTTATATTACGATAGAGGGAAGAATTGAATCGTTAGATTGAGTTTCTAGCTTTATCGCAATTAATTTTATAATTTATGACGTATTTAAAGGCCGAAGCTTTTAATATTTCAGAAGCAAATATAAGCGACTTAGACCACTTTCGTAATCACAGGCTCATATATTTCTTATCAATCATGTGCATACACAACACACTAAGTAGATTACGTAAAATTAGGATATCAAGGATAATTAGGATAATCAAGGAAAAGTATAAAAGAAAAAGAAACTTGCATCAGAAATTTGTATTAACCCTT
Organism: Eufriesea mexicana; assembly: GCF_001483705.2. Classification (NCBI taxonomy): domain Eukaryota; kingdom Metazoa; phylum Arthropoda; class Insecta; order Hymenoptera; family Apidae; genus Eufriesea; species Eufriesea mexicana. Next base: position 2,198,134 of record NW_016908444.1, on the reverse strand, counting down.
TGACTGCTACGCCGAAATCACGTTTCGATCGACGTTTTAATAAAAATTTTTAATTCTTCAATGGGGCACTTTTTATTTCAAAGTATCTTCTAATTAGCAGTTATATTCAAAATGCACTTACCCTCAATTTTCATTCAATTTTTACAATTGTAGTTTTACAAGTAGTTCAAACGCTGGTGACCAGAGGGTCATCAATGACTATTGTAGCGCCACAGGAGAAGCCTGTCGGTCATATATGACCAACGTGGCGGTCAGAGTGTTAACCGTGGATTGCCTTTTGTCCAGACTAGGCTAGCCTACACACGGCACACGTCCATTTCACCCGCCAAATTCAAATGATAAACTCAACAATTGCAATCGGTACTTAGACTCTTGCAAGACGTGCCTTACCCTTGACGTACCCGAGTGAACAAAAATTACCCAGGTCTTTGGATGCTTCACAAGATACAGGAGATAGTTGAGATTCTCGATGCGGGAGCGAGAACAAAAGAAGAGCTTCGCGTGCAACCCTCAGCAGAGTCAAAAAGAGGTTAAAAACGTACGATAACAAAAGGCAGGCAATGGAATCAGACATAAACGAGGTAACACTCCAACTCCACCCTTGGATATTCTACCCCTAATGCAGAGGAGAAAGACAGGAACAAGGAGACTCGGAAAGAGAACAGGAAAAGACGGTGCAGCAAAGAGAGAGAGAAAGAGAAAGAGCGAGAGAGAGAGAGGGGTAAGAAGAAAAGCAGAGAACACGGGCGAAAACCAAGAGCATCCCCAGAGGATGGAAAGAACGAGGGGCAATGAAAAAGAGCGAAAGAGGTGAAAGGAAGGGCAGTCGGTGGCGGGAGGGTTGGTGCAGCAGGCAAAAGCAAGGAGAGTCTACATCACCTTGCATTCCACTTGACGGCACTTCTGCGTCGTCGCCTGCTACTTCTTTCTGCTTCCGGTAGCTGGCATCCTCTTTTCGTTCCGCCGTCGCGGCGCCGAATCCCGCCGGGTCGTAGGCAGAGGGAACTTTCCAGCCTCGGAATCGACGAACGTCGACTCGGTTTAAGCAGCCTGCCATGCATCGACGGTCACGAAAAGATCACTCCGCCGCGTGTTCTCTCGTTCTAGCGCCTCCGACCAACGATGCGCTTTTCCTGCGAGCTTGATCAAACGGCTTCACGATGCAACCGACTAAACGGCCTCGAGGATTTCGCTGGGTTTCACGCGTGGATAACCACGGAGCACGGTTTTTCTTTTCGGCTAGGTTATCGTTCCACTGCTCGCATAGTTGCTCGCTGTGCAAGAGTTTGATTATTCGCTGCTTGGGCGCGGTGTTTGCAGAGTGGGCGGAATCGATAGACACGCGACTAACGGGGAAATTCTAGTAGAATCTGTTCTAGTAAAAACCAAATTGTGAGGGATTTTAACACATTACGTACTGACATCTAGGGTCCATAACAGATGACGCGTGAAAAACGAGAAAACTCGTGAGCGGTACGCAGTGTAGGTGGTTGCAGAGTGTTGGCTTTTAACACTAGATTTACGGAACCCGTGAATTTGACGGAAGGGTTGCTCCAATTACACGATGGTAACAGATTTAGTGTCGGTAGCCTCTTCGACTGAGTCCTGGTCCAGACGCCCAGCTTGGCGTCTAAGCATCCCCGTCTGTGGCTGCTGTCCTTGGACCTGGGCGATGACTTCCTGGAACTCCAACGAAGGGCTTTCTCCCAATGGAAGACAATGGGCAGGGGTTAAAATTGCTCACAAAATAGTAAAGTAGATTCTACATCCTAGCGATGAGGGGGCCATCCCTTCCTCTCTGTTTTGTCTTTTGTTTCCCGTTTTCTGGAGACGTTTTGTGACCCCTCGTGGCCCTGTGCAGGTCAGCTTTAACCGTTAGCCCGTTTAATAAAGATCTGTACAGTTTTTCCACCGTTTCCATTGACTACTATTCCTTTGCGTTATAACTCCTTAACAGAAACGTTGGTTAAAATATCGTTCAGTCGTTAGACAGTGGACTCTTTGTGTCGGGGGGCAATGACAGCGGACGGAGACCAGATGTACCACTTGTCTAAGGTTCACGATGTCAGAGAATATTGCGAGTTACAAGAGAAAGGACTGTGATGTATTCGTAATATATTCGCACCTTTTTTCCTTGCATTCGCAGTTCTATTTACGCAGTAGAGTAGCTGGCTCGTGTCAAACCAGCTCCTTTCTATATACTTAGTTATTTCGTATCGTTACTGTACACGCGAGTACCGCTGCACTAATTTCATTATTGTGTAATTTTATTACACAGAGCATTTACGAAGCACTGTTTTATACAATAGTATTGTCTTCGCAACGATCAAGGAATATTTTACAACGGTCATACAGCAATAACTGTCAATTATGCAGAGACGTCGCGTGATACCTACCCTTAACCCTTTGCGCTCCGAATTATTTTTCAATTTTGTGGCCAATAGCGCCTTACTATTTCAAGCATTTTGTCTGAAATTTACTTCGCAGGACAGTTCCTCGATTGCTACTTATTTTAAAGAATTTTGTTTATTGATTGTATTAAATATAGCTCTCAAACATTGTTATAGTTTATACTTTGAATTTAAGTAATCACTTAAGTAGTTACTTATTTTCTGTTTTCTTGTTCGATAAACGAAGAATCAAAAAACGTCGAGTTTAATTGGATATAGGAGTTCCCGTGATAAGAGCTGATATCGAGTCACACTCTACAAAGGAGTGCAAAGGGTTAATACACATCCTAGTAGTATTAACCCTTAACTCGACAATTTTTAAGGTTAAAGAAGGGTGCGAGTTGAAAAATTTTGTGCTATTAAGCTGATGACATTTTGTGAGCAGTAAATGAGAAATCGTATAATAATTGACACGTGGAATTATTTAATTTCGATACCTCGCACACTGTTACCATTATTTTAAATTTGATATATCAATTAATATCGAGCTTCGAAATTTTATCAAATGGCGACTGCAGGGTGCCTCTCGAGTGCAAAGTGTTAAATATAAAAATGTTTGGAATATCAAACTAACCAAAGGAGTAGGTTAACCCTTTGCACTCGATGACTTTTTCGTTACAGAAAAATAGTAATTCGAAGACTTTCTATCACAGAGTCGACGATATTTTAAAAATGAGAAATAACATAGAAATTAAGACAGAATCATTTTTCTTCTATATTCCACACATCGTTAGGTAATTTTAAATTTGATATATTAATTAACGTCCATCTTTAGAATCTGATTAAATGATGACTGAGAGTCACCTCTCGAGTGCAGAGGGTTAAAAGAACAGCCATCTAACTGATCCGATGAAATCTGGGAAGTGCGCCATTAGACGAAGAAACTAGATTCATCTCTAGCCCCATTTCCAAGTATCATTCTCCCCTAGCCGCGTGAGTTGGGCAATTCCTTGCCGCTAACAAACCCATTATCGACCCGATGGACAGCTGCAGCACCTGGCGCGATCCTCGGCGTAAAAATCGTTATCACCGGCCAGCGGTGCGGCTAATCAAGGAATCTTGCCGTCGTGTTACAACGCAATAAGGTAGCCAGCAGTTCACGCGAGCGTGGTTGTACCAGCCGCGTCGTAAACGTCGCGACGCCGCGATAGGCGTCACGCGGCAAGAGGATACGTCATCGAGCGTCGGTCACGAGCTTGACGATCCCCGGGGGAGCAGTAAAAGCGCGCAACTGGCACGAAAACAAACCGGTCGACCGGCTTTATGGGGGTTTCGCATCGATCCGTTCTCAATGCATGAAATTAAGACGTTCCCGGCTTTATCAGCGAGCCCGGGTTTATCGCCGCGGGGTCCCGGCCGTGACTGGGAAATCTGCAATGCGGACACCGCAGAATCCGCGCGGAATCGTGGTCCGTCCGAGCGGCCGGCTCGGAAAAATTACAGCTCGCCAGGGGAAACGACGAAACTTCCTTCGGACCCGGAAACCAACTTCGCCACCGCCGTCTATTTCTGCCGGTTCAAATGTAAATTTCCCGGTGAATGGACTGTTGCTCGGCGAGCGTCGAGTTGCACGGATCACCGGCCGCGTTTCGTGCAAGGATTTAATCGCGGAGGGTTGTTTGCGGTCCGCGAGAGGTGAAAAATTCGGGGTAAAAGCAAGAGTTCGTCGCACCGAGAAGTAGGTCCGCGGTGTTTAATCGAACGAGGAAGGGGAAACGCGGAGCGCCGCGTCTAGATGGGATGGGAGATAGGGGTCAAGATTTTAGGTCGGATAGGAGAAACGCTGGAGTTGCAAGTATTTAAGAGCCTGTTTATGTGTAACATGTGGGGCGTATTAGAATTAAAACTCCCGGCTCCCGCAAGGTCGAGATAAGAGATCCATAAAGGTCAGGGTGAAAGATCTCTGAGCCGGGAACTCTAGGCGGGAAAGTTGCCATGCTGAAAAGTCAAGGTGAAAAAGCTCGGTTCTCGAAGGTTCGCGAGTTCGAGATAAGGGAACTTTGATCTTGCAAACTTTAACCCGACGGAGCTCGGGGTTCGAAATATCGAGCAAATATTTAGCCTGGGAAATTTGAATACCAAAGAATATACAGGATTGTCCTGCGTTTCATACCAAGTTCCGCGAGGGAAATGAATTTCTCGGCTTAAAAATTCGAAGCGAGTTTCTGTCTTACAGAAATTAAAGCACGGATGGAAATTAAAGCTACGTAAAACTCTTTAAAGCAGGATCCCATTTATCTATATTTATCTATCGCGGATCTCTTCATTTGGGACTCAGGTTATCGCCAATGCTCTTCACTTAGCCACCTTGTCAGTAATCAAAGCTCGCTTACTTTTACAATAAATTAACGGATTTAATTAACGGATTAAAATTGAAGAAAATATTTTCGCAATTCCTAGCGTGCACACTCTCGGTTCAAAGAAAGAATATTCAGGATTGTCCTGTGTTTGATATCAAGGACTGTGAAGGATAGGAATTTCTCGTCTTAAAAATTTGAAGCGTATTTCTGTCTTGTAAAAATTAAAACACGGACAGCCTACATAAAACCTTTTAAAGCAGGGCTTTCTTTGTCTATCCGCGGATATTGGGACTTGGATCACTTTATTTGGGACTAGGTTATCGCCAATGCTCTTCACTTAGCCACCTTGTCAGTAATCAAAGCTCGCTTACTTTTACAATAAATTAACGGATTTAATTAACGGATTAAAATTGAAGAAAATATTTTCGCAATTCCTAGCGTGCACACTCTCGGTTCAAAGAAAGAATATCCAGGATTGTCCTGCGTTTGATATCGAGATCCGCGAGGGAAAGGAATTTCTTGCCTTAAAAATTCGAAGCAAATTTCTGTCTTTTAAAAATTAAAACACGGACAGCCTACATAAAACCTTTTAAAGCAGGGCTTTCTTTGTCTATCCGCGGATATTGGGACTTGGATCACTTTATTTGGGACTAGGTTATCGCCAATGCTCTTCACTTAGCCACCTTGTCAGTAATCAAAGCTCGCTAACTCTTAAAATAAATTAACGAATTAAAATTGAAAAAAATATTTTTCGCAGTTCCTGACGCGCAAAATAAAATCAAAATATCGTAGCAAATTTCTGTCTTTTAAAAATTAAAACACGGACAGCCTACATAAAACCTTTTAAAGCAGGGTTTTCTTTGTCTATCCGCGAATATTGGGACTCGAGCCGCTTCATTTGGGACTAAGGTTATCACCTATGTTCTTCACTTAGCCACCTTGTCAGTAATCAAAGCTCGCTAACTCTTACAATAAATTAACGGATTAAATTAACGAATTAAAATTGAAAAAAATATTTTTCGCAGTTCCTGGCGCGCATACCCTTCAAAAATATCGCTGTCCTTCCAAACGATCATAGTTCTTTTCGCGAGCAATCACGCGCATACGTGTTCGCGAACGCGTAACGTCTGAAGAATCTTAAGGGCGCGTCCCCATTTGTGCGACCCTGTCGCGGGTGTATGGCGAAGGGCGCATCGCTGTTCCCGGGGTAAACAGTTTGCATAATAATTTGGGGTGCGAGTCGAGCTCAGTGGAACGAACGACGCCGTTAGGAGCGTCTTGAAGGGCGGCGCCGACGTGAGGGGAACTTTACGAGCGGACTCGTTCAGGAGTTTTTCATCTCGTGACCGGATAGATAGCGCGGAAATTTCGTCCGACTTTACGCGACCGTGTAAAACCCTCTTCCCGTGTTTGTTGCTCGGCGAGTCCCGTGAAATTCCCTGGAAAAATAATTAAACCCTACGGCCTGCTCGAAATTGAACCTCGAGAGTGCAGGATATCTTATTTTTCTCATTTATCTTGTTTCTCGTGTTTATTATTTAAGAAGCCTGGCTTGGGGGGGTCGAAGAGACAGGAGTTGAAACTAAAGGAAGCTTCAGAAGGTTTTGTAGCGATCCACATGTACACCCTCGATGCATCCCTTTCTTGTAGGTCCTTCGTGAATCCTCGAGCCCCATAAATACTAATTTCTATTCTATCTAAGTTACCCCGAAGAAGGCAGGGCTTGCTAGAAAGCCTTATTGACGAGTCCACTAGCAGGGGCCCAGGGAAATACGTCCTGGTACTTCCTACCCATTATAGCAAGACAGACATCAGGATATCAGCCGGCAGTACCGTAGGAACCACAAGAAAAAGTGACCCACATGTGGGGCCCACAGTTTACATTTTACATACACTGATCTCTTACTTCTTTCAAGGGTCTTTTACGTACTGAACTCGACGATTCCACACATTGGAGACCACTCTCTCACGATGCTCCTCGCTCTCGATTGTCTCATAATGATCGAGAGCCATCGTGAGCACAAAGCCGCCGCCATTTGTTTGTTTCGTGACTACTTGGATTTCTCCGTTGACGATTCTCTTACAATTACAATTTCCTAACCCTGTGTCGTCTCTGGAATATCAGAAAATCCTTCCACCCCGATATTTCGTATATTAATAAAATAAACAAATTCGATCATCGCGATAAATTCGTCCGCATTCTTCCGGATGAAATTCCGTTTCGTCGCGGAGGAACCGTGGACAGAGGGGCACGTAACGATCCGCCTCCGCTGGGTCGGCAACTCTTCAACTTTTAAAAGTCGATAACAAGTTCGTTGCAACTGCGAGAGTACCCGGGATAGATCGTTCCTTTCTTCCGCCGTTCGTCCGGCGAGTTTCAAAGTTAATCGTCCTTTTTCGGATGCAGCGAGACTCGGTCTTGCTGGGGCTTTCGAGCGAGATAATCTTAAACGAATAGCGGGATCGGACGATTAAGAGTCTAATTGCTAAGCGTGGAATATTGCGAGCGTAGAGGATTCTAAGTATAGAGCATTCAAAATGCTTCGAGCGTGAGGTATCCTTGGTGTAGAGTGGTTTAAGCCTCGGCTCGTTTTAAGAATAGAGTGCACTGGTGTGAGGCACTTCCGAGCAAAGAGTATCTCAAATATAGGATACCTTAAATATACTTCGAACGTGATGCATTCGAAACTAATTTAATTTCCCGCTGCTGATAGTTTGGAGTAGGCACGGAATTTTCCGAATATAGCGTACTCGAAATGTAGAAAGCTCTAGGAAGTAGAATACTCTAGCAGTGAAGTGGAAAATATGAAACACTCTCGGTGTAGAATATTGCAAGATCGCGTAGCACTGCAAGCGCAGGAGATTTGTAACGCGAGGTATTCTTAGCGCAGACTATTTCATGCATGGAATATTTAGAGAATTCTAAGCACAGAATATTTTAAGCTCGGAGTAATACAAAGGTAGAAAATTCCGAGAGTAGAATATTCTCAACGCAAAGTCTCGCGACAACAAAATGTTTACGATATTCTAATGAGAAGATATCCCGAGTACAGGGTCATCTAAACACGTTGACTATGGAATATCTAGCAGTGAAACATCGCGAGGATAGCGTGGAATATTTCAAGCGCGAGTGACTTTTGGCGTGGAACACATTGAGACACCCTAACACTTTCGCAGGAACGAATTGCTCTCTGGACAACCTACGTGACAGTGTTAGATCGATCGTGCGAAGAATTATATTCGATTACGTGAAAAAATCTGTGCACAAGAAGCGTATGCTGCTAGCGCATCGAAAACAACCGATTTAATCAGCATTATTGAGCAGTTACTGATAAATGCACCGTGTCTAACTAGCAGTTCGCTCGGAGAGCGCGGCCCCGAAAGATCGCCTACAGGCGCTGCTCGCTCGGAGGGAGCAACTATGGCGGAGCGCCTAAAGGCGCTGTCCACAACGAAAGGGCAAGGCGCAAAATATCCCAAGCTCGAGTACTCCAGATACGAAGTTCAACTTCCAACATTATCTACGAATTCGATATATACGTCATAGCCACTCGGTTAAATCCATCCTAACAATTTTAACCGATCACCGTGCTCATCTCTCATTCGCCGTGCATTCCGGTTAAGAGAGATATCCTTACGAGCCCCGTTCCTCCTCGGAATTCTTCGAACACGCGCACTCAACGTCGTTATAGTGAAAAATACTCCGAGGACAGCCAGTGGGATCGCGAGCTGAATATACAATGGCCGATGCTGCAAGGCCGAGCCGCGCTCGTCTACGTCTACCTGAATTAAAACCCGAACGTACCTGCTCTCAACCGAACTTATTAATTTTGCCAAACTCCCTCGACCAATTTCCAACAGCCAACCGCGATTTCGCAGGGCGTTAGGCCGATTACGCGATGGATTCGAATTAATTAATACGATACGCGAAACTTTGTCGCGCTTCCGATATCCCCGCCTGTCTGGAAGCCGAACATGAATCGATAATCGTTGTAACGATAATAAAATAACGCGATATCATTACGACAGTTATTATCCCGAACAATGGCGTCGAATTCGTATCGCAAGGTGGGTCAGGAAATGCAGTTCCAGCCAGGTTATGATGTTCACGAAGAAGAAAGGAATTGTGTCTTAGGTTAACCGTTTGAGTGCTATCGCGCTTCTCTTGTCTTGTGCCAGAAATGCGTAGAATTCGTAGATGGCGCTGCTGATGATTAATATAATTTTCGCATTAATTGAGGGCATTTGCATTCATATCAATTGCGGTTTTTATTAATATCATTCCATTGTGATTTAAATATGATACTATAGTGGGTCATCGTTCAAATTGAATGATCGTTTTCATACGTAGTTGTTCATTCCCTATGCTTGTTCTTAAGCTCACGGGCCTTTACACACTACAATCTTCACCCGATCTAATCCACAATAAAGATTCGTAAATCCTCCATAGATAGACAAGTAATTGACTCGCATCCTTATGAACCTTTACCTCAATCGAAAGACCCGAACCTCATATAGTAGTCCCTGCATTCACCCCGAAGATAGAAGACCGGAGTACGATTTAATACCAAAATATTATTTTAGTAAAAATTACTTTTTATATAATAATTATCTTGGGGGGGTCGAAGAGACAGGAGTTGAAACTAAAGGAAGCTTCAGAAGGTTTTGTAGCGATCCACATGTACACCCTCGATGCATCCCTTTCTTGTAGGTCCTTCGTGAATCCTCGAGCCCCATAAATACTAATTTCTATTCTATCTAAGTTACCCCGAAGAAGGCAGGGCTTGCTAGAAAGCCTTATTGACGAGTCCACTAGCAGGGGCCCAGGGAAATACGTCCTGGTACTTCCTACCCATTATAGCAAGACAGACATCAGGATATCAGCCGGCAGTACCGTAGGAACCACAAGAAAAAGTGACCCACATGTGGGGCCCACAGTTTACATTTTACATACACTGATCTCTTACTTCTTTCAAGGGTCTTTTACGTACTGAACTCGACGATTCCACACATTGGAGACCACTCTCTCACGATGCTCCTCGCTCTCGATTGTCTCATAATGATCGAGAGCCATCGTGAGCACAAAGCCGCCGCCATTTGTTTGTTTCGTGACTACTTGGATTTCTCCGTTGACGATTCTCTTACAATTACAATTTCCTAACCCTGTGTCGTCTCTGGAATATCAGAAAATCCTTCCACCCCGATATTTCGTATATTAATAAAATAAACAAATTCGATCATCGCGATAAATTCGTCCGCATTCTTCCGGATGAAATTCCGTTTCGTCGCGGAGGAACCGTGGACAGAGGGGCACGTAACGATCCGCCTCCGCTGGGTCGGCAACTCTTCAACTTTTAAAAGTCGATAACAAGTTCGTTGCAACTGCGAGAGTACCCGGGATAGATCGTTCCTTTCTTCCGCCGTTCGTCCGGCGAGTTTCAAAGTTAATCGTCCTTTTTCGGATGCAGCGAGACTCGGTCTTGCTGGGGCTTTCGAGCGAGATAATCTTAAACGAATAGCGGGATCGGACGATTAAGAGTCTAATTGCTAAGCGTGGAATATTGCGAGCGTAGAGGATTCTAAGTATAGAGCATTCAAAATGCTTCGAGCGTGAGGTATCCTTGGTGTAGAGTGGTTTAAGCCTCGGCTCGTTTTAAGAATAGAGTGCACTGGTGTGAGGCACTTCCGAGCAAAGAGTATCTCAAATATAGGATACCTTAAATATACTTCGAACGTGATGCATTCGAAACTAATTTAATTTCCCGCTGCTGATAGTTTGGAGTAGGCACGGAATTTTCCGAATATAGCGTACTCGAAATGTAGAAAGCTCTAGGAAGTAGAATACTCTAGCAGTGAAGTGGAAAATATGAAACACTCTCGGTGTAGAATATTGCAAGATCGCGTAGCACTGCAAGCGCAGGAGATTTGTAACGCGAGGTATTCTTAGCGCAGACTATTTCATGCATGGAATATTTAGAGAATTCTAAGCACAGAATATTTTAAGCTCGGAGTAATACAAAGGTAGAAAATTCCGAGAGTAGAATATTCTCAACGCAAAGTCTCGCGACAACAAAATGTTTACGATATTCTAATGAGAAGATATCCCGAGTACAGGGTCATCTAAACACGTTGACTATGGAATATCTAGCAGTGAAACATCGCGAGGATAGCGTGGAATATTTCAAGCGCGAGTGACTTTTGGCGTGGAACACATTGAGACACCCTAACACTTTCGCAGGAACGAATTGCTCTCTGGACAACCTACGTGACAGTGTTAGATCGATCGTGCGAAGAATTATATTCGATTACGTGAAAAAATCTGTGCACAAGAAGCGTATGCTGCTAGCGCATCGAAAACAACCGATTTAATCAGCATTATTGAGCAGTTACTGATAAATGCACCGTGTCTAACTAGCAGTTCGCTCGGAGAGCGCGGCCCCGAAAGATCGCCTACAGGCGCTGCTCGCTCGGAGGGAGCAACTATGGCGGAGCGCCTAAAGGCGCTGTCCACAACGAAAGGGCAAGGCGCAAAATATCCCAAGCTCGAGTACTCCAGATACGAAGTTCAACTTCCAACATTATCTACGAATTCGATATATACGTCATAGCCACTCGGTTAAATCCATCCTAACAATTTTAACCGATCACCGTGCTCATCTCTCATTCGCCGTGCATTCCGGTTAAGAGAGATATCCTTACGAGCCCCGTTCCTCCTCGGAATTCTTCGAACACGCGCACTCAACGTCGTTATAGTGAAAAATACTCCGAGGACAGCCAGTGGGATCGCGAGCTGAATATACAATGGCCGATGCTGCAAGGCCGAGCCGCGCTCGTCTACGTCTACCTGAATTAAAACCCGAACGTACCTGCTCTCAACCGAACTTATTAATTTTGCCAAACTCCCTCGACCAATTTCCAACAGCCAACCGCGATTTCGCAGGGCGTTAGGCCGATTACGCGATGGATTCGAATTAATTAATACGATACGCGAAACTTTGTCGCGCTTCCGATATCCCCGCCTGTCTGGAAGCCGAACATGAATCGATAATCGTTGTAACGATAATAAAATAACGCGATATCATTACGACAGTTATTATCCCGAACAATGGCGTCGAATTCGTATCGCAAGGTGGGTCAGGAAATGCAGTTCCAGCCAGGTTATGATGTTCACGAAGAAGAAAGGAATTGTGTCTTAGGTTAACCGTTTGAGTGCTATCGCGCTTCTCTTGTCTTGTGCCAGAAATGCGTAGAATTCGTAGATGGCGCTGCTGATGATTAATATAATTTTCGCATTAATTGAGGGCATTTGCATTCATATCAATTGCGGTTTTTATTAATATCATTCCATTGTGATTTAAATATGATACTATAGTGGGTCATCGTTCAAATTGAATGATCGTTTTCATACGTAGTTGTTCATTCCCTATGCTTGTTCTTAAGCTCACGGGCCTTTACACACTACAATCTTCACCCGATCTAATCCACAATAAAGATTCGTAAATCCTCCATAGATAGACAAGTAATTGACTCGCATCCTTATGAACCTTTACCTCAATCGAAAGACCCGAACCTCATATAGTAGTCCCTGCATTCACCCCGAAGATAGAAGACCGGAGTACGATTTAATACCAAAATATTATTTTAGTAAAAATTACTTTTTATATAATAATTAGGGTTAATTATAACCGTTTCTATTATTTTTCCGAAAAAGTAACTGATACTAGAAAATTCTTCAATACTCAAACTGTTAAGTTAGGTTAGGTGCATAGGGTTAATTATAACCGTTTCTATTATTTTTCCGAAAAAGTAACTGATACTAGAAAATTCTTCAGCACTCAAACTGTTAAGTTAGGTTAGGTGCACAACGGCAAATAGACGGTATCTCTCTTTTTAGTACGAATAATTCCAATTTGAAATGGTTAATTTTATTAAATACTTCGCTCAAGTTTTACCGAATAATTTATTATTCCAGCGTAATGTTAACACAATGGCTTCACATTTGCGTTTTATTTCCCAGCATAGTCGTGAAATCTTATCGTTTTATAGTAAAATCAATTTCAAGTTCCGGATCCGCGAGCCAGCGTCTAAGGTCCCGCGGGTCATATGCATATTCCCCTTCGCTGATTTAGGCGATATCGATCATCGCGTTCCTTTCACTGCGTTTTTCGTAATTTTCGCGGTGAACTTACTCGCAGCCGCCCCTTCTTTTCCCCTCTTTCACCCCTGACTGCTTTATTTGCTCGAATAAAGTTCCCCGATTTTCCCTCGCAGTTGCGCGAAATTTCCTTTTTCCTTACCCACGACTTTTTACCGGATCTCTCGAAAAACTCTCTCGCCCGAAACGCAGCCTTCCCTCGCGGACCTCGTGCAACCCCGAATTTCCGTCGAATTTCCCATCCGCGTCCGGCAAACTGCCCCTACCGCACGCCACCCAGCGCCACCCTTCGACGACACGATCGCGCATAATTTTCCGCGGGTCTCGCTGACAATTACTCGCTATCATATTAATGAGCGGCGAGCGTGTGTCGACGGTAATCAGGGGCGTGCGCACGCTTGTTTACGCGGGCGAAACGAGATCCGCAAACTGCCGTCATAATTTCTCGCGTATCGACGCGGCGTAACGCGGCGGATTAAATCGACGGCCATCATTAGTTCGCCCCCCTCCTCCCCCCGCGATTAATCGAATAATAGAAATTCGAACGAACGTCCCGGGGTGTATATTTCAACGCTGGGATCCGCTTCGCGACCGTGCGAACCCTGCCTCGATGGACCGGCCCGTTTCCGGTTCCCACCCCCCGGGGCCCGCGTCGCGACAGGAAGAAGAAACGACGCGTCTGCACGGAGGTAATGGAAACGCGGCGCACGATGGCTCGTGGTAAACGAAAGCTTTACTTATTCTCGGAAGATGCCGCACGCTGGACCACTCGCGAGCGTCTCGTAGACGATGCAGAAGCCGCGACGCAGACGTCCGAGGATGGGAGTAAGTGATGATGGACGTAATCTGGGAATGGAGTGGAGCTTCCTTTGAGACATCTGCATTTCCCGCGTCTGTTCCCTGGATCTGTGACTTAGAAAAGCTCCCTTTTATACCCGCGCGATGATTTTTCTCCATTTTTCTGCATTCTCATGCAGCCGGCGAGCTGCACGTGCACCACGAGAGCTCTCTCGAGTGCAGCAGCGATCGTTGCGGAATGGGAAATGGAGGACGAGAGAAAGAGGAATTTTTCGAGCGTGTCTTTGACCTCCGCTCCATCGATTTATTAGCAATTCATGACGCCTGTTGTGCGAGGAATTGGGCTAGGATTCGAGACGGTTCCTTGGAATTCGGCAATGACCCATCGGGGGAACCTTCGAGCGCTCCACTTTGACCTCCATCGCGTGTATATGTTGGATTCTGGATTTCTGAATGAAATGAATTTAAAGAGAACTGTCACGGTCGAGCGAGCAAACGCGTAAGGAGGCTTTGAATATGTATGCGTAGTCTTCTTAATGGAAATCCATATGTGGACGAAACACTTCCGAACGTGACCAACGATCGATATCCCTGATCAACGACTTCCGAAAGAAAGACCGTGTGCTCGTAAAACTTGGCGAACCGACGTTATTTGTTCCGCGTTTCCAGTCGAAACCGCGGATTGGACCGGCCCGCTCTAGACAATGGGTTTATCGTCGATATCAAGAGAAATCTGCAGAGAGGAAATTCACCGCGCAGCGGAAATTGTCCGAGCGCAATTATCCAGGAATATTAGTTAAATCGAAGCTCGGCTGTCGTTTTCGTTCTCATCGAGCCCGATTATTTACCCACCGTTTACCTCGATCGGTGTATTAAAGAACCTGTATGAATTTCATGTAACTTCGATCCGCAATTTCGCGATCTTCGATATCTGTACGACCGAGCGTGCGTTTAAATATTAATATTCGTTGCCCGTGACGGATAAACGGAGACGTTCGCCAGACGTGGATCCTCTTTGACAGGTAATGCGAGTGAGTTTGAAGTCGATTTCGCTGGTATCGAACGCGGTATTAAGTTTCTCGTCGATATCCTCCGGGAATGCGAGGTTAAATATGCATAACGTCCTAGCAAACAGCTTCCGTGGATCCAGTGACGACGCGATGGCCACCAATTTCTATCCATGTGGAGAGGAAAAAATTATTTTGTTGGCAGAAAATGGCGTAGATTACGGAACGAAGATCTCGTAGATCTAGTGACGATGCGATGGTCATCAATTTCTTTTTCAGTGGAGAGGAAAAAATTATTTTGTTGGCAGAAAATGGCGTAGTTTACGGGTCGAAAGTTCCGTGGACCCAGTGACGACGCGATAGTTACTAATTTCTGTCCCAGTGGAGAGGAAAAAATTATTTTGTTGGCAGGAAATGGCGTAGATTACAGAACGAAAGTTCCGTTTCTCCGTGGAGAGGAAAAAAATATTTTTTTGGCAGAAAATGGCGTTGATTACGGGTTGAAAGCTCCATGGACCCAGTGACGACGCGATGGTCACCAATTTTTTTCTCCGTGGAGAGGAAAAAATTATTTTGTTGGCAGAAAATGGCGTAGATTATGATGCGAAAGTTCCGTGGACCCAGTGACGACGCGATGGGTACCAATTTCTATCCCAGTGGAGAGGGGAAAATTATTTTGTTGGCAGAAAATGGCGTAGATTACGAAACGAAAATCCCGTAGATCTAGTGACGATGCGATGATCATCAATTTCTTTTTCAGTGGAGAGGAAAAAATTATTTTGTTGGCAGAAAATGGCGTAGATTATGATGCGAAAGTTCCGTGG
Source organism: Eufriesea mexicana (assembly GCF_001483705.2). Classification (NCBI taxonomy): domain Eukaryota; kingdom Metazoa; phylum Arthropoda; class Insecta; order Hymenoptera; family Apidae; genus Eufriesea; species Eufriesea mexicana. The sequence continues at coordinate 2,182,600 of NW_016908444.1, read as the reverse complement.
ACCCAGTGACGACGCGATGGGTACCAATTTCTATCCCAGTGGAGAGGAGAAAATTATTTTATTGGCAGGAAATGCCATAGATTATGAAACGAAAGTTCCGTTTCTCCGTGGAGAGGTAAAAATTATTTTTTTAATAGAAAATGTCGTAGATTACAGGACGAAAGTTCCGTGGACCCAGTGACGACGCGATGGTCCCCAATTTCTTTCCCCTTGGAGAGGAAAAAATTATTTCGTTGGCAGAAAATGGCGTAGATTACGGGACAAAGTCTTCACGAAGGTGGCAGAGTCTGGTCCTCGAAGCTCTGACGCACGAGAAATGACGTGTGCGAGCGAGTAAGGGGGTAATGAGGGGCAATAAGGATGGGATAAGGGTGACAGGTGGAGTGTTTGAGGAAGAAGCTTGCACAAGATCGAGATAGCTAGGAGCGAGGTGAAGCAGTCCCATTTTTCATCGGAGAATTTGTTTGTACAGCGACTGCTGTCCATATTTGTTCTCTTGCCGCTTCCGTGGAACAGCACTTTGCAGCTGTTTCCCTCTTCTACTCGAACGTAGAAGCTCTTGGAACCCGCGACCGCGTGTTTCTCTTTCCGCGATGCTACAACGCAGGCATTGAATTAGAGCAATGATTCTACGTCTTTTGGCTTGTTCGTTAACCGGCTCCTTCTGAAGAACGATATTTCCTCGAAGAAGGTATTTTCTGAAGAGCGATTTTCAAGCTAAACGACTCGGAAGATTGTGCTGTAAGAACCATTGGTTGCAGTCCAACCTTGTGTCGACAAAGTAAATAAAATTGCTAGACCATGTTGAACGTAGAACGATATTCCTGACCTAAATTAGGTTCAGCTGAACGTGGAATTTTCAAACTACTTTAGGGATAGTTCCGTCCAGATGATCGACTTTTCAGCTACTTGATTCGATAGAAGCAAATTTTCCATTATGTCATAATTGGCAGATGATTTCCAATGTATCCTGTGTAACTTCAAAGCGATGTATCTCAGAGAAAAAATATTATACACCTATAAATCAAATTTGATTTTATAGAAGAACGCGAGTACTATACGACATGGTTGATAAGAATAATGTCAAAAAATTATTAACCATTGGTCGCAGTCCAACCTTGTGTCAATAAAGTAAATAAGATTGCTAGACCATGTTGAACGTAGAACGATATTCCTGACCTAAATTAGGTTCAGCTGAACGTGGAATTTTCAAACTACAATAGGGATAGTTCCATCCAGATGATCGACTTTTCAGCTACTTGATTCGATAGAAGCAAATTTTCCATTATGTCATAATTGGCAGATGATTTCCAATGTATCTTGTGTAACTTCAAAGCGATGTATCTCAGAGAAAAAATATTATACACCTATAAATCAAATTTTATTTTATAGTAGAAAGCGAGTACTATACCACATGGTTGATAAGAATAATATAAAAAAATTATTTTCCCAGGAATATTTTTAAAAATGTAAAGGAAATTGATATTTTTGATATACATATAACGAAAGTTAGTCAGTAAATCTTTCCAGATATTGTTAAATCGTTGATTCCCTTTAATGTAGACAGCATCCATTCCATTTCGACGTTCTACCCATTGCAATGCAATACCCAATGCATTTTCAGCTTCGCTATGTACCGAAATACCACATGGATTAAGGGTATCTACTCCACTTTCAGATGCAGTATCTGCTGCAGCGGTAGGTACAATAGGTCCATTAGAAACGCGCAGTAAATACGCATCCATCGGATCATGCATCAATTTGCACTGTCTAATTTCGCCTCATAAATCATTTCACCGAACCTTATACCCTTACTTTTCGCACCCTCCGTTTCATTCTTCCACCAATCACGATTGAAGAGCGTGCCTGAAACCCTGCTCGCTGTACGCACAAACATTTCCTGGAGAATTCTGCTCGTCGTCATTCCCGGGTTTGGACGTTAATACCCGCGGCTAATAAAGCGGACCCTCTCGTAAGAAGCTTTGCATGCGACCGCATAAATAATCATCGCGATCCGGCATTGAAAAGCGAAGGGGGTAGCGCGGATTCCGCTTCACAGAGGCCCGGCGGTTTTGGATCACGGACGGGAATAAGCCGTGGCCGCAGCTCCTTTGATCCTGGCCCATTATACGCGTGAGCTTTCTGGCCCACGTGTGTCCTCTGCAACCGGCGACCATAAAGCCGCAGAAAGCAATTTCGGCTGATAAGTTCTACAATTAAGCGAAACGCAGCGCGCACAGTCGCTTTTCACCGCGATGTCAAGGAAATTCGCCGAATTTCCAGGCAACCGAGATCTCGTCTTGAACGCGTGTCTCTTTGACGCGATGGGAATGGCGGATTCGACGGGAAGATCGATTCTCAGATGGCGGTAAACGATTGGTACGTCTGTGGGAGTCTTGGGTCGGTGATTTTTGCTAGGTTAGGTGATCGAGGTGCAGTCGTGATTCTTTGTGAAGAGTGCCAAGGTTTCTAGGACTTATGGGTGATTAGCAAGATGGAATAAAGTGGTTTTGGTATTAAAAGTTGAGAGAACAGATGTTTCTGTCATGACTGTCAATGACTCGTAAAAATTTTTAACAGGAATGAAAAATAAATTAAGTCTCCTGTCGTGGAAATTTTAACTCGTCCTTTTGAGAAGCTTCAATAAATTCCGTATTCGAGAACGGTGATTTAGACTAGGTTAAATGATCTTCGAGTCAAGGTTTCAAGGTTTTATGGGTGATTAACAAGATGGAATAAAGTGGTTTCCGTATTAAAAGTTAAGAGACGGGATGTTTCTGTCACGACTGTCAATGGCTCGGTAAAATTTTTAACAGAAATGAAAAATAAATTGAGTTTCCAGTCGTGGAAATATTTATTCGTCTATTTGAGAAGCTTCAATAAATTCTGTATTCAAAGACGGTGATTTAGGCTGGGTTAGATGATCTTCGAGGTTCAATTGTGTTCCTTTGTGAAGACTGTCAAGGTTTCAAATTTCCGTGGATGATTAGCAAGATGGAATAAAATGGTTTTCGTATTAAAAGTTGAGAAACGGGATGTTTCTGTCATGACTGTCAATGGCTCGTTAAAATTTTTAACAGAAATGAAAAATAAATTAAGTTTCCAGTCGTGGAAATATTTATACGTCTATTTGAGAAGCTTCAATAAATTCCGTATTCGAGGACGGTGATTCAGGCTAGGTTAGATGATCTTCGAGGTTCAGTCGTGTTTCTTTGCGAAGAGTGCAAAGGTTTCAGGGTTTTATGGGTGATTAGCAAGATGAAATAAAATGATTTTCCTAGTATTAAGAAATTAATATTTTCCTAAATATTAACCCTTTGCACTTCAGTGGCCAGCTCGATATTCATTGATATATCAAATTTTAGATAATGCAACGGTGTACGAGGTATCGAAATTAAATAATTCTGCGTGTTAATCATTACATGACTTCTCATTTACTGCTGAAAAAAAATATCATCAGCTTTATAGCAGAAAATCTTTGAACTCCTGCTCTTCTTTAACCAAAAAATGGTCGAGTGCAAAGTGTGGTTAATTCACCTAGTTGAGAGACTTTATCGTATTCTATAAATTATTTCAGCAGCTACAATGCACTACGAAATTAATGGGTCCGTGGAACAGATTGTAAATAACGAATGGTAAAGCTGAAGGGGAACTATAAGAAATTTTGCAAACTCGAGTATACTATTCACCGTGTGAAACAAATCCTAAAAGTTTCTCGATTTGGAAAAGATTTCCGGCTTCCTTTAAGAATTCTACATCTCGGATTTTTTGCGAAAAACATCGGGATCCTTTTACCGATCCGATAAGGCTTTTATTCCAGTGGCAAGGCGACGCGACAAACCCGCATCTCGATCACTAGCTGCTCGATAGTTCCGATTCGAATCGCATCCTGCCTTAGGAGACGAAGGCAGGGGAAGCTTTGACTAAGGCAGAAGGTGATTGAATTAGCGAACAGCGGCAAACTCAGCAGGAACGCAGGCCTGCCATTAACTTAATCAAACATCCAACTACAAGGTACCCGGCAGCGACGACGAGAAATCAGATATTCTTCCTCTTCCTCTTCGTTCCTCCTCGATCTCCCTTCGTTGTCCTTTCCCCACCACCCCGCCGTTTAAATACCCTTCAGCCCGCAAAATCCTTATCACTCCCGTGCATCCTTTTCAACGACCCTCCTTAACACCACGGAAATCGGAAACCTACGATCGAAACCGTAATCTCGCGTTGATTTCGAGTCAAACTCGGATTGACTCCTTGACCACGTCGATTCCCAGATCGTCAGCGATTTTACGCGTCGCGATTGCGTCGATCGGGCTCGTATCAGCTTCGCATTAGCTTCGCATTAGCTTGGAATTAGAGCCTCGCCGAAAATTATCGGCGACACCGTGACTCGGAATCGGGTCGCGAGCCTTCCTGCCGCGATTCCGCTGAAAACGCGATCGAATTAGCAAGCGAAGCTAAAGCAGCGGCTCGCTAATAACGTTACACCGACCGGTAATGCAATCAAAGACGGAGATGTTCCTGCGATATTGCCAAGCAATTATACCGAACGGCTCCGCCTCCGCGTCCTCTCCATGCGAATTGCTGCTCCGTCGCCAATACGTTACACGCGATCGATCCATTTCGAATCGGTAATGGGACACGGGCTTATCTCTGTGCCTTGGTCAAAGGGCCGTGGTGAAATTTGGAACGTGTAGTTGATATCGGTACATTATTAACCAAGTGAACCTGATCGGGCTAGATTTTTTAACGTTATGACAGCGCCATTCTTAGCTTCGTCACTAGATGGATTCGAAGATCGAAGAAGTTCAAGGAAGTTCAAGGAGAGGATCCCCACATCGTATTTTTCAACTCATTGGAAATTAGACGAGGTCCCAGGTTAGGGGGATTAGTCTCTTGTCTCTATTCGAAGACATGTCATTGGATTTAGGTGCGAGAATTACATAGTTCTCGAATTCGATGCATCAACTGGACGATAAAGATGTGGAGATACTTAAGAATCATTATAGAAATTTGACAAGGGTTGATAGATGAGGATACAAAGGTTGGATTGTTTAAATTTCTGGGGATCCTGGAGAATCATAGAGATTTGACGAGGTTTGATAAATGAGGACACAAGGGTTGGATTGTTTAAATTTGTGAGGGTTCTCCTGAGGGGTTGCTGGAGTTAGTTGGACAACAGGTATACTTGATATGGCGGTGGTGCTAGAAGGGATGAAAGAAAGAGGAAGGGATGCATTTCGTCCTGGACCTACTACTAGAATCATTGGTAAGGCTACCTATCAGGTCCCTGCCTTAGATAAGGCTACTATTGGAAAGTTTGGAAATTGTGTATGCATAAGAATTCATCTATTGGCGAGAATGACGTCACCATAAAGACATACTGTGATTTTTATAGTGCTGCGAATTTGTTTCTATCATTAAAATAGCAATTCGCTCAGACATTTTGCTCGAGTCGAGTGATAAATATATACTTGAATCGACTTCGCTAACTCGAATGAAGGATTGAACATGAAAGGATATCGTCAGGGATTAAATAAGCGGAAACCCCTGTATCGGATTTTGACAGAATTTATTATGCACAAGAGGTGCGGGGGGTACTCTACCGAGAATATCGTTTCGCTCTTGAGAAAATGCTCTGAATCACGCCCTAGTCGCCAACGAACTGCCTGCATTTTTTCCAGCCGCGAGTCACGGGGGTGGTCGTAAAGCCATAAACCAGGCCCCCATTGACTTGAGATCCTTGACGTCGTTACGCGTGGGAAAATATCTTTCTTCTTCGTCGGTAGGGATGGGTCCCTATAAATACTTTGTAGCGACCATCATTCTCGCCCTCGCCACTAGATGGATTCCGCCTTCGAGGACTTTCCCGCGAGTCCTCGGAAAACTCCCAGTTCCTATATATATAACTTCCTGTCTTTGCAATAGTATCCCCAGTGTCTAAGGCAAGGGCCTGCTAAGCAAGCATTACCGATGAGTCCGCTACCAGGCCCGGGACGAAACGCATCCCTTCCTTTTCCTAACGTCCCTTCTAGCTACCTACCACCGAGGATACCAGTGACCAGCCGACTTTAAATGATGGTGGGGGAGAACCCCCACAACTTAATTAGGAATTTGGTCATAGACCCTTATCGCGAATCGCAGGATACTCTCGGTTAATATTCTTCTCTCGAAGCCTACGTCAATCGTGAAACACCCATCTATATCCATCTTCATCTGCGCAACTGCCAATTTACAGCCAATTCCAACGATCAATGTTGCGACCGTTAAGCGCAAAAACGACTGCACAAACGAGCAGCATGGTCCATCTTTTCGCGAGCCTCTGCTTCGAAAACGTTGTTCTCGTCTTTCCTATCGGATTGATTCGCAATCGGTCGGTTTTTCCTAAAAGTTCCCTTCGATTGGTCCACATCTGGCTTGCTTTTCCGTGGAAACTACGGTCTATGGTTTCACGAAACGGAAACTGACGGTCGTTCGTCGTTCGCGTGCGCATCGATGCAGGCCGGGGTCTGGAATCGAACTGGCAAACGAGTTTCTTGAAATTTTCATGCCCGCTGCCCCGGGACCGCGTTATTCTTGCATCTCGGGACGGCCACGACGACGTTGCACGCCTTGAAAATAATTTCCTTCGAGAATTCCTGCAGCTACGAATTGTTCCTCCGTCCTGCCGCGCCGTTGCGGCGAAAGTGCAGGATCGTGACTCGTCTACCGACGATCATTTCGTTTTTCCTGGCGCGGAGTCTTCTTTAATCCTCTTTGGAACTCGCGAGAGACCAACGGAAGTCAGTCATACCGCGAGTCGGAGTCATAGCGGGAATATTTTTCGCTACGAGCTGTCAAATTCTGTCAAACAGCCAATGAGAGTATAAGGGTTGTAATTTTTGCACGGAGATTTTCGCGAAATTTTTCGTCGATCTCGCAGTTTCGTCCTGGACGAGATAGCCATCGTGGACGGTTAATGGAAGATCGTAATATTTCGGTGAAACGTAGCGCGGAAGGTAGCCTTCGAGGCATCTTCCTCCCTTCCGGTCGCTGTCTGCGTTGCTAACGCGATTGCTGAAGCATTTTCCGGGCAACTGTTGGAAAACAGGACAAGAGCCATTATATCGTGCTCGCTTCTATCTGTCGCTCCCCTGTCAGCTTTGTTCCTTCCTTTTTCTCGACCCCTGGTCGCGCGAGGATTCTCGGTGTCACGTTGCTTCTGCTCCTGACAGTCGCTTACTATCACGCAACATGTGTGCGCGTACAATTTCTCGAAAGGCGCTTTTAACAGCTTTTAATTGCTTTGACGTGCCTTAAATTGACAGAGTTTAGACCAACTCGACATTCACACGCGTGTCACAAATTGGTACATGCTTTATTCGCACATATACAGAATCTGCATACGTATAGAGTCAGTAACACGAAAATTAATAAGAGTTTAAGGTACAGGTGAGAATTTGAATTGGTTAGATCGAAGAAAAAGGAAAGGAAAGGGAACTTCGAGATATATGCAAGGTATAAAATTGTGTAAAATGTAATCCATGCACACGTGTCGTATGATTTCGCGTGGTCTATCGTGCGACGAGAGTTTTCTCTAAATATAGGAGCCCGCGATGGAAAGCCACCAGTTATTATTGTAAAAAGGAACGACGCGCACAGGTTGCCGTAATTTCTGGTACATTTGTCATCACCCCAGCGTACAATTCTCGGCTTCGTTTACTCGACCGCCGAGAATAACCCCGATCCGCTCGATCGGCTGACTTTTATTTAAAGAGGAGCACGGCACGCGGGGAGAAATCGATTCCTACGAGAAGAAGAATCCGCATCTAAATTGGCAGCTTTAAAAAATCCCCGGCAATTTTAGCTCGCTCAGTTTCTATTTGTAAACTTGCATACGAGATCCCAGGATCTCGAGCCCCTAATTCGATTCGACGGGAACTCGAGGTACCAGCAGTATCCACCCGAAGGAGAATTTCGCAGAGATCATCTCATCTCGACTTTCAATGATATTTGAACCACTGATACTATGATAGTAACACGTTGAACACCACTCTGATTTTACGTGTTATTCCGTTCATGTCGCAGTTAACCGTCATGCGGGCACTTTGGGCCGCACGGCCCGGCGAGGCCTGAACGGAAAGTCCCTAGCCCCGGTCCCTAGGGACCGACATGGCGTTCAACGTGTTAAATACTCAATAGAGAAATAGGGTGTTATAAAATACACTGGGGCGTAAGATTTCTAAGGATGGATTCTCGCAATAACTGCACGTGCTTAGTTTACGGTTGCTTGCCCTCAGCCGTTTTATTTCAGTTTTATTTCAATATAGGAAACAGCAGATGTCGCTAGAATCGTTCAGTACACAGAGCGGGAGATTAGAACTGTCCAATATAGGGTATCAAAATATAGACCCAGTGTACTCGTTATTAAATATCGAGTACTTACCATTCACGTCGCTCTTATTTATCGAAATTTCCGATATCTAAATATATAGTTGCTATTCCGCGAAAACAGTTTCGATCTCGAGGAGATGGGAAGGGAGTTTGCAGAGAGCTGCAGGGCTTGTCGGAGTATACTCTGAAAAATGTTGTTCCGCGGGATTCGCTTTTGTTCAGCGGCAAGGAGAAAACCGGCGGAAGAAGTAGCCACTAATGGGAGAAAACGTTCCTTTCATAAAAACTGTGGCATTTCCCTCTCGATATTTATCGTTCGGGTTAGTTCGATCTCTTACAAGCTTCTTTCGTAAACATCTCGGACGTTGTTCGTCTCTTTCCTTGCTTATCGTTCTTCCCTCGATCTTGCCCCATTAACCCTCATTAGCATTCTAACTCTCGGCACGATCAGCTCCTCGTGCGTCAATATTTTGCTACCGGAAGTGCAATTACTCCCGACAACGAGAGTATTTAGAAACGGATGATGAAACGGCTCCGAAATTTCCAAGCGATACCGTGAAAGGTACTTTACATTCTACACGCGGGTTGTAATATATTATCCAAACATCGAACGGGTGCCGATAAAGCAATCGCAAATATCTCTCGCTGGGTGGGGCTTCCCGCTGAAACTTTCTTCCCCGACTTGCCGCGCAACTTATCCCCCAACCCACCCGTCTCCGAGCTACACTTTCTTCCTAAAACTCGAACCGTCTAAGCATTCCTTTAAAACCCCTACTTACCATGCATTACACACCCTGCAAAGTGCACGGAGCGCATACAGTACGTATAGAGATCGGCGACGCGAGATCGGCGAGCACGTGCTTGTCAGGGAAGACCTTTCGAGAGCCTTTCAGCGTACCGACGAATCGAGCAATCTTCTATATTTTTAATTATATACGTAGTAATTATATGCACTTTTTAGCCTCTCTGTTCGTAACATCGTGTGAGACTCGTGGTAAAGTAATTGGGTCGAACATGGACATAACGTGTGGGAGACGTGGCTTGTAGATAAGGCTTAACGTAAACACGTGTCAGGTTCGTGATTAATTTTTACACGTTTTTTGACTCAGTCACGTGTTATTTCTGCTACTTGTGGACAAAGTGGCTCGATATGTGATCGATTATGTTAATTATCGCACGCGACATCGGAACTTAAATCGTAGGGCAAAGGATTAAGTAAGATTTTACAGAGAAAGCGGTTGGTTGAACGAAGTTGTCTATAAAGAGAAAAGACGACTCTGCTCGCGACTTCATTCAACCTCTCGCTACCAAGCTTCACGCAACACTCATCCCTCAAGAGGATCGTCTCCAGCTTTTCCTAATTTTCCTCAAAAACTGTTCGTCACCGAACGTATTCCCGACGGGTCTGCTTTTCGACTTTTCCGTTCCCTTTCGCTCGCTTTCTCCTTTATAACTCTCTTCCGTTTGAAGTCCTCGAGCCCACGATGCTACGCACCTGACAGAAGCGCGTTAAGCACGTCAAAGGACACTTTCCTCGACTGACGAAAGCCCTTGGCACAGACTCGGCGTTATCATCCGACGAAACACGTACGATTTGCCTCGATTCGCCGGCTAAAATAATTGAAATTCCCACGGATTTGCTCCGGGAGAAGCGAGAGGACAACGATTCATTATCCCAGAGTCTCCGAGTCTGAGGATCGCGAGTAACGAGCGCGAGGATGCGGCGTGTCGCCGGAGACGTGCTCCAGGACGACGCCGTCGAAGATCCATTCCAGGACGTCGAATCCACGGGCTCGTCGCCAATTATCAGACTCGCGAATCCCTAACGATCACGCCGACGGTTAATATCGTCTGCTCGTGCAAACTCGCGAGCAACCACAGCTGCATTGTCGCATCGACTATGGAAGAGCGGGCCGTGGATGCGTCCGCAAGCGTCGAGAGGTGTCCGGTAATGACGAACCGTGTCGAGGAAAACCTATCGTCGCCAGTGGAACTACCCTGTTGTCACGTGTGAATGAACTTTTCATCGCTGATGTTCTTATTTCCTATTCCCGTCAGCGATTCACCGGGGTTCCGCGTAGGCCTGTGCGCCAGCAATTGCCTTTGCTTCATTTCTGGCTGCGAATGAACGTTTCGCAAAAACGTTTCCCGGTAGAGACTGTTTAGATCGAAGAATTTTCGGGGCCGAGTGGTGGCTCGTTAATTGGGTGTAATTGCTGGAAAACAGGGTTAAGCAGAGTTAACTTTGAGTCTACTAGCGGGTAGAGTAGGTAATCAGAGCTGGGGCTTGCATTAGCGCGGTGATTGCCACGATGCATTCGGTAAATTTGGATAAGAATTACGAATTATTTGGACTTGCAGTATTTTATATCCTTGCTTTTAACCGGTGTCTAATATATCACTAGTGGTCTTAGTAATTGCAATTTCTGGAAACTCTGTTCTATCGTATGAAATTCTTTTCCTCGAATCGGAATTGTCTCTGTGGATGAGAATCTATTTCGACGAAGCTTCGACTAAGAATGTACGAATTTCAGGAACAGCTCGGTGAAGCGAGAATTATTGGAACCGATTCCTGAATTTTCACGATGGACGGTAGAAAGGATAATCTTCGTGACTCGAATCGCGGATTCGACGAATTCGACGAATTTTGCGAACGAGAAAACGAAGCTGGTGCGAGCAATTCGATGCAATTAACGCCGTAGTTAATACGTACAGGGGATGGCGTACATCGGGACCAATTCGAAGAATTCGAAAGTTGGATGGAACGAGGAGGAAAACGATGGCGGAGGAAGGGTTGGGCCGGTGGTCGCGGTGACATCGAGGGTATATCGATCAACACCGAGGGCGCATCAATCGTGATTTGGCGAAAGAGGCCGGCTGCTTTAGAAATTCCATCGGCTGGAGATTTATGGGTAACGAAAATTGAAGGAAGCAGCGGCGTGTCGGTGACGCAGCGGCGTGATTTTTCAGCCGTTTCCCGACCGGCCATAAATGAGATTGAGCAGATACTTTATGACAGGCTCAACCGCGATCTGCGCGTGGCGTTCGCGATTTAACGCGTCCGCTGATGAGAATTGATAGCTACAGCGTTGTGTGCACGCTTTGCCGGCATGTATTTAACGGATAAACAGATGATTGGTTTAATTTCAAAGCGCTCATTGTCACACAACTGACGTTCGGGTATCGCCCAACTATTGTACCTCGATGTCGAACCACCAATCATGCTAGTTTCGCTGTGCCTTTCTTCGTTTTTCCAGTCGTAAATTTTCGAAAATAGCCCGCGAAGTTTATTTAATAAAAATCTCCTCCAGTTGATAATTGACGCGATAGAGAAAGAGATAGGACGAAGGAAATTGAAGAATATCCGTGACACCAGTTATTCCACCCTCTTTCCGCGATCCGATTTAATCTAGTATACGATTTCCTTTTAAAGAGCAACTCTGACGTGCAATTTTAAAGCTGCATAATCGTGTGCGCGATAATTTCCAAGCTTTACATCGCTCTGTCACAAACGGAACAATCACAAACTAACTTTGCCTTTAAAATTTTCTTCAATTTTATCAGCAAGGTATTCGATTCTTGATCAATTTTCTATGTTCGAAATAAATACATGATTGGCTTAATTTCAAAACGCTCATCATCGCGAAACTGACGTTCGGATATCGTCCAACTATTGTACCCCGATGTCGAACCACCATTCACGCTAGTTTCGCTGTGCCTTTCTTCGTTTTTCCAGTCGTTAATGACGAGGGAATGGGTAATCGAGAGTCGAAACCGGTTATGGTCCGCGAAGTTTGTTTAATAAAAATGTCCACCAGTTGATAATTGACGCGATAGAGAAAGAGATAGGACGAAGGAAATGGAAGAATATCCGTGACACCAGTTAATCCACCCTCTTCCCGCGATCCGATTTAATCTAGTATACGATTTCCTTTTAAAGAGCAACTCTGACGTGCAATTTTAAAGCTGCATAATCGTGTGCGCGATAATTTCCAAGCTTTACATCGCTCTGTCACGAACGGAACAATCACAAACTAACTTTGCCTTTAAAATTTTCTTCAATTTTATCAGCAAGGTACTCGATCATTGATCAATTTTCTATGTTCGAAATAAATTTATAATTTTCCTTTTTGAGGAGTTAATCATCGTCTGCAAGAGATACCAAGAATATCTATTAAAATTCCACAAAATTCCTAGAGTATCGTAGCATTATAAATGTGACAGCTAAAGGACCTGGAGGTAGCAGGACATTTTGACAAATGCTTGGTCTCCAAATATTTCTCCGTCTTCCACATTTCGAATTCCACGCGAAATTCAGAAGCGATTAGATAGATCGAGGAGGGCAGTGGCTGGAATAATCAAGCAGATAAGAAACTCAGCCGTTTCTCTGGAAAAACGAGTTCGATCTTCCGGAGGAAGAAGCGTGGCTGCTCCATCGAGTGGCGCAAAAGGTCGACGAGATCCTTGTTCGAGGACCGAGAGAATGAAAGACTGCGCTGCTGGAGCTCGAACTTGCGAATCTTTCGAATCGATAATCGTCTTGGCAATTGCTATCCGAAAAATAACGCGTATTCTTTCATCTGGGCATGAGATCATGGTCGCCAGGCGCTCGCCAAATAACTCGACGGACTTGGAGGAACGTTGTCACTCATCCCATTAAAAAAAGAAGAGAGAGGAAGAGAGAGAGGGAAACAAAACAGGAAGACATAATGGAAGGAGAGAAAAAATAGGGAACAGTCGGGCTAGAAGTTGTAGGTTGTTGAGGAAAATAGGTTGCAAGCATTATGGAGCTTGAAGAGGACTGAGAAAAATTTTTTTTTTGAAAATACGATGCCCACGACTGTGTGAAGCTGGAAGGAAACTTTTTAATTGGAGCGTGCGCGCTTTGGACTTCCTTTGGTCGATTGTGATCTCGAATTAGAACCGGTGGAACGTCTTAGAACTCGCCATTTTCTTTTGGATGATATCGGGGAATATCGCTTTCCTCGAATATCTATGTGAATTAAAACGTAAGTCGTATTTGGAATTATTTGAATTTGGATAGTAAACTGATACAGTATTTATTTATATAAATCGCGTATTTATTCAGTGTAAGGTCTACACTGACATGTCTCGTAGCCTAATAAAACTGACATCCTGTCAATATTACTTTCCTCGAATATTTAGGTAAATTGAATCGTAAGTCGTATTCGGAATTATTCGAACTTGGATAGTAAACTGATACAGTATTTATTTATATAAATCGCGTATTTATTCAGTGTAAGGGGGTCTACACTGACATGTCTCGCAGCCTAATAAAACTGACATCCTGTCAATATTGCTTTCCTCGAATATTTAGGTAAATTGAATCGTAAGTCGGGTTTGGAATTATTCAAATTTGGATAATAAACTAATACAGTATTTATTTATATAAATCGCGTATTTATTCAGTGTAAGGTCTACACTGACATGTCTCGTAGCTTAATAAAACTGACATCCTGTCAATATTGCTTTCCTCGAATATTTAGGTAAATTGAATCGTAAGTCGTATTCGGAATTATTCGAACTTGGATAATAAACTGATACAGTATTTATTTATATAAATCGCGTATTTATTCAGTGTAAGGGGGTCTACACTGACATGTCTCGCAGCCTAATAAAACTGACATCCTGTCAATATTGCTTTCCTCGAATATTTAGGTAAATTGAAACGTAAGTCGTATTTGGAATTATTCGAATTTGGATAGTAAACTGATACAGTATTTATTTATATAAATCGCGTATTTATTCAGTGTAAGGGGGTCTACACTGACATGTCTCGCAGCCTAATAAAACTGACATCCTGTCAATATTGCTTTCCTCGAATATTTAGGTAAATTGAAACGTAAGTCGTATTTGGAATTATTCGAATTTGGATAGTAAACTAATACAGTATTTATTTATGTAAATCGCGTATTTATTCAGTATAAGGTCTATACTGTCATATCTCGTAGCCGAATAATACTGATGTCCTGTCAATATCGCTTTCCTCGAATATTTATGTAAATTGAAACGTAAATAGTACTCGGAATTATTCGAATTTGGATAATAAACTAATACAGTATTTATTTATGTAAATCTAACGTAAGGCGGTTTACACTGACATGTCTCGTAGCCTACTGTCAAAAATACAGTTCCCTACAGATCCACGATGTTGCTCTCTCGTTCCTCCAGCAAGAACTATCGCTTTGGATTAGGCGATTAGAACCGGCTTCTCGCAATTTTCCATTTTCCATTTTCCATCCCTCGGGATGGAAGGAACTGTCAACTCGAGTTAGAACCAACTGGAACCGTTGGCGAAATGCAAGTCCCGAGAAGCGATATCGCGGTCGAAATTCTTGGTAGAAAGCACTCGAGGATCTTATTAGTTGCCCCAAGAGGGTTACTGTATAAATAGAAGGCCACGAATAAGCGTAAAACTTATAGCCACTTAAACTGAGACCCCAAATTAATTCTCGAGCGATCAACGGACCGCGTATCTAAGAGCATCGGGGAGGGATTTATCCTCTTTCTAGCCCCCTTTTTCCTTCGTTAATTTTCCACCGGCTCGATGTCACTCGCGATCGATGGTGGACGAGGTGGCCTCACGTTCGGCAAATATTGTTCGTAAGTCTCATAGCGGACAGGGTTTCCCTCCCCTGGGAAAATAAATCCGATCGTGTTTCTCTACCCGATATATTTCCCCCGGAACACCGGCGGCCGGTTAAAACTACCCTAAAAGGATGTAACCGCGCTTTAAGTAAGGGGATTTACCGTGAAAAATTCGTCCCGTTGTTCTCGGGGTGAAACAGGTCTTTCCTACCCTGGGGTGGGTCGAAACTTTCGAGGAGAGTTAACGAAGAAACTCGCCAGGTCGTCTCGAATTTTAATCACGAGTCGTCCGATTTCTCAGTCCGGGTTGTCCATTGTGCGCGTCGATATCTCGAATCGAGACGTGCTTCGAAAATTACGAACGATCAAAGTGCGATCAAAGAGGCATTGCCACGAGTATCCTCTAAATATAGCGAAAGAAATTCCAGTCGCTGGATGGAAAATGCTGGAAAAAGTTTTGTCGAGGGTGCAAGAGGGGGAGGGAGAAGAAGCTTTAAATTTAAAGCAGCCACCGCGTTCACCGCGATCATTCACCGATTCGTTCAGAGCGTATCTTCTCGAAAAATCTTTCATTATTTCGGCGATTTCAAAGGGATCAGAGGAGCTAGGTAAATTTAATAAACTGGCAACCGCGCCAGCCCCCCTGTCCCCGGTGGGTCTGAAAATTCAGTCGCTTATTACGCCGCGTTTTCAAGAAGTAACGCGCAAAGAGCGACAGAATTTTCGCGGAAAGGACGAGGAAAGTTCAAATTAAATCCCTTTTAATCCTGTTTCCCGATTGCGACAATCTTCTCTCCCTCCGGCGGCGGGGAAAAAATTAATAGGGGCGGGAGGGAAATGAGAAAAGGAAAAACCGAGGGTTCTATTTACGAGCACCGTTTCAGCCAACGGAGCCGGCTTTAATACGTTTCAATAAACCTATCCGGTACAAGAATCCGCCGTTTACTCGATTTACCTGGGAAACTGGCACGAGTGGCCTCTTTCAGCTCCTCCCCGCCCCTCTGCCCCCCCGCCGTGATCCCGCCGTCTCCCGCCATGATTCGCGCGAAAATTTCTCGGGAAATACTCGATGGAGGGGAATGATTAATGAACTTGCCGATTTCCACGATTCGCGTTCACCCCGTGCCACGCCGCGTTTCAACTTCGTTATCCGTATGAATGGCGGTAGCTAAGAACATTTGTTGGCGTCCGCCGATGGAAAACTCGCCGAGTGACTGATCGATTAACGCTGAATTCCGACGGACCACTCGTGAATTAAAAACCACGCTCCATCCACCGTTCTCTCCGAGCTTTCTGTTATTTCAGCTCTGTTTATTTACAATGTCCCTTCGTTTCTTCCATCTCGTTGCGTTCCCACACCCCGGATTTCCCTCCCCCCGTCCGACCATTTGCATTTCCAGTTTACCCGTTTACGTTTTCAATTTCTTTACAATGTGGCACCACCTGCGCCACAGCGTGGAGCTCGTTAATCCGCGATTTTCGCCATTTTCGCGATTCCTCCGCCACCCTCTTTCTGTTTCGTTCCACGTGGTCAAAGCACGAACGATTTCATCGTTTCGCGATATTTCGAGCTCCCGATCTCTTTGGTCCTTGGATATGCTGATCGCTGGAGTCCGAGAAGACGGTATATCCCGAAAAGCACAGGATCATTCGAGGGGCGAAAGGGGGTGAGCGATTAATTAAGCGCGGGGCTGCGGTCCGCGCGATCCTCTCGAGGAAGCGGCGCAATTAGCGATGTATCTGGCGCGGGGTAAACAGAATTTTCGATTTCTTTGTTTGACTTTCCGGTAATCGGTCCGCGGCGTACAAACAGCGGCGCGGATTTTTCAATTAGCAGCCCTTAATAGACCGGTTGTTTGAACGGCCAACGCACCCCGCCGCTCTCTCCCCGGCGTAATTAACGAGTAATCGCGATTCACATCTGGAACACACCACTCTGTCCGCTTGGATCCGCCTGTGCTTCCAAGCGTGCGTGTTCCCAGCAACGTGTGTTCGAATATTAGTTGAATGGCTAGATCGGTTTCGCGCTGCGGCACCCTGTTTGGGAATAGAAAATGAACGCGCGTTTGGGGCACGGCTGGTTTAGAGTTCAATCGCTGCTGCAATTTAGTTGCCGGCGTAATTGCTAAGGGATTCACTGTGTTCTGAAGTCTTCGAATGGGATGACGCGAGTCGATAATTAATTTTTCTTGCATTTATTTTGCGATTATTTGATATTTGTTGCAAGCCTTTACTATTCTTGTATAACATTAAATTAGGATGGAGGAAATTTTGGAATATTCCGTTTTTTCTCACGAGGAGAATGCAAGTCCTCGGGTCACCGATTTAATCGAAAATTTATGTTTGTAGATTTCGTCATGCAGTTCAAGAATATATATATATATTTATAGCCGCCATTACTCAATAATTTTTTAGATATTTATTATTGCAGTTTTAAAATTTTATTACTTCTTTAACTATAGATTTATTTGCACTGATTTTCAATTGGCGTTGTAGCCTAATGGCGACACCTGAAAATTCCTATGCTACAGGTCCAAGGTTCGTTTTTCCCGTCTCTAATTGAATTTTTTTCTTCAATCTATTTTTTATTTCATATTCATTTTTCGCCTATGAAAAGACTGTAAATAAACAATTATAAATCAAATTTCTTAATAAAAAAATTTATGTTTTATGACTTATGCTAGTATATATTTGTTACTTGAAAACCATTGGAAATAAATCTGTACTTACAGAAGTAATAAAACTTTAATCGTAAATATCTCAGAAACTATAATGATATATATTCTTGAACTGCATGACGAAATATGCAAACCTACAAAGTTTCAATTAAAGTGGTGGTTTCAATTAAAGTCGAAGGACTTGCACTCTCCTTGTTCGATAAATATGTCGAAATTAAATATAGACTAAAGGCATACCGTTCTATTTATCAATAAATAATGGTTCTTTCGAAATATCCAAATTTCTGCATCCTAGCGATATGGGGGCGATTCCTTCCCCTCCATTTTGTCTCGAATTTTTCTGAAAACGACTGTGACCCAATCAATCAATTCAGTCCAATTCAGACACGTTCTTTTCAATATAACCCCTTAAAAAATTCCAACATGCATACCGCAGATACATCCCGAGATAAAAAATACCTAAAAATTCGCAAATCGCAGTTTCTATTAACAAGTACACTTCGTCCTCTCTAGAAATACCAATACCGACCTGCCAAACGAAATTTTCCCTCCGCAATAACGATTCGAAAAATACCAACACTCGAAGGAATCATTAATCGCTGGAGTCATGAATTTTCCCGTGCAGCGAAAGCGATTCGGAAAATAGCGATACTCCATAGCGGAAAGGAAGCGGAGCAGGTAAAATATCGAAACGGGACCGCAGGCACCAAACGTCAGCACCTGACCATCGGCCAGGAATACGAGCACCATAAATACTCGGCTGTGCGATGGGGAAAAAGGAACTCCCCGCAACGCAGTTCACGCAACAACAAGTTAACGACGAGCTGCTGCGACCGCGCGTCAGAACGCCGAGGCCGGAGCGGAAAACGTTTCCACGCTATTGGCCCCGGCACTTATGGTCGTCGCAACACCGCCGCCACTATCGACGGCAATCCATTTATCGGCCGGCCACTATTAATGGCCCATGCGTACACGGATTAACGTGCACGAGGACGAGCTGGGCAGCTGGATGGCCACGCGCACGCAGCGACCACCGTCATGGCATTGTGGAGTTTTTGGCCGTGGCCACGTAATACCCTCGGCTAGGCCAGTGGGTAAACTGGTTTCGGGGTTCAGCGTCCACCATACCGAATCTCGCTGGCCGGACATTGCATTAAATCTGATGGACCGTGCACCGCGTACCGGGCCTGTGTACCAGTTACCATTTCGTTTAAGTTAACAATATGTGGCACGCTGAGATTTTCCATTCGTTGGAGAAGAGATGGCCGATTGTTTGGCGAACCATTCGGCTGGTGACTCGTTGTCAGCCCTGGTGAAATTGTAACTGGTACGTCGGGGTATTTGCGATCGATATCGGGGTGATTGTAGCTGGTATTGGCTTTCGATTCCTGTCAAAAGTCCCGGCTCAATGGAACCAACCTGCACGTGGATATCGTTGTAATTGGTATCGGATCGAGAGGTTGAATGATAGTTCTGCTGGATGTCGATGACGATCTTCTATCGATGCTCTTCCTGCCCCACGATTTATGCGCGTTTTACGCGATATTTCGCCATGAAACGACGAAATATATTCCACCACGGTTTTATTTCAATTTTCATCTATGAAAAACCTGTCTTTTCGAATTGTATAGATAAATACAGATTTTCCCTGCGCGCCAATATCGCTGCATCCGAGGGTTAACCTCTTGATAAAAAGATATTTTTTAAATTCGATGCTCGAAAACGTTCAAATTCCTTTTGAGCGCGTTTGTTACATTTTTTGGTGACATATGAATTCTTTTTTGGCGATATGAAGCATACAGTGCGAAAGAGGAGAAGTGTGACCGATGATTGCGTTCGGGTTACTATAATTTTTTATTTTTTTTCATTTTTTATTATCGCTTGTATCCGCGACTGTCGCGAGCGTGTACAAATTGGACCGTTCGACGTGATCGTTATATCACGAGCTTGGTGATTGGAAAAAATTTCGAAGGTGAATTTTATCCACGTTTCATTCGATGAGGATACGAGGATTCGCTTAGATGGTCGCAAGATATTTTTCGCTCTAGAATAGTGCAGGTAGACAAAAGGAGAGCAGAAACCATCGGAGATGAGTTATTACTGAGAACGAAGCGGATCGAGCAATTTCGGGAAGCTTGCTTCTACCGGATTCCGTCGCTAAATCGCCTTTCCCCTCGATATAATCGCGAAATCCGCCTATTTCCGCTCACGCAGGTATGCCGTGTTGTTGCATCGCCGCTCTTTATGATGCTCCGAATTTTCGAACAATTTCACAAGATAATCGGTTCTATCCTTAATAAGAGATTTTTCAAGCGCTTTCACAAACTCGTCGAAAAGTTTCCAGTCATTAAAATTCGAAATTATTAAGGGGTTATAACGCAAAGGAATAATAGTCAGTGGAAACGGTGGAAAAACTGTGTAGATCTTTATCAAACGAGCGAACAATTAGAACTGGCCTAGTTAGGGCCACGCAGGTTAGATGTCTCCAAAAAACGGGAGACAAAAGGCAAAAAGCAGGGGAAGAGATCGTCCTTCCTGAAAAAATTCTCATCTCGATATAAACCCAAAGAATTACTTTCGTCATCGAAATAGTCAGGATAAAACGACGACATACCCTCATACTTAGACTGCTTCTTCCATGTAAATATTCCTCGACATTTCCTCCTCTCCGAGATAAACCTTCGTTTTTCCTTCTCTGCGTGGAAACGTCACAGCTCCGAAAGAACGGGATTATTGCCGTGCAAAAGCCATAATGCCTGGAAAGAATTCCGGCCATTCACGCCTCGCTAAATCGGTCCCAGTTGCGAGAAAGCAGCGACAAGGGTGCGCGAGTAGTAACGCCAGGCTTATGTCAGCCATCACGCACCCAGAGCTTTCACGGCCAAATATTTGTCGTCCCCTATCCATTCACCCTGGCGACGAATTAACCTTTCCACCCACTTTCCCAATTTATTACACCATCCAGAAGGATCTGCCTAACGTTCGCGCTTCCCTGCCGATGGCCTAACGGGGTTGCAGAGAAAGGTCGAAAGGTAAAGAGGGAGGGGAGGCTTCTGGTTCGCGAATGGAAATTAGGGATGAGAAAACGAGAAAAAGGAGGACAACCCCCGCTGGTGGACGTAGATAAAACGGCTTTCTCGAAGGGTAACAGAGACGGACGGCGTGGAGGACGGGGGTGGTAACGGTGCAAGAGAAAGGGGCGCGAGGGGGCGGGAAGAGGCAAAGCTTTGTCCACAGGCGTACTGTTCATTTGCCTCTGACAGAACGGATTAAAGGGATCCGTTCGTTTCGTGGACCGCGTTCTTCCTCTTCCCTGCGAACCCTCCAGCCGCGCCCTTTCTTTCTCCCTCGGCCGCCTGTTTTCCGGGGTTGGATTGTTTGCGGGCATCGAGTACACCGAATAGACGCGCGCGCGAGTGTACGTGACGAAACGCGAGCAGAGGAGCGACCGGGTAAATGGAACGAGCTTTTATACCGCGATACATGCCTTCGTTCCTCCCTCGTCGCCCGTCTGCGACACCCACCCCGAGACCGCGACGATTTCGCCCTTCCTTCCGACCTCCGTTGCCTTCCCCGCCCTTCTCGCCACGTCTCTCCAACCCTCCACTCTAGAGCTAACCTCGTTACGGGAAATTCGATTCGGGTTCTCGATCCGATCCACGGGCTGAGAAAGGTCCATCGACATCGAAGCTGGCTAATCGGGTAGCTGCGTGGAACGTGACACGGTGAGGTGTAATTCTACGATACACGCGTAATCTTTCATTGAGTGAAACAAAACTAGGATTATACTGTCCACGATCGTGACGATCAATTTTTGTACGCCCTGTACTCGAGGATTTGTATAAATTTATATTACAAGGATTTCGTCGTGAAGACAATTACTAGTCGCGGATCACGTTCTCGTTTCATTCCCGCAGTGCTTTTACGAGGAATGCTCGAGTCACGATCGTCTTACAGAGTCCTTTGTCATCCGAGAATGTTACACAATGACGGTGAAGTCGTTTGAACTTACGGTTTTTGTTTCTGCTACTGGGTTTGGCTTCGTGCACTCGGGTCGTGGCTGTGTGGTCCCAGCACGAAAGAAGCTCTATCGTCTGAACTGCTTCGGAGAAAAGGGTGAAGGATGAAAATTTGGGAAAGATATTCCTTTGTTCCTTTAAGGCTACGTTGAAAGGGAACGGCTATTTCTTCGGAGAACGAATATCAATGGCTCCCCTCGCTTTCGAATTTGACCTACATGAGGAACTGGTTGATCCGCATAATCCCGAGTCGGTTGACTGTCTTCTCGAAGTGGACGAGCTATACCTTCTGCGCGGTAACCTCGGTCGTTATGATCTTAGCTCGATTCAACGTTCTATCTATGGAAGCGTGAATCACGATACACCCGAGATACAGTCCAAGATAGTTGCCAGATCTCTCGGCTTACGCTTCGCAGTCGGGACAATGTGGGTACCAGCAACCGACGAGAAAACGCGCTTCACCCCTGCTCAACTGTCGAGGGGTTTAACTCGTTTCTCTCTGAAAATTTCATTCGAACTCCACTCGCGAGATACCGTTACACCACTCTTCCTCGCCTCGACGAATCCTTGCTTCGAGAATTTCGAAACGCGTTTTCTTCCCTGTGCCACATATAAATTCCCCATACGCGGTGATTCATCAAACGGGCAACAAAAATTTATACGATAACCCTCGTATTCCCTTCCGAATACCCGGGACTAGGAAGAGCAATCCCTAAATCTCTGTTCCTTTATTCGTTCTCGGCACAAAAATCCTCCGAGTGTAAGAAAATCCCAACAATCACGCGAATCCTTGGTCACGAGACTACATCCCCGTAGAAGACGATAGAGCAAACTTATTTCCATCGCAGGCAGCCATGGTTCCCCATGATTGAACCTCGTGAGACGAATTCGTGAACGAGTGAGACTCGTGGTAGGGAATTTGGGCCATGAGCGAAAACCACGAGTCTGACTCGTGGTGAGGTATCTGGGCCATGAGCAAAAATCACGAGTCTCACTCGTGGTGAGGAATTTACGCTATTAATGTAGGAATTTTATTTTATTGGCTTGGTTTTCGTACAAAATAACTATCTCTTCGCACGCTGACTTGACGGCTGCACTTACGATTACGTAATAATCAATTTAGTAACTGACTTGGTAACTTTGCCATAAGCAAAAATCACGAGTCTCACTCGTGGTGAGGAATTTACGCTATTAATGTAGGAATTTCACTTTATTGGCTTGGTTTTCGTACAAAATAACTCTATCTCTTCGCACGCTGACCTGACGGCTGCACTTACGATTACGTAATAATCAATTTAGTAACTGACTTGGTAACTCCTTAGTAACTGCTCTGTAACTGACTCTGTCTTCCAGAACGGGCCCTTTTAAAGCTCGTCCAGAAGACAAGCGCCTCCCCGAAGGAGGAGAAACTCCCTCTACCCCAAGATCAAGGATGGAGGAGACTCCTTCCTCTGAGTTAGCCTCTCCGAAGGGTCATCCAGCGGGGACCCTTCCCTAGAGGTGATCGCGGCCGCTTTCACGTGGCCTAGCCTCGACCTCCTACTGCCCATCTGACAGCTAGATACTAACGGGTCCTCTAGACCTGAGTTGTAGACGAGGATACTCTACCCTAATAAACGAGTGTTCCTCATTTTCCATTCCTACATTAACAATACGTTAGAGTCGAAGTCGCGGTACTTTGTTGCGCCGAAATGTACATGTCATAAGAATTATACATTTTTTTGAACACACGGCTGATCAGCTGAATGGCTCAGCGCGCGACCAACCTTCTGGTTTACTATGGCCCGTGCAAGATAGAGACAGAGATAGAGATAACGCTTAGACCAAGGGGTTAAGGTCCGACTCGGTCAAGATAATTTCGCGTTAGGGAAAAGAAGCTAGTTAACGTTGCCCGGATATTATCACGGTCGGTCTTGACACTTCCATTTCCCGTCTGCACGTTCGTTCAGCCGCCTGCCTAATCCCCTTTCGCGTGGGTCGAGGTAGACAGAGAGAATCGACGATCGCGCAGCTTCGAAAAAGAGCCCGAAAGGGGCGGGATTGGATCCCGAGGATTTGGCGAACGAGCAGAACAAATGGCCCCGGACGCGGCACCAGCCGAAGATATATCGGCTTCGCGAAAGACGCTCGCTGGCCTCGCTTCTCTCCTGGCCGCTTAATAGAAGCCGCTCCGTAAATCCGCTCCAGTCTTTGGAATCCAATCCTAGGTGTTTCCGTTCTTAAGTAACTACAAGCTTTTTTCGGCAAGCGTTCGGGATGGACGATGATCGCGAGGAGAGTGGACTGGAAGAGGATGGATCTCTGGCAAGATTCGCCTGTTTCCCGGGGTCGTCTTTGGAGGAGCTACTTTCTCGCGCTCTAATTTCTAGCAGTTCGAGTTCGGCGAGCAAAGGACGGCTAAGTGGACAGTTCGGAAAGTCGTAATAGCTCCGCGAGTTTGTTTGTGCCCCTGCTGCAGCTATTTCTGGCACGGGATCGATGTCGGGGATCCAGTGGAACGCGGAGAGCGATGAATTCCGTTTCGCTGGGATTGAATTTATCGGACGTGGTTGCATAGGTGCAGGGGCTTGGGTTTGAGAACGAATGCAAGGGAACACTTTCTACCTAGTTGACAGAACCAATCAGACCATAATCCAATGCTGACAGAGATCCGCGCGTCTAATGAACAGCGACTCTCTTTTAATAACAAAACAGATTTATTTAACTAAAACACTAGGTTTCTCTCGACTCGAATTCTCAAACACACGATCCTCTATTCACTACGTCTCGACTATGCGCATTTTGCCTCGTCCGTACCCTTGCACCCTTACTTAAAGTCGAAACTCCCTCTTTTCGTGTACAGGCTTCCTTCCATCACTCGATACAGTTATAGATATTGTAGCGACCATCATTCTCACTCTCGCTATTAGATTGATTCCGACTTCGAGGACTTTAGTTATATATATATATAACTTCCCGAACTTCCAATAGTATCCCGGTCTAAGGTAGGGCCTGCCAGGGTAGCCTTACCGATGAGTCCATTAGCAGGCCCAGGATGAAACGCATCCCTTCCTTTTATTCCTACTGTCCCTTGTAACTACACAACCGCACCGAGGATACCTGCGACCAGCCTGACTTCAATAACCGTGGGGGAGGACACCCTACAAATATTCCGTCAAAATGATTCTGTCGCACTATCGTTTGTTCTTTCATCTGCATCCTAGGTATCACCCTGAACGCCCGAGTCGAACCCGATGTCACTGTTTATTATTCCTTTTATCGCTTTTCGAGAAGCGGCCCGAGCATTCCCTTGCATTCACTTAGGAGTAAGACCGCACACCTATTCGCCCCGTTGTCACTCTTAACCCTTTCGTTACGGGTGCCGACTCTAGTCGGCGGCTATATTTCCTTTGTTAGCGTTCTTCGCTGCTTGCAATACCACATATTTGCCAATCAAAGTATCCCTACGTAGGTTGCATAACCCAGCGGTATGGGGGTCTTTCTCTGCCTCGCGACGATAGAGGGACGTGGCTCGTCACGTTCGCCTGCCCCTAGACTATGACTTTCCGCCAATACCACCGGCTTCGATTAATTGCCTCCCTGTATTCTTATCTGCCAGCTTTCTCCCACGATTTCCTTAAGAATAACGCCACCGATAACATCGCCGCGTTCTCGAGCAGCCTGATGGAACAGCCTGATGGAATTTTCAGGAATTAAATCGGAGGACCGCGAGGAGAATTAAAATTTTATTTGCTTTGGCTGCTCCGCCGGAACTACCTCTGTTAATCGATTCAACGTTTAGCTTCGACAATGGAGCGAGGAGAGAACGAACGTCTCGCTCTCGAGCGGTCCAGGGGTGGAAACGTCTCGAGCATTTTTCTCTCGTCGCCCCGAACATGCACGAGACATTTTTCTATCGCGAGGAACGCTCGAGGACCCACGGGAGGAGGCGGTGGAGCCGGCAGGACAAAGGCGAAGACGAGGCTAGAGGACGAGGCAGGGGGATGAAAACACCCTCCCTCTGATCCCTTCTCGACCGCAGCAGACTTCCACGGGACAATGAATCGAGCCTGTACGTGCTTCAACCTACCGTGGAAATAAAATGTCTTCGAAGACGCTCTTTCTTCCGCGAATTCCTGCCGCGCTTAATTAACGAGGCGTCCGCAATTAGCGGATGGCGGGATCTTGTCGAGGAGTTTCGCTGATTGGTCAGCCCTGTTGCTTGATGATATTCCATCGCGAGGCAGGAGAAAACTTTCGTGACAGCAGCTTCCGGCTTACGGATTGTAGTCACCGACCATTGTGCGGCTCCAGTTCTACTGGCTCGTGTCACGGAACGGGAACGAAATAAGAATGCATTAAGAAAAATATTAAAAATTAACTTCGATACTATTTGTTATAGTCGCATAAATCAAATATCATTTTTGGTGGGTGTATATAGAATTGTATCCGGTGTATAATCTACCATATTAACCCTTTCCACTCGAGAGGCGCCTCTCAGTCGCCATTTAATCAAATTCTAAAGATGGATGCTAATTAATATATCAAATTTATATTTATCCAACTATGCGTGGAATATTGAAGTAAAATAATTCTACTTTATGGTGGAAAGTCTTTCAATTATTATTTTCCTGTAACGAAAAAATCGCGAGTGCAAGGGATTAATTATTTTAGTCACTATCGTGTTGGTAGTACACTCATTCTTCAAAATGTAATCACTTGAAAATGACAAATGGTCGATTAACTCTCATGGTGTTTCCTTAAACTAGACACTGAGGTGGTTCAATTCGTAATAATTGGAATCCCTCAAAAAATTTTTTGGGGGAACTATCAGCGTTTGAATTTTTCTAATTTTTGGAACGAAAAATAGTCTTTGTTTTCTACTATAATAACCATATACCATTCTTAGTGTGTGTAAATAGAATTGTATCAGGTGCCTAATTTACCATATTAACTATTTTCGTCACTATCGTGTTGTTAGTACACTCATTCTTCAAAATGTAATCACTTGAAAATGAAAAATGTCCCATTAATTCTCATGGGGTTTCTTTAAACTAGACACTGAAATGCTTCAATTGATGGTAATTTGAATCTCTCAAAAAATATTTTAGGGGAACTACCAGCGTTTAAATTTCTCCAATTTTCAGAGTGAAAAACTTTCTTTATTTTCTACTATAAAAATTTCTGGCATGAAAGCACAGGATCCCTTCTTTGTATTGTTTTCATAAATGTTATTGCACGATTTCTTCTCGCAAAGTTATGACTGTTCCGATATTAACATAGTATAAATTTCACCGTATATAATAATAATAACAAAATTATACAATCTATTCTCAATTTTGTGATGTTCAAAGTTAAATACCACGATTTTACTATTTCGTCAATGTTTTCTTTCGCTAGAAAATATTCCAATCTCCTTTTCCAAATCCTCGATCCACAAATTCAATTATAAATCCAAAATCCATAAAAATTTCGAAATCTTCGATCACATCCTGGCGTTATTTTTATAAATTATTCGCCTCTCTCTATTGCTCTCTCTCCCTGCTCAGTGTATTTCCACGTCACGAACCTTGTCGCTCAAGTCTGCTGACGTCACGCCTGTCAGGCATAAAGGGGGTGGGTCTGGGTTGATGATAACCTCTCCCTCAACAGTTCCTTGGAAACCAACGCATCTGCGAAACACGTTCGAGACTTGCCAAGGTTTTCACCGTTAAGTGACCATCATAAATCTAGACCGCCTCGAAACCTGTCTCGCTCCAGTCACGAGATAATCACTCGATATTCATACCATCGTATATTATGCTATGCAAAGGGTGCAGAAATTAAGCGCAGTAACTAGACGGTAATAAATTCCATCTCCATCGACTTCTTCCACAACACCATGACAAGAACCACACACGATAATTCGATATTTCAAGGAACCATCAAATACTCGTCATACCTATTTCACACCTGACCTTTCTCACGAACACTAAGCAAACTTTAACCGCAAAATTTCCAACAGAGATTCACCGATCGCAAGCCGAATTGTATAATCGCGTAAATCCACGCGAGCAACGATAACGCCGAACAAACCAATCGCGAGCCATAGATTTCCGAGAGCTGGGTATAATAAGCGACACAGGAAAACAATCCTTTCGCGGAAGCGCGTAGATAAGCATTATCAGGGAACGCATTGGTACCGGTGTAGTAGTCGAATACAATTATGGCACGGATGCTATGGAGACGCGTAGTTCGCATCGGCGGCCATGGCGCGTAATTTATCCCAGTAGATTAGGACAAGTGTAGTGTAGAATATTTTTTGACTTCCCCAGGTATAGAGGCCCCATTAGCGTCCGGCGGCCAGACGAGTCTGGGCAAGTTGGGGCCAGGCCATGTGAGGTAGCCTCGCTCAACCCCGGTTTTCCCCATTGTAAACCGGGGGTGACGCGTCCGTGGACACCTCTCGGGAAGGGTCCCCGCGTGGGTGACCCTTCGGAGAGCCTAACCCGAAGGAGGAATCCCTTCCACCCCTGAGCGTTACGTGGAGGGAGCTTTCTCCTCCTTCGGGGGAGGCTCTTGCCTTCCAGACGGGCTTAAAAGGGCCCGCTCTGGAAGATAGGGGAGAGCTTGGAGATAGTCATTAGAGAGTTAAGGTAGTCCTTGAGAGAGTTGAGACCGAGAATTGTGATTGCGAAAGTTACGCGTTATTGAGAGTCGAATAGAAAATACAGACTGCAGTGAATTTGAGTATTCCGAGGTACTCTCCAGCGAGCAGAGACTGTGTGACTCTACAGTAGGAATAGTAGGTTGAGAGTCGGTGCAAAGGACTTGGATACTTAGGCCTGTCTAGCTGGCAGTTGGACCATGCCTGTTTCATGGGTAAGATTATATAATTCGCATCCGACACCTGACGTTATAGCCAAAAAAGCCCAGGAAAGGCAGAGCGGCGCATACATGTAGGGATCAGTTTGGGTGGATTGGCTAAAATAGTGCTGTTTTACTTCTTGATAAAATAAAATAAGCTTATACGCAGATTGACGGCTATGAAACAAGAGGGATTCGCTCTGGGCGCGTTCGACTTTGACTTCTTACCGACATACTCTTACAATTAGCTTAAGAACTCTTAAAGACTGTAGACTGATCATGACTGACGACTGGAGCTGCCCGCGCCCTTGCATCCTTATTTAAAACATTCATTCCGTCCTTTTCCATACCCAGGCTTTCCTTTCCAATCATGCCCCTTTCCCACGCAACTTCGGTGGGCCAGGTACTTCAGCCATTCTGAACTCATCCCTAAACTTTCACTCGACTCTGCCATAAACATTCTTTGCAGTTAATCCTCTTGCACACGGTCACTTTCATTCTAAGCCCAAACACACTTGACATTCTTTCAGGGCCGTACTTATTCCAATCCCACATACACGAGACTCAAGAAACGATACTTGTCTAGCTGGCGACGATACCAGTGCTCTGCCACTGAGCTAAAGAGACTGATGGCGAAGAAATCAACCTGCACTTGACCCTGGTGTCGGCTGAAGGAGTATCTCCAGGGGGGTAACCGATATTGGGGTATTTTTCTTGGGCCACTTCGGATTTGGTACAATACGAGATCGAACCGTTGATCTTCGTGGCTCATAATAGTAGATTAGGACAGTCGGCTGAGTAGAATGGGACTGTCGCAGTCAGCCCGCTGGGAACAGGCCAGTGTTACTCGAAAACGCGTGTCACGAGGCGAACAAGACCACATGTATGCTCCTGAACTCGCATCATCGTTGATGATACTCGTGGACCAGTTACAGCGATTAGGCTACGTATTATCATCTCGAAAAATCCCCTAAATTCGCGTGAATCGACGACGAATATCCATGGACACTGAGCGTGACGAGAAACGCCATTTCGAGTGCAAGAGGGTGGAAAAGAATCGATGTGGGTTAATGAAAAATCGATGGCGTGGGAAACGTGGAACGTTCCAGGGTCATAAAGTTGCAGGGAAGGGTTGTTAAAAGGCAAGGTTTATGTACAAGGCTCGCCTGAACGAAGTTTCGGTTGGGGTGAGATTAACAGGGGATGGATCGCAGTTTGCTACGTCGTAAAATGGCGATCGGGTGGCGCGTGGTTGCAATGACGTTTCGCAGCGATTTTGATATTGCTCGCGGAACTGGAGATGGTGTAACGAAACCGGGCAGGCACGTTGTTAACGCTCGGAGTAAGTAGCGCATCGCAATTTCGCGAACACAATAGGATATTCCACGTTTTCGAGAAAACTGTTCCGTTCCCGATAACTATCTGTCTGATTGTCGTGATATGCCCATATTCGCTCGACCGGTCCTACTGAGCATCGCTATCCATTCGGCTATAATTTTGACTATCCTTTCTGCCATCCTTTCGGCTATAATTTCGGATATCCTTTCTTCTATCCTTTCGACTATCCTTTCAGCTATCCTTTCGGCTATCCTTTCGGCTATCCTTTTAGCTATCCTTTCGGCTATAATTTCGGCTATCCTTTCTCCTTTCGGCTATTCTTTTGTTATCCTTTCGGCTATCTTTTCTCCTTTTGGCTATAATTTCGGTTATCCTTTCTGCTATCCTTTCTGCCATCCTTTCGGCTATGCTTTCGGCAATCCTTTCTCCTTTCGGCTATAATTTTGGCTATCCTTTCTGCCATCCTTTCGGCTATAATTTCGGTTATCCTTTCTTCTATCATTTCGGCTATCCTTTCGGCTATCCTTTTAGCTATCCTTTCGGCTATAATTTCGGCTATCCTTTCTGCTATCCTTTCTGCCATCCTTTCGGCTATAATTTCGGTTATCCTTTCTTCTATCCTTTCGGCTATCCTTTCAGCTATTCTTTCAGCTATCCTTTCGGCTATCCTTTCAGCTATCCTTTCAGCTATCCTTTTGGCTATCCTTTCTCCTTTCGACTATCCTTTTGGCTATCCTTTCTTCTATCCTTTCGGCTATCCACAGAGCTTTTGCCTCGTCGCTCCGTAACCGCGTTTCTTTACCACCCCTATTTGGCAAAGTTGCGAGACGACTCCGATCGGTCGCAAAGGAATTGAACGCTAAAATTTCGTGCTAGGAGCGCGAGACAAAATGGGAATGGTGGATTTTGTGGATAGGAAAAGGGTAAAAATAGGATAGGGACGATCGATGGTGGAAAGAGATCGGTGTCGCGACGAGAACTGTCTTCGGTCGTTCGCGTGGAAAGCGGGCCTATCGCGTGATGGTCGGCCTCTGTTTTTAACGACGAGAACACGCGAGGGGCGCACAAACGACAGGCACCGTGAGAAAAATTGGATCTTCCGGCTGGCCGGCCGCGTTAGAGGCCGCGGTTCGTACCGGAACAACGTAGGTATATTTGCGCGACTATGAATAATCAATAAACCAGCTGCACAGGAAACGATAAACAGATGTATCTCCGTTGACCCGGAGCGAGACAAAAGGGTGCAGGGAGCGAGAGAAAAAGGGAAAAGCGGGAGAACCGACGACAAGCGAGAAACACACAGCCATTTCCAGATTAGATCGCTTCGATTTTTCTGCTCGCTC
This sequence comes from Eufriesea mexicana, assembly GCF_001483705.2. NCBI lineage: Eukaryota > Metazoa > Arthropoda > Insecta > Hymenoptera > Apidae > Eufriesea > Eufriesea mexicana. The sequence goes on along the minus strand of NW_016908444.1, from coordinate 2,151,418 downwards.
ATGGGCGTCCTGCGACAAAGAGGAGTCTGTTTTATCGGCTACTCGTTTAGCCACCGTTCCTATGGGGTGTGTATACGTGGACACGAAAGACCCTGAAACTCGGGCAACCTTCCTCTGAAATTTTCAAGCTTTCTGTCGAGTAATCGATACGGGATACAACGAAGATGAAGTCTGCGACCAAAGTTGATTTGTAGGGACCATCGTTCTCACCCTCGTTGCTAGATGGATTCCAATTTGAAAGAAGTTCGAGGATTTTCTCGCAAGTCCTCGGTGAATCCTCGACCTCCCATACATAGAAGTTCCTGTGCCACATAAGTCTAAGTCAGGGCCTGCTAAAAATTATATATTACTATTTATCATAATTAAATGATGTAACCACTCCATACATGTTGATCAAATAATGTACGAATGTTAACCCTTTGACTGCCACACAGAAATCACATATTTTCCTCAGGACACCACGGAAGTGCGCCTTTAGATGCAAGATATGTTCCAATATTTTTCTGATGTTCTAATAAAAATTTTGTATTGTTCAATGGGACACTTATTAGTTCAAAGTATCTTCTAATTAGCGGTTATATTCAAAATGCACCAACTGTCAATTTTTATACAATGTAGTTCAATGTAGTTTAAGTAGTTCAAGCGCTCCTGTCACCAATGACCACCGTGGCATCACAGAAGAAACCGTGGCTGGTTACATATGACCAACGTGGCAGTCAAAGTGTTAAATGATGTAATGTACATATAAATTCATCGTAATTAAATGAAATAACAATATGTTTATACTATACACTGTGAGACTTAAAATTAAAGTCTATATGTCCACAAATGTAGTCCTCACTGGGGTTACGCTAACCATAGAGAGATTTACACATTACAAGTGTAAACTCTCTAAAATTGGTTAGGTAGCAGTGGTAGAAATGACTTTCGTAGCCTTTCTCACCCCTCGCATTCCCATCATAGAATATGCCGTTTATTGACGAGTCCACTAGCAGGGAACCAGGACGAAACGCATCCCTTCCTTGCGTTCTTTTACTCGCTACTTTCCACAGCAAGACGACCATCGGGATACCAACCAGCAGTACCGTAGGAACCACAAGAAAAACTAACCCACACGGGGGGCCCCACGGTTTATATTTCCAAGGGTCTTTTACGAACTGAACTCGACGGTTCCGTCGCGTGTGGAGGACTCCCTCTCTCGATGCTCCTCGCTCCCTATCGTCGAGACAGAGCGCTCGCGAGCGTACCAACGAAGACCTCCTCATCCACCCCGTAAAGGGGACCCCCACAGATCCATCTAGATGGTACTCCCGTTTGGGAAGTTTCGGAGACTGGCCATGTTTCTCTCGCGATTCTCTTTCTTCTTCTTCGTGCCCCTTTGTCCGGAAACGCCCCGTTTTTGAACAACTCGGAGCAATTACTCCGGTCGTTCTGCAGGAAGGGACGCAGTTACACGTCCTTTCCTGTGGATGTAGGTCAGGAAGAACGACCGAGGGGAGTTCGGCCATTACCGCGTCGAACGTAAAACCGTTTATCACTCGCACCCCGTTTGCATGCCTAACGACGCCCAGCCTTCGATCTCGCCTGTTTTTCTTCCTTTGACTACGACACATTTCCCCCTAGCTTTCCCGAGAAATCTCAAAGAAAGGACTTCCTTTCCCTCGCGCTATCCGAGAACGCTTTTGAAATTCGAATTTCTCCGTCGATTCCGCGCGTTAGCTCGTTAGCATCCGACATTCCGATCTTTACTTCCGCCCTTCGTTTTTACACCTTCGTCCGAGCTCTCTGGATTTTTGGGAACGATTTTAGAAAGATTTTCCTTTTCCTTCTTCTTTCACTTTTTCTTTTTCTTTTCGGCGAGAAAGAAGGACGAGGAATTTAAGTTTGAGAGGGTTTCCTGGTGCAGTTAGGATTACGGTTCTTCCCGAAAATTGAGAGAACCGTGTTCTCCCAAGTCAGGACGTAGAAACGTCGGCAAAAGATTTATCGTCTGCGCGAATCGAAGCGAGGAACCTCGGTAATTGTAGACGGACACGCTATCATCGCTGCCACTGAGACCTTTTATTCCGCTAGCCTGACGACGCCATCTTAATGCCTTTCTGGTACACCGATTTATAACTCTTCCGTGTCATAACTTCCATTTACAGAAACCAATGAGATTTACCCAACCCACCAGCCTCTTAAAGTCCTAAATTACCGTTCTAAAAACCTCTAACGAGCTTCCATCGATTACCAAAGCGTTCTTTAAAATTATCAAACATCAATTGACCATAGCTACGTGTTTCAAAATTAATTCTACCCACCTCACTCGGTTAATCTCACCCGGTATCTATCTCGAAACGTATACAAACACGTTCCCAATTCGGCTATCGACTTAACCCAGTAGCAGGGTGGGACGGAGCCACGAGGATATTAGGTCAAAGGGGAACGAAAATTCAGAGGTCCTAGTTCCAGGTTAAAGGCGAAGAATCGACGTATGTAGATTGGAAACTTAGAGCAGGCAATCGTTTGCTGTGATGGAATTTTTTGAAATGCCGTATCCAGCGGCCAGGTTTAAAAAGGAATGGGAAACGGACTCTTGGAAAGGGTGCGAAGGGGTGAGAAAGGGGCGGGAGCTGGCGTTGCTTTCGTTCCGCGCGATTTCACGACGCGGCTCGCAATAAAATTCGGTAATAAGCATTCCTTGGCCAGGCACGTTCCGAAAACGGCTGCAGATTTTAACGGGCGGATTTCGAATTACGACCACCCGGATCGGAATTCTCGATACGTCGCCGGTTTTATGGGAGTCAGTTAGATAGTGGCGAACCGGGGATCTATCGATCCCGGGGCTCGAGGCTTTCTGCAAAATTGCCGGCACGTGGAGCGGGACGTGGAAACACAGAGGTATTGGTGCAGACTTTTATGCTTTCCAGATGTTTACCTGTTTATTTGTGCGACTGTTTGTCCCGTCTGTGTACAGAAGCAACTCGTATTGTACATACGTTTGCAGCTCGTGCAATGTTTCCACGTTTTTTCCCGTACTTTTACTTCGTTTAACATCAAAGGATAATTCATAAATGTCGCTCAAAATTTTTTCCTTCCAATATTGCCTCTCCGCGTTACTTGCCACGCGTCGTCCTATTTTCTGCTTAATTCACTCGTAAATCATAAAACCTTTAACGAACTACTTTCGCGCTGCGATGAGAAAATTTCTTCGCAGCTCCGAAATAAACTGTATTCGGTATATTGTCTGGTTTTAAATCGAGCGATGTAGATCAAGTCGAGCTGAAATACGGGGTGTCCTATTTTAATTTAACAATGGAAATTGCTCGTTCACTGTTGGTTACGTAAGAGATATTTTCAGAGATATTTTCAGAGACAATTGCAAAGGTTTTCTGGATTTTTGGAATGTTAACTCTTATAGGTCGCTAGCTTTTCGTGAAACGTCATTCTCACTAGGTTATAGCTGGTTTCGGTAAATGTAGCGTCCTGTGTATCGAATCCCTTCGTTTTCCTAGAACGCGTATCACACGCCAAATTAATATTGCGTGATTAGTTTGTAATAATAAGGATCCCTAGTGGATGGTTAAAGCAGAGTGTTTATTTACAGAAAAGTATATAATGGTTATAATAGTGACGTTGATCGTAGTACCGTTTCGAATAGTCAATATGCGAAAGATTTCCGTTTTATCACCTTCGTGTGACGCACGACCGCAGCAACAAAGTACTGTTGTCAGTAAAGTCACGTGAGAGATAACTTACGACCGATAAGAGTTAACCCTTTGCACTCGAGGGGTGAACTTTAATCACCATTTCATAAAATTTGGAAGATCGATATATTCTTAATATCTAATTAAATATAGTCACAAAAATATAAATATAGTCACAATAATTATCTATATAAACTTTTTTAATTAATATATATATAAATAGTCAGAAAGAAAGAAATATAGGCACAATAAATATATTGGTTTCTTTTAAATTATTCATTTATTAATAAATCGATGGGAACATAAATATATATACATGTATATATCAAATTTAATTTAATTCAACAGTGTGCGAGGTATCGAAATCAAATAATTCTACAATTCTATTATTATACAATTCTTTATGTACTGCTCGAAAAAGTGTCGTCAGTTTTTTAGTACAGAATCTTTGAATTTTTACTCTTCTCTAACCAAAAAATAATGGAGTGCAAAGGGTTAAAATTCACTTTAGTTCGTTAATTGGTTCGACTGTACTTTGCTTAAGTTTCCTTCGAAAGCGTTCGATTTTTAACCAGCAATTTTCCCATATAGATGTAAATCGGATACACCCTGTATACCTCGTATACCACGTTTTCGAATATGATATATCTTCAGAAAATTTTGTACTCTTCTTGTACCTCTCGCTGACGATGCTCGAGAAAGTAAGTTACTCTTCCCGTTTCACCTAACTTCGACGATCATCTAACTAGCTGCTCGAGAAATTTTCATCAAATCCCCAATCAACCCTCTATGACCACTCCGCCATTACCAAGAACCCTTACCATCTCTTCTTCCTCTCACAATACATCAACAATTTTCCAGGCATTAAGCACCCGACGAAAACGTCGCTTCCACGCTCTCCACGCTTTTTACGCGGCGTTTCGTCGCGCCGACAGAAGTCGTTAAGCCTCGTCCTCTTGGCTCGTTAGAATCTCGAAACAAGTCTGGTCCTTACAGCGGAGAACTTCGCCGAAAAGCTGGCCAAACTATGAAGACATCTTTCGATTCACAGAGAAATTGGTATCGTTGGATTTTCGGGCTTGTTGATCACAAACTCGAAGTCAAAGAGGAAAATAAAACACGAAATGGGGAACAGATATATAGAAAAATATTCGATCGCAGCGAGACCTGGTATTCGCGTGTTTTCGAAATCGCTTTTCGAAAGCTCTTTCAGCAAATAGAATTTGATATGGAATATATGTAACATACTGCATGATGTTTCATGCAGTAAAAATGAATGCTGCAATAACAACATGAATTTATAACAATCGTAATGTATGTTAATTTATATAACAATGCATGCGTAGCTCTTAGCTTGGTATCGTTTCCCAAAAATTGTTCTTTGGGAAACGATACCAATTACCAGGTCTCACCACGTGGAGGTGGCTACGCATCGAGACCCGGACATGCGCCCTAGTGGCGCAACCTACTGGCGCCACCTGTATCAAAGATAATCTAACCTAACTTGGAGCGAATTAAGTTAAAGCGACTGTACAGACACTTAATAAATTTTCGTGTCTTATCAAAGGGACTTCGGTTTGGTATACTAAAACTTTACTATCGCGACACTAATATATTTCATTTTAACAGACTCTAATATTTCTAAGTTCCCTTAAAATTGGGGAATGAAAAATGAAAAACGCGAGCAAGTTAAAATCGCGACGCGCCCGAACGAGATCGCGATTATTCGTAAGACCGACTAGCTTACGAGACGTACTCTCGTGTACAAGACTACTTCGTGCCTCGGCACCCTCCCGATCGAACCTAGCCCACCCAGCCACCACAGACCCTGCCATGACTTACTCGAGAACGAGAGCGATCGACGAACCAACGAAACATCCGAAATCAAGCCGAGGGTCCCTAGCGAGGCCCTGTAGCCGGTCACGCAGGCCCCTGCCACATGGGGGAGAAATTAATCATCCCATGGGGTCTGACCGTAGGCCCATATGCAATGTCCGGCTACAGGACCCATACCCCGGTCGTGCACGCGCTGGTGCCCAGGACGACTAGGGCCGACAGACCCCCGAATTGACCCAGATGAGTGCCAGCCCGCCGACCACCCTAGAACCGATGCGTGACAAGGGTGGCAGTGGCGAGGATGAGTGTCGGAACGAATCGCTTGGATGACTTATGAAACACGGAGTTATCAAGTACACGAGAGTACGTCGCGCAGGCTAGTCGGTACTTAAGAACAATCGCGTCTATCGCGAGAACAATTATGTTCTATTTGGTAAACGAGAGGGATCAGAGAGGAAAAATATGAATTAAATATATTCGCTCCAAGCTAAGTAGATTACCTTTGTACAGGTAGCGCTCACATGAAACTTAGTCTAGAGATCTATCTTATGATTACTTAGGACTACTTAGGTCTAGATGTACGTCTTCTAAATGAAATCTAGAAAAACTGGAAAACATAAAAAGAAAATATATGAAAACCTGAAAATAAAATATATATGAATCTGAAATGAAACGGATTAGTAAGCAAAAAGAGGTAAAAGCGAAACGAATAATGAAATAAAACGAAAAACCCTATGATGAGACATGAGCAACCCAACGATGAGAATCGAATAACTCAACAATGAGATATGAACGACCCAACGATAAGATATAAAGAACATAACAACGAGACATTCGAATATCATACGAAATATTCGAATTCTCAAAGAAAGACAGATAGAAACGAGAAAATAAAATCGGAAAAAGTAAAAAAATATTAAAACCTGAAAAGAAATAAAATAATTAGCACCTGAAAACAAAAAAAAATTATTAAATGTTTTAAGGAGGGGGGGCGTGGGTGGGGGGTTCACCCCCAACCTCACTTCGGACCCCCCACCCCTCGCGCACTACGAAAATTTAGATGTTACGCGCGCGAGACCAAACGGACAAATGAGTTCTGCTGCGTCGCGTCGCCCTTTATATAGTCTCCGATCGGCCGAAATCCCCCACCCCTATCGAAAATTTTCGATCTTCGTTGGTTTTGTTAATTATTAATTTTCCGCCCTCATAAGCAATAATTTATTATTTTTTTCACTTTTATTATAATTTCACGATGTGGGCAATTTGTTAATAACAATATTAATTTCTTATTAACAATAGGTGTAATAATTTATAATCTTCTTGTAAATTATTCGTACATTTTAACATAAATTCTTTATAATTTCAATTAATAATCAATAATTTATTATTTTTTTTATTTGTATTATTAATTTACGTTGCGAACAATTTATTATTAACAATGGGTGTTATAATTTATAAGCTTATTGCAAATTATCGATGCATTTTAACATAAATTCATTATTAATTTAAGTAACAGCCAGTAATTTATTAATTTTTTCACTTTTATTATAAATTTGCCTTATTAATAATAAATTTGATAATTTATACATGTACTGTAAATTCGTATCTCCATATGATAAATTTCCATGATACGTACATGTATTGTAGGGCCGGGAAATAAGAGAGGAAGCAGGGATATTACATTAATTAGATGATTAATTATATGTTATAGAATTACTCGATGGATATTACAGATTAAAATTCGAATGAAAATTCAAGTAACTTCAATCAGCGCCATTTATAAGTTTCACCTGGAAACTCTAGGAGGTTCTCGGACAACGATAATTATAATTAATAATGAATTACAAGAAAAATATTCAAAATCTAACATTTCATAAGTACATACCATCTCGATACATTGAACATGCGACAAATCTTGAGACACACAGTACCACTAAATTTCGTCAAATTTGACGACCCGTATCTCGCTATCTAATTATTATACTTCAAAATTTCTCTTGGCATTTTCCTAATTGAATATAACAAATGCACCATATCAACGAAACGCAGTTTTACGCTCGAAAAATAAAATTTCCGTCAATTTTTTGGACAAAGGTGCCCAGTGAGAATCAGTCTCGCGATATTTTTCAACCCCTGTCAAACGCGCTCGATGGCTCTGCTCGAGGGGCGGAATTTTCGCGGATCTTGAAACGTCGGGGTCGGTTTTAATTCGCCCTGGCAGACTGAAACGCGAATTTAAACGCGAATTTAAGCGGGAACTTGAACGCGAGTTTAATCGCGAATTAAACGCTCGACGGTCGAAACGAATTATTCTTTCGCTCAAATGCAATCCCGGGTCTTTGTCTCCCGTGGATGGACCCGCGCGGATTCTCTCCGGGCGTGTAAACGTTGAGATTTCCCGTCTCACGAGCAGTTTCGAAAAAGCGAGTCCCTTTGTGGCGCCTTTCGCTGGTCCTTTTGTCGGCCCCGTTTCCTTATTTCTTCCTTTTGGCAGAGGGGCGCTTTGTCGCCGCTTCGAGGGTTGGATACGTGAAGGGAAAATGAGATAAGACTGCGCCCGCGAATTCATCAACGTGGCTACTTAGGCCGGAGTTACGTCTAAACACGGGAATTCGTTTGGGCTTGTTTAAAGAGGATAGACCGTGGTACGGCAGATTGAGGGACTCGTCGGAACTGTTCTTGCCCCTGACACGATTTCCAATTGGCCCTATGAATTATAAATTAAGTCGACTCGTGGAGAGGCCGTGGATACGTTTCCTAAGCGAGAGCAAAAAACCGGCAGCAGTACGCCATTGCTCGATCGGAACAAGCGTGTGCCATCAATTATTAATGATCCCGCCTTTTTCCTTGATCTTCTTTCTCCTCCGTCGTGGGATCCTTGCGGCGTCATCGAGGGGACACGTTGGAGTTTAATCTCGAGAAAGTCCTTGAAATCCCTGACAAAATACAATTAATATCCTCTAGAGTGCTGGACCACCCCATTTAATCCACTTTTAGTCTGCGAATTTTTAAACGTACTATTATCCAAAAATTTTTTGAAGCAACACTCGCGAAGCTTTACAAACCCCAATAGTTTCCTTTCATTCCAATTAAATATATAATACCAATAATTATTAAATATTTAATTCTATATTTGTTTTAAATCTATATAATCTACCTCTAGACGTCAATAACAAATTTTACCATGGACACAAAACGGAATAAAAATTTTCGCGTTATCAACGTCACAGCGATACCAACACCGTGGAAAACAGGAAACTTCGATGAAGCCGAAATATCGATGTACTCTCTCCTGCCCGACCCAATAAGAAAAGACTGTCTCTCGCAGCGACAAGGCGTTAAACGTCACCCACGACCACGATACCTATCCAGAGGTTTCCAAGTCAGAGAGCAGTCTTAGTGGAGCAGTTTCAATGAAACGAAGGACACGGTTTTCGTCGAGTAGCTTCGATCGTGTATAGCGGGTGTCGCGAAAGCTCGTAGCAGCTCCACGTCCACGCGGCTGGTTACTTTAATTAACGAAGCCGCCTAATTGAGACCGCCTGAAATTTCTGCTACTAATTACACCGTGCTCCGCAACGACTAGGCTCTTCGAGCGCAATCGGATCCGCGTGCGGTCACGAGCGTGTTCGTTACACAATGTGATCGATAGCGTCGCGAAACGATTTTCTTCCACGAGTAAAGCGAAACCAGGCTCACAATGCGGCCACGCAACAACCTCGTCGGTATTTTTCCTGTTTAATCAACGCACGAAAGCTCGAAACGGTGCCTGACTGGCGTCGAGACGTGATTAGGGGATGTCGATGGGGTGTGAGGGGGTTAAGGGGGTTAAGGGGGTTCTCCACCATGGTTAAATAAAGTCAGTTGGTCACTGGTATCCTGGGTGTAGCTGGAAGAGACAAAAGGAAAAAGAAGGGATGCGTTTCGTCCCAGGCCTGCTAGTGGACTTATTGGTAAGGCTACTTTAGTAGGCCAATCCAATTCCAATTTAACATACGTTTAATGCGCCAGAACTGGATACAATAATATACATATAAGAATGAACCAAAACGTATAAGAGGGTTACAAACACTCGCGATCTAAAATGTATAGAAAGGCATGAAAACTGTACAACTTTAGGTTTTAAGTGGATGAGGTGCAGGGGTGGACTTGATCCCTAGCAAGCCCTGTCTTAGATCGGGATACTATTAAAAGATTGAGAAGTTATATATAAATATATATATAGGAAGCAAAGGTTTTTCTGAAAACTTACGAAGTTCTCCAAAGTCGGAATCCATCCAGCGGCGAGGGTGAGAATGATAGTCGCTACAGGGGTGACAACGGGTGGGTGTCATGCGGTCGTAATTCGTCGCGGTGACGTGTCATTCCGAATCTTTGAGAGATCCAGAATGCTCTCCATGACACTCTCACGATTCACGAGGAGCAATGGAGACGCCTTCATGCGTGGTTAATTGTACACACAGGTAATGCAGCGTTTTTAACGACACTCGTCGGTGCTACCTCTCTCTGACAGAGATTCGCATAGGGACGTTCTCGTGTTTTGGGATCAGGGTGTTCCCGTAATTGGCGTTTATCAAGGCAAACAATTCCCCTGCAAACTGTGCCACATCTCGTTTGTCCTTAGCTAGAGTCGAGTGAAACTCGCGAAACGGAAGAACCCTTTTTACTTGCAGCCTGTTCACCGGCAATTAACAAATCGTAAACATGCCCGGCGCAATTTGGCGGGGTTCCTGGGCCAATGGACCGTGGTGTTTGCACGGCTTCTCGCTCGTTATTGTCCAGCAGAGGCGGAGGGGTCGCGTCGCAGCTAAAGTGGCCGAGGAAGGGATTGCTAGGGGTGGACGCGGAGCAATCGCGCCCCGTGGCGTCGTTTTCCGTCGCCGTCGCCGTTATTGCCTTCGATAAACGTGTTTCCACGACCGAGCCGTGGTTCCCTTTGTCGCGCGGGTTGCAGCTGGGCTGAGCGGATCCGGAAATCGCGGTGGAATCGAAACCGAAGCCCACGGAGAAGAATATCCCTCGGCCAGAGATGGAGCAACGACCTTTTCACGGCTCTTATTTTCGACGGATATCGAACTTCCCGAGCGGCGACGTGGATCGCTCGGATTTGAAGAATCGAGGGGTTGGGGTGGAAACGACGCGAGAGATTGTGCGCGGGGAGGGTGGGTCTTAAAGAGACGTTCGCGTGGGTTTTGACAGCGGCGCGGATAAGGGTTCCGAGTTGCTAATGCGACGTTTAATCGTTTTATCGCTGTTGGATATTTTAACGACGGGGATGAGAAGACGACGACGAGGAGATTGATATTGCAACGAAAAGGTGATCTTTTCGATTCTTTGATTTCTTCCCACGATTATACCCCGATTCCGGACATCGAAAATCCATCCCTCGTCCGAGATAAATCGGATATTTAAAGTTATCGAGAATGTTGTAGATTCGAAAGTTATAAAAACGAAGAGAGTGCTTCGGGTATTCAGTGAGACAGTAAATTTTAATTAAAGATAAAGAAAATAAGGGATATCGTAGGATTGTTAGGTGGCAGTAAAACGACGGTGGTAGATAATAAAAATATGATTTATCGAGGACTGGTTTAAAGCTTATTCTAAACGCTATGACCTCTCACGCTGATTATTTTCCAAAGAACTGCTCGTTTCATGACCTTGCACCCCTATTTACGACGGCGCACCTGTACCATACTTCGCTACTTTTCATGACGTCGCGATTGACCATACTGCGTCGCGTTTTGCGACAGCGCAACTGAACACCATGCTTTGCCACCATTTTCTGCGTGGCCTAATGCCTGTACTAGCTTTATTTTGAGTTCGCTATTGAAATAAAGCAGTACTATAATTGTGATTTGCCGATAAACCAGTAAATGTCTCCCGTCGCGAAAGGGTTGAACCTTGCACTCTGTCTTCTTCCTCAACCACGCTTTTCTCGCGCACTCCTCACAGCCTTGTCCTCAGTGGGTCACGTATTCGTCTTAGTTCTCTTCGCAAAGAATTGCAAGCTTTATTGCGATGGTCAGTTTTTCCTTCTCTCTTTTTCTTCGAAAGATTTGCGTCAAAAAACCGAATGCTAAAGCCTACGCTATCGTAATGTTACCATCTTTTACACGTTGCTTCGTTATAGGGAAGAGACTTCGCGGTGATGTGCGGCATAGCGAAAGGGTTAAGTAGAAACGAACACTGGTAGTTTGAATGACAATAACTGGCAGCGGCTCAGCCCCACGATACGGTTTACTCGAAACCACTCGGTCCGCAGAGTTATCGACGAGCCACCCTGCTTACCCTGTGGTAAATGGCGGCGCGGAATCGTAAGTCCGCGATGAAGCTAGGGGAAGCTAGAGATACGCGCGAAATCTCTCAATCTTGCGATATCCGCGAGATCAAAGCGACTCGGGCTGCCTGCAGCGGAAACTATTAAATTTCCGCGCGGTATGAAAGAAGAAACGAGCTCGCGGAAGCCGCGAACGCGGCGATATTCCGAAGCGGCGTGGTCGTAAATGTTGAACAATTTGAAACCATCTCGTGACAAGCGCGCCTCCGACCAGCTGGCTCAAAGCCTCCCCCCGTTAATACCAGAAGCATCGGCTTTTCCGAGCCGCGAAGAGCTCCGCGTTTCCGAGGCCGTCTCAATTATTTCGCGCGTTTTAACGCCGAGGAATCATAAAAGACAGCGCGGTCCGCGACGTGACAAATATTTAATTAAAGGGATTTCAGGGACGTACGGGCTTTGAAATTTAGATGGAAATCCTCGAGCCCGCGCGACTGACCCAGAAAGATCGGATATTCTTTCCTCTCTTTCCCGCCCTTTCTCGCCCCCCTTTACCTTTCTCTATTCCACGATCGCAGCGGCTGTTTCCTGCTCGAAACGACGCGAAGTTTCATCGTCGAGCCTCTGTGTGTGCAACTCATGCATTTATTCAGCCTAATTACAGACACCGTGGACCGATCAGAAATTCTTCATCCCTGCCGCGCGGCGAAGGGAACGAGGAATTTCTTATTCGCTCGTTTTCCAGCCATCCAAAAGTAGATCCGCCTTTCAACTTCAGCCACGGGGAAGGAAAAGCGTCGACGTTGCCGTGGAAAGGTTACCGTTTCGTTCAGACTGCATATTCCACTGTTTGATCGATCTCGTCCGTGCCCTCTTTTCCCCCCTTTCCGCCCCTTTCTTTTCTCAATTGTCTTTTCGTCGGTGGAAAGTGATTTCGGGTTGATGGAAAGTAGTCCACGTCCGGACTCCACGGTGGATTTCACGGTACGTTTGCCGATAAAGGGACAAATTTTATCGCGATTCAGACGTTCCTCGCCCGGCGAGCTTACCGGGCACTGTAACATTATAATTTAACGCCTCGACGTCCGCGTTTATCTCGCTGCAACGGAGGGAACGTTCCGGTCCGTGCTCTCGTTTATGTTCCTTCCTCTCCTCTCTCTTCCTATTTTTCCTCTGCCCGAATCCTATCTCTCTCGTTCCTTTTTTAATTCTTCCCTCGCTCCGGATAAATAAAGGATAACGTAACGACGATGTTGCTGTATTATATCTCTGTTAAAGCGAGATAAACCGGCGCATATTGCCCGGGCGCGCATTAAGTCATGGTTTTACAACAACGGCACGTTGAAAAATGGTCCGCGGCGCGGTCTCGAGTTTACCTTTTCATTAGCCTGGCTTCCGTGACGATGGAAACCCGGTTAAAATATGGCCGCCGTGTCCGATGTCGATGCAATGCCAGCGATACTAATAACCCGCGTATTTATAGAAGTTACTTCGCGTAGAACCCAGCCGTGTGATTGACACGCCGAGCATGAGAACGATGTGAATAAAACTGCCGCGCGATAACACGAAAACTGGCAATGGTATTATTCCTGCAAAAGCGTAGCCAACTTTCGTAACTGATACTTGAAAAAAATCGCGAAGCTCCGCGAAGCGAGCAGCTTAAATTACGGCCAACAATTTCGCCGAGTAGCGTAGCGCGAATTACCGATAATTATTATTAATTCTGGCACGCTGCTCAGAAACGCTGTAACCCTTTCAGCGGCCCGTGGAAAGGACGTATTTCATTCGCAGACAGAGAGCAGTTCTCGTTAACAATTTACAAATGGCAATCCATTAAGATATCCAAAGGGAACGATTTCCGTTCGACCATCTCCCATCTCTGGAATAAAAATTTCTGCCCACGGAGATCTTCGTCCTGTTCCTTCTCGCGTCGCCTCTTTCATCTCGCGGAGAGCTACTTGCTCGACCCAGCCTCCTCGAACGTCGAATATTCGCCGGATAAATGAAATTTTTCCTCCACTGCTCGCATTAATCGCCCTCCGGGAGAGGACCGCGTGCCCCCGTGGAAACGGCCAGCGAGCTTTCCCGAAGAAAATCTCGCGTTCCTGCCCGACATCGATCGAGTCACGGTGCCATTAGCGATTAATTATTTGCAAGCTTTGCGAAGTAAGCGAGTAACCGGAAAGAGAATATCCACCAGCCATACTGTCGAAGCTTGCTAACGGGATAGGGAATATTTCAAGGTAGCCTAGAATATTACATAACATCTCTGCAAACTTGACAGCGCTTTGCGACAATGCTGCAAAAGTGCAGGATATTGCGAAACTATTCGCTGCGTTGTTTAACGGCGTTACAAAGCTTTGAGGACTTCCGTGGAGCTTTGAAAGCTTTAAGAGTTGCTCGCAACAATGTCCACGAGCGACGTGTTTGAAAATTTGTCGCAATTTACGCGATATTTTAAAATGCTGATTTTACCTCGTGTCTTTGTATCCCTGTTTGCATATTTACGTGCAACCCCTATCTCTGGGGGGTGAACTCGACAGGCCTCCTGACGAGCTAGGTTTATGGTTGCCATTTAGCGGTGAAGGCTTGGGGAAGTCTCGAATATGATCCACTGATGCGTCGAGCAACTGTTAAGGGCGAGGGTACCATCAACCTACTCAGGTTCTACCCCTCGATATCTGACAGGCGCGATATAAGCTAGTCTGAGCGGGGGTAGTTACCCTGAGCAGAAAAAGCCACGAGGAGCATGAAAGCATACCCCGAAAGCAGAGTCGGGGATTGCAATAGAGATTTGAAAATGTAGGGTGTGAGTATTTGAACGAATATGATTATCGGGACGAATGATGGATAGATTGAACAACTAGGGGGCAAATGACGAGAGGATCGAATGGATGTTCATTTTTCATTTTTCTGATGCATCCCTGTGAGTGGTGTAGTGATTGTACTATGTGTGTAGAAGTCATAGTGTGTAGTAAAAATTATATACTAATATAATCTCTACATCCTAGCGATGTGGGGGCGATCCCTCTCTCTGCGTTTTGTCTATTGACAGCGAGTGCCTTTTGTCTCCCATTTTCTGGTGACGTCTTTGACCTGCATGGCCCTAAATAGACAGGTTAGTTCTAACCGTTTGCCCGTTTAATAAACATCTATACAGTTTTCCCACCGTTTCCACTGGCTACTATTTCTTTGCATTAGAACTCCTTGACAGTTGGTATCAAGTATCATAAAGAAGAGCAATCCTAATGTCGGTCAGTCGTAGAATCAGTGCAATTGTTATTAGTCCTAATAGTAATTCACTTTTAATTCTTTTTAAGCTCGTAGTAAATGTATTTTAGAATCCAACACCCCTTTCTTTTTCCCAATCTATATTGCACTATAACCCTTTAACACGTAGTATTAAGAGTCATAAAGAAGAGCAATTGTAGTGTCGGTCAATCAGAGAATCAGTGCAATTGTTATTAGTCCTAATAGTAATTCACTTTTAATTCCCTTTAAGCTCGTAATAATTGTATTTTAATCTGTTTTAATCTAACATCTGTTTCATTGCCAATCTATATTCCCTATAAAAGCATCAACTATATTCTGTCACGTGGATCGACAACAAGGCTAAGTTTAAAAAATTTATCAATTCTGAAGCCATCTCTTGCAGCAATATTTATCAGCGCGAGTGCTCGATCGATCTATTCCCACTTCCTGGAAGACACTCTCGTCAACAACTTCCCTCCACCTTGGAACTTGCATCTCGTTAAAGCTCTACGAGGTAACACCCAGTCGCGAACAATAAACTCGCCAGCCAGAGCAAGCCGATAATCATTCCCGATTCCGACGTTTCTGCCAACTTTTCAATCCATTCTCCGCCAACTTCTAACCGAAAGATCAACATCCCCCGCGTTCTCAGGATCGCGCGACAGCGAAAAAAATGGCATCCCTTCGGGACGCTTGCATGCAGAAACCGCGACAAGTTGCCGCGAGTTTCTGCTGGATAATCATCGAAGGCGCTCGGCCAGTCGGAAAATTTCCTCCGCGAAGCTGGGAAATTCGATTCGCGTGCGGTCGTTAAACGAGTTTCCCGGAATCGTCCACCCGATCCGCTGCGAAAGAAAGTTCGTAAGTTCGTAACGCGCGAAACTCGTCGGAATATCGCGGACTGCGAACGAGCAACCGGTGAATACGGTAGTTGCAGCCGGGGTTCAAGTTGATTCTTATTAAGTTATTAAACGGACCGGGTTAAGCTCCCTGAAATTTCCTTCGCGGTTAATCGAAATATCATTCGAGTTCGAGCTTCCCTCGACCTTTCGTACCGTATCGGAGTTTCCATTAAACTTTCATTTCGGGCTCGTAAATCATTTACCCCCGGTTCATCCCCTCGTTCAACTGTATTACTTATCGGATCACAAACAGACAGCGCTAACATCCGAATTCTTTCCCGAATTTATCTCGGAACTCGATTCTTCCGGTTACCGAATTAATTCGTCGGCAAACTTTTCTCATCCGCGCTCGCGACGGTGCTGCCGCATCCGGCCTGGTATTATTAAATCCTACTGGATATCATTCAGAAGTATTACGATAAATTCAACACGATATTACGTTCCGCTGCGACGATAAAGCAGATTTTATTTATAGCTCCTCCGCGCAGCTGCTTACCTCCCCGTAGATTTATTAAAATCCGAGCAGATTTACATGCGAAAAAATACCGCGATATTTCAACCCGAACATCCCCCGATATTGCTGCCTGGTACACCATCCGGGTGTACAATTTTCGAGGCTCTCGAAGGAGCGCTCGAAGCCTCGCAGGGGGTTGGAGAAATTCGCGCGGGGGTTGGTTGGACGAGGTCGCGGAAGGGCTGATGGTGGACGGGGTTCCCTCGACGGGGAGGATGGAACGGCGTGTCGGTTGGTCGATGGTATTCGCGCGGGACAATGGCGGATCGTGGGATGTCCCGCGCGCGGATCCAGGGGACACGCGTGTCCCGTCGTAAATTCAACGGGGCGACCCACTTTCGGGGATAACCACCGGCTGGATAACCCAGTTGCACGACAGGTTTCACGGTTCCCGCGATCCTTCCTTCTACGGAGCAACTTTCCACCGGCTGATTGCGAAACCTGTTCACGTAGGCGCGCGGTCGTTAGCGAGGGAACGGGGAGCATTGATTAAGAAGTGCGGTGAACCTGTTGGAATTGCACGCGTGGGCACGCGAGGGGACTGGGGGGAGGGTTGTTCGAATGGTGCTCGATGCAGATTCGCGCGATTGAAAAAGGGGCGAAGGGGCCCCAGACTGCGGCCGAGACTGGTTCTAAGTTTCAGTAAGGTGAGATTGACACTTTCATTTTTTGGACCGCTGCCTGATATGGGATACCTTCGGCGTTTTGATACTTAAGTGGCGATAGGAATGCTGAGTGAAAGGGCCCCGGAATGGTTCCAAGAAGATGTGACGAAGTTGATTGGATACTTGCGAGAAATGAGGTAAAATAAATGGAGTAAACGAGACGAGGATTCTAAATACTGTCATGAACCTTTTAATTTATTTTTGCTATTGCGATAAAGGTCGAATTAAAAAGTCGAAAGGAACTTTTGATTATGATTATATTTTAAATTTCTTGGTGGTATAAAATAAACAAATGCTCAAAGTCTTCTGTGACACGTGGTGCAGACAGTGGACTGTCAAAATGTGTATATCGTCGAACCCTTCAGCTAGGAATGCCAAGAAAAATGACTCGG
>NW_016908444.1:2133250-2133556 GCF_001483705.2 Eufriesea mexicana | reverse complement strand
AAAATGACTCGGAATGGTTCCAGGAAGATGTGACGATACCTCTAAATTGATTGGATACTCGCGAGAAATAAGGTAAAATAAATGAAATAAACGAGACGAGGATTCTAAATACTGTCATGAACCTTTTAATTTATTTTTGTTATTGCGATAAAGATCGAATTAAAAAGTGGAAAGGAACTTTTGATTATGATTATATTTTAAATTTCTTGGTGGTATAAAATAAACGGATGCTCAAAGTCTTCTGTGACACGTGGTGCAGACGGTGGACTGTCAAAATGTGTATATCGTCGAACCCTTCAGCTAGGA
>NW_016908444.1:2109083-2132645 GCF_001483705.2 Eufriesea mexicana | reverse complement strand
AAAATGACTCGGAATGGTTCCAGGAAGATGTGACGATACCTCTAAATTGATTGGATACTCGCGAGAAATAAGGTAAAATAAATGAAATAAACGAGACGAGGATTCTAAATACTGTCATGAACCTTTTAATTTATTTTTGCTATTGCGATAAAGGTCGAATTAAAAAGTCGAAAGGAACTTTTGATTCCAATTATACTTTATATTTCTTGGTGGTATAAAATAAAAGGAGGATCAAAGTCTTCTATGACACGTAGTGCAGACGGTGGACTGTCAAAAAGTGTATATCGTCGAACCCTTCAGCTAGGTTTTTATAAGCTCTATGACAAGCCATTGCGTCACTCAACCCTGCTTCGAGTATTGATAAGCTGGATGGTTTCCTCGAAGCGAAGATAGATCTCGTTACAGAGTGACGCCATCCAAATGAAGATTCCTCTCACACGAATTTGCTTTTTAATATATTCCATGTTCCTAATATTTTCATTAAATCACATAGGGTTGATAATTGGGGAGCCACGTGTCAAACGTGTTATAAGCAACCAGTGAAAATCGTATGTGTGCTAATAAATTATTTACACGTTTATACAGTGAAGGATATACTCTTAATTCTCTTAAATACAGGTAATCTCTCGCAGGTTTGAAGGCTAACTGGTTCCCTCCGCTACTTAATTATCACGACGCCATTGTCATAAATCGCGAATTCTCAACAAAAAGACTATATCCAAGTAGTACATTCCACAATCAAGGATTCTTATTCTGCAAATCACTCGATTGCCCCTGATTTCTTCCATTCACCCCTCTTTCCAGTCATCGTGACTTTCTCGAACCACAGGTCTTGACAGCGCCTGCAAGTATCAGGGACCCTTAAACCTAATCCGTCTGAGAACCTTCCAGTATTAGGCCTAACTTTGCTCTCCCTATATCTATATTCTCCCAGAAATTTCAACTCACCCGGGTCACAAGTTCACGTTACGAAATCGGCGCGTAAAGTATTCGGATCGTAACAACAGGTTTACCTCGGTATTAGGACAAAAGAACCGGGATCTCCGTGGCAAATCTCTGGGATCAAAAGGTATCGTTGTAATCCCTTTCCGACACGTTAATGAATAGAAACGGTGGAACAAGTAGCCCCGTCTAAATTGCCAGTTTTCACCGCGGTGCAAGGTCGAACGAGGCTCCCCTAATGAGGGACAACGTCGGCGAAGAGATTCGAACGGCGGACGCGATAGGGTATAAAAGACACGCGAGCGTTCTGCACGCGAGAGGAGAGGAAATTGGCAGCTGTTGAATGCGACGAGGATGAAAGATCACGATAACGCGAGGAATTTGCATGTGCCTCTGAAACAGGGAGGTGGGAAATCTGATTGGTCGAGACGATGCTCCGCTATAGCGATCCCGTATCGCGATTTCGCGTTTCGGCGTCAGCCAGGATGGAATGTGGGTCACTGTATGCCCCTTCGAACGACTTTCGTCACGGTGTAGAACGTGGACGAGTTTTCAAATGGAGATTTAACGATCCAAGTCTGCCGTGGTGTATCGTTTTTCCATGGAAATCCATCGATCCGCAGACCTCTGTCATGACAGGGACTAGACATTTCTAGTACGTCTCGGAGGAAAGCCGAGAGCTATCGACGAGGATGACACGGAGAATCGTTCCACGAATTCCTCCACGTTGGAGGAAGCAATTTTGGAAGGGGAAATTACGATGGTTAATTTATAGAACGAATTTATCATTTGCCCTGATTATGACAGCCGCGCCGAGACACTGTCAGACTGCAGGGGCAGTATCGTGATTCTTAAATCATCGGGTCGGTGAATTAAACAGTCTACTACTGCGTTATCTCGCATCCTGTAACCCGGCTGATGCATTATTTACCGTCTCGTCTTCGTCACGCGAAATTAGATGCGTCTCCGTTTATTATTCCCTTTGGCGCGTACCAATCAGCGCGAAATTTCGCGCGACAGGAATTCCATTTCGAAATCCCGCCGCGGAGACGCGTAGATGGCTGTCTCTGTGAATAACTCAACCCTCCCCGGTATGCATCGATATACTCGAATTCCGGTTAGTCGAATAATTTGCCGGGCGAACGAGTGAAAATCCCGTTTGCAGAGGACATGAAAGAAATCGGCGAACCGATAATCGAACGGCATTTGATTAATCTTCGTCGATCGAATATTTCTTTCCCGTTTTTCCATTACTGCTTTCACGTTAGCGGTTTTTGGTCAGAGAAAATACCGGTTTCTAATTGAGCCGAAATCGGGGGACAATTTTCGAGGATGATCGAATTTATAGACGCGGTTTTTCGAGGCAATTGAATAATTGCCGGGATTATGGGTTTCGAACGTGGATACTTTGTAAATTCAAATTGGAGGGAGTCGATATCTCGAAGCTACGTAAATTCCAACGATAATTGACACGAACGATAATGGGATATATATTTACGTTTTAATAATATATCGATTTATAGGGGGTCGTCCCACGGTTCTTGGGGGAGGGAGAGGGGACGGGGTCTAGTATCCTCGAGTGGTGGTAGTGCTAGAAGAAGGGGATGCATTTCGTCCCGGGTTTATTAGTGGACTCATCGATAAAGGCTACCCTAGTAGGCCCAGTCTGAGACCGAGGCTACTATTGGAAGGTCGGGAAGTTATATACATAAGAATTGGAGGTTTTACGAGGACTTGCGAGAAAGTCCTCGAACTCGGAATCCGTCTAGTGGCGAGGGTGAGAATGATATTTGCTACAGATTTAATAGATGTAGGATATTTTTATGGCTCGAAAGTGAGTGCATGGGGACACTCGAGCCTTCCTCTTATTGTTAGATGAGGGATAATAAACAGGTCTAGGGTTCGGGTTGAACGTTCAGGGTAATATGTAAAGTGCATGTTGCAGGACAAGTGACCTCGCGCAAGAATTGCATGAAAGAGATTGTCGGCTTTAAATAAGGGTGTAAAGACAGTCTTTAGTCAGTCTTTGACAGAGTCTTGAACAGAGTTCATGAAGAGTCTATCAGAGGGGGGGAGTCTTAGGCAGATTTTGGTGTGCATAGTCGAAGAAAGTACATAAGTGAGAGTGTCCATCGACTGTGTAATCATAGATCAGTTATTAGTCCAATCTTTCACATATTTCTTACTTCAATTTACTCCTCCATTTAGCTCGTAATAAATGTAGGATCAAATTTTGGGTGGATTGACTTAAGATAAAATTGTTGGCTTCTTAATATAATAAAATAAGCTTATAAATAGAATGACTAGAAACAATGCCTATGAGACAAGAGAGATTTGCTATGGGCACGCTCTTCTGATCTTTCTTAAACTGACTTTAGACTTTGACACACTGTCTCTGACTGCCAACTCTTAGACTTTGGACATTCTTCGACTGACTGATGGACTGTCTTAGACTGAACTGTTAGACTGATTTGGACTGACTTACGCACACTGACTCGCCTGCGCCCTTGCACCCTTATTTTAACCATTCATTCCGTCCTTTTATCACACTCAGGCTTTCCTTTATAATTTTGCACGAATATACATACATCGGAATAAAATAATATCTCTTATTCTTTATATTTGCCAATCAAAGGGTACCCCTACACAGATAATAACGCGATTAAGAATGGGAAGAAAATGAAGTTCGGAATCAGCGAATGGTCGTGGAGAAATGACTCTATCAGGCGACACGGTTGACGTAGATTTGTGTCACTCTTTAATCATTAATCGGCGGCCACGCGACAACAGGCGCTGGCACGAAGCATTCTCGGCCTTATCGTCGATGCTTCCACTTTATTTCAGGCTCGATCAGCGATCGCCAAGTCTCGATAGCGTACGCGATCGGCCGGAAGTGATAACGGCGCGCACCCCTGCTAGCCCGTAATCGTTCGAGAGGCTTCATTGTTATTGCGTCTGCCCCTGCACCCTCGATCCTTCGAGATATCGAGATTAGTTCCGACGTATACCCTGACGACCTGAAAAAAATCGGCCACCGACGATCTCTCGCGGAACAGGCATCTCGTTTCGAGTCGGAATCGCAGGCATCCGAGGTTCCTGGCCCGACGCCTTCCTCGCGTTCTTCGATCGGCATTTGCCGTGTTTCCGCGCCGTTGCCTGCCGATTGGCTTCCACGCCGCAACCAGCAATCATTATCGCCACTCTGCAGCCCGGTTGAAGCGACCGGTTAATCTCGACCGGCTTCGAAACGCGTCAAATCCTATCGGTTAAACGCTCGACGGTTCTTTCGACGGGTTAAAAATAAATTCGCGAGAAAATTTGGGTCAGACTAGGTCGAAAGACACCGAAAATGCCACGTTTGCAACGAGGAATTGTTTTCCCAATTACGCGTGAACACGATACGTCCCGATACCCTATAAATTTCCGATAATTATTTCCTACGTCGATCCCTGGCAACGCAACCCACCATGCCACCTAGCTTTCGCGGAACAGTATACATTAAGGTTAACAGACCCAGCTACCCTAATTAAGCACCTTCCTACAGTGTCCGTATCTCCACCAAGAACTCAAACGTCCCTCGACGTGCCCTACGCGTGTCTATCACGAACTCGATAGGTATCGCGTTTCCAACTCCCCGATCTTCCTCCAACCTGTCCCACGATGCCTTCCGATTTATAGATGCTCCCCAAACTTTGATCCGAGGCGAAGGTTAACTAAAAATTCTTGAAAAATTCTTGAAAAATTCTTGAAAAATTCTTGAAGAGTTCTTGAAAAATTCTTGAAATTACGGATCTCGAGTAAACGATAGTGGACGGTGCAGCATCGGGATATTACGTTTCCCTGTTCCCTGTAACCTTCTTTCCACATGGCCCGAATGGACGTTGCACGATAATCCGCGCCGCCATTAACCGGGACATTCATGGCACGCGTATCCATTACCGCGTACACGGACGTCTGCACGAACGTAACAATGGACTTGGGTCTCGTACCAGTCTGTACAGAGTTAAACAGGATCGTTGGAAAGCCAATTTACGAAGACCGGAGATGCAGGTTTTTCCTTCTCCTCCTCCGTTCTTCTTTCCTTTTCGCCGCCGATCCCGGCGCCATATTTTCAATATTCGAATCGAGCGTAAATATTTGACCCGACGGCGAGAAACCGAAGCATACGCAATACTGGGAAATGAAACAACCCGGTTGATTGTTACGCGATAGGAACACCAAGCGATGGCACAGATTGCCCCGCGAAAAATGGTTCCGGTGTTTGCAAAAATTAGTGATTGATGGAACGGCCTGCTGCGATATCGACCGAGCGGCTCAGGTAATTTCGGTTGTGTGTTCTACCCCGTTCCACACGACCCTGTCGCCATTTCCATGGCGCAACATTCCCTATACGCATTACACGCTGTGTCTAATATGCAAATGCGAAGACACCGATTCGCAACGTTGTAACGAGAAAATATTCCTCAGCCCCCAATTTCCAGCAACGTCGTCGCCGAGCATCCTGAAAGCCTCTTCAACCTTGTCGCGAGGGGTTCGGAATTTATAGGAGAAAGGGTTGCGGAAAAGGTTATCGAAAATTCGCGACGCGGAAAGCGGCGGCGAACGTGTACTCGGAGAACACCCCGTCGCGTTTGGATCAACGTTTGACGAGGAATAAGATCCCGATGCGACATCGTGGAAGCGGAACGTGGAACGTGAATGCCTCTGTTCACGCTCGCGCCTCGTCACAGGCGATGAATTATTCCCGCGCTCGGCTGCCGGGAAACGTTTCCGATTCCGCGGATGAATTTTTCAGCGTCCAGACCGCAGACTTTATCCGCCGTGCGTGGCGTATCGCCGTTTTGCCCGGCTCATATACGCCACGGCATTATCCGGGACAACCGTAGTTCGTGTATCCATTACCGCGTACACGGCCATCCGTTCGGTTCAGCGATGTAATTACAGACGCAGCAGGTTGCATCGTGGCCCGGTGCACGCTCTTCGAGAACCGCCTTTGCGTCCCCGCTGACCGAGTACTTTCGAATTTCCCGCCGTTCGAAGTTCAGGAGACCAGTGTTTCACAGAATCTTTTGATTTTAGACGTAACGCTTTTAGGTTAGAATACTTATTAACCCTTTTGATGCCGGACGACGACATATCGTCGTTCGCTGCACTTGCGCAAAGTGCCAACGACGATATATCGTTGCGTATGCAATGGCGCCTTATTCTTCGCATCGCGAGAAAGTTCCATCTGAAAATAAATTTATAAAACGTTATAAACAGTCTAATTTCATTGCCAAAGAATTTAAAAAATTGTTTTCGGCTTTAATTTTCTGTTATATTCTGTGCTGGTTGGTGCCATGGAGTTATTCTTTCGTTCTTAGGACTGATATTGGTTATTTTGTTATAAATGATCGAAAATGTAATGCTTATACTTCATACTACGTGAGCTATATAAAACTTTGATCGAACGATGATTATTCTTACGTGCAAATATTGTTTCTGGAAAAGAAACTTGTTTCTGTGTCCTTCATCGTGTTCTGTATTATGTACGATTATTCGTACGATTTTCAATGAATATTGAAACACAATTGATATTTCATTATTCTCCTTTTCTTCAATAATATACTGCATTTTGAATTTTTTAAGTATCAGTCTTAGTTTGATTTTTATTAATAAATTCGTTCAGTTATCTTCGCATAGGCACTAAAATAGACACGTGGTCAGTGGCTGTTGCACTGATAATCAATTTCCTTGATCCCGCTAGGTGGCGACACTTTGAGGCATGGAATACGAATACATAGACTAGCAAAAGTCGCGAGAATTGGAGATATGAAGATAAATTAAAATTCATTTGGATATTTGGAAATTCAAATTGCGTGTATTTTTGTAAAAGGTATTTGAAGGTGTTTACTGGAGATACTTTGTATTTATTTTGGAGTATATCGTGGACAAGCAGCACCGTATGCAGCTGGTAAGTTGGCAGGTGGACGACCCTGTGGCAAGAGATATTTACTTTCTCTCCGACTCCATGTTCGAGTATCTTGAATTTCATGCTTTCGGGTTCTTCGCATATTCGCGTATACTGACGGAATAAATTACAACGACGCGCTTTTTATTTCTCGTTAAAATCGATGGGTGTCGCTTCGTTCCATTGCACTCTCTTCGTCGCGAGATGAAATATTTATTTATTTATCTATCTATCTTAACGGGTAATAACCCTTTGTTAACAAGAAAAATAATAAAAACGAATGCACCACGAAATAAATAATAAAATCGTTCCTCTTAAGTCGATGACTTAGATCGCTTTCATAATTACAGGCGCATTTATACTATTCGTTGAGATACTTCTGACCAATATCGAAAGTTCGTCTGACCATTCAGCATGATCAATCATGATCAATCTGACCCACATTCCGTCCGACCGCCAAGTTACCAATAATTGCAAGTTTACTGTAATTACCAGCGTGGTTGCAACATTCTGTGCGGAATTCTTCCAGCGAATATCTCATTCCGTATATTTTACACTCGTTAAACCCTCGATTCGAGGTTGGCATTCACGGAGCAGGGGTTCCGGTTATCTCAGACTCGCGTCATTAACATGCAAACTTCCAAGGGTATCCGAGATTTTTCCGCTCTCCGTCCAACTGCAACATCGATCGCAATTTAGTTCGATTTCCGTTCCGGTTCGCAAACAGTTGCCAAGACCTCGTTCGTGTTCCTCGCGAAGTTGTTAACCGCGCGTCGAGCGCTGTCGTTTCGCGAAGTTTCGACCAGACGCCATTACCCGCAACAAGCGCGGCCCACGGATCCATTACCACGCATGGTAGTACCTGCGTGTCGCCAGGAAACAGCTTCAATCTTGTCCGTTAATTACTTCGAATTGCCAGTGCGTCCGCAATCCTTCCTCTTTTTCCTCCTCCTCTTCCTCCGCCGAGAGAGGCCTCTGCTTTCTCTCCAGACATTTCGCGTTCTCGCTTAATTCCGTTTAAATCGGCAATTTTCGACTCAACGTGGGCGACATTAATTGAACAAAAGAGGGAGAAGCATTTTCAACAATTTGCACGCTGTTGATGAAATACGCGAAATAAGTATATTCCTCTGGACGGATTTAAATATTTTATTAATCAGAATTGTTATTAAAAAGCGGTAGCTATTATCGACGATGCATAGTGGCTTTTAATACCAGAGTCGCAGGAATATTTTCACTGATCGAAAAATAAAATAAGCCGATCCGGATTTTCCGTGTTTCATATTTGAAAAATGAAAAATTCCCATTTATTTCTCCCATCGATAACGCATTAAAGCAGGATTTCAAAGTTCGGAGTAGAAAGCTCGAAATATTTTAAATGCCCGGGCTGAATTATCTTCCTCTAACAAGCCCTGAGAGTAATAAATTTCTTTGCAAAGTAAAAAGGAAAAATTGTGCCGCAACTTTTGCACCCCTATTTTCGCGATTGCAAATAGGAGACTAGGTATCAACCACGTGCAAACCGAAACTCTCTTCTACCCCAGTCACATCTTCCTAATCCGGTGCCCCGTTCGACGAGCCTGGTCCACCTGGTGAAAAATAAATTTTCCAATTTCCCAGCCCCGCTGCGAGCGGCAGCCATCGCGCGCCCATTGTCACGTACAGGATGCATCGATGCACTCCCGAGGAACGCTGCGCCCCGGCCCTCGCGGATATTAGTTCCGGATTTTATTATCGGCCGGAAGTAGCCAGTCGCGCGGGGAATTCGATAAGACGGAAGGCTCGTAAGCGATGGAGAAATACGAGGGGAACGTGAGACAGAGTCGCGAACGTCGACCCGGAATGTGCACACGAGACGATACAGGTCACGTAGTAGCCGCTGGCTAAGCAATCCATTACGAAACGGAGTAAAAGTAATTGCCGTATAGTTCTTGGGCTCAGTCGCGTTTCCGCCTCGGGTGCAATTGCCTGCATGGGGCAATCGTTGGGGTACTCCTGGATAGGGTACCATAGACGCGTGGGACCTGCACGAAAACGTAGGCCGGTGTTCGAAGAACGGGTTAACTCATTTGTATCCATGCTTTAAGGAGAATTTTCCAAGCTTTTGATCGATATCAATCCCTTGCGCTACGATTTAAAATTCAACAGCGTGGTCCTAAAACGTAAAGAGAACTACTAAGCCTCGGATGTACCACGGGCCAGGCTCGTGATAATCACTTTTGGCCCGAAAACCTGACTACGAGCCTCACACGTGGTTATAGGCCAAAGAGTTAAGCGTAACAAACGAACGCTTATGTATATTTCATCCAAAAATTCTACAGCGTGGTTTCAGAATGTAAGCAGAGCTGCCGAGCTTTCGATGCACCACGGGCCAGGCTCGTGATAATCACTTTTGGCTCGACAAATTGATCACGAGCCTCACACGTGGTTGTAGGCTACAGGGTTAAGTGTAACAACCAAACGCTTATGTATATTTCATCTAAGAAGTCTATATATCGGGTTGTCCGGAAAGTTAGTGTCGATTTTGAAGGAAAAATGAAACACAAGAGGATTTTAATATACATTTTAGTATATTATTAGTATATTAGTATATTATTGGTATATTATTATTGCTATAATTTTGGTATACGTTTATTAAATTATATAAGTGTCATTTCGTTTTACAACCTTTCTCAATTTCTCAGGCAACTTGAAAAATTACTCTATCGTATCCAAATTTATTTCCAAATATGTCTGAAGTACCATCTTTCGCGATATATACGAATGTCATTTGTTTTTAATAATTCCGATATATTTAGACCTGTCCTTACGCCATCTATCGAAAATCGGCACGAACTTTCCGGATAATCCAGTATTTTCAAATAAAATCATTTTATATAATGTTAAAATATAAATATTCATTGTTTCGCATAGCTGTACGGTAAATAAGCTTAAAATAGATAAACAGCAGTTATCGCGTGCGGATTATTCCGCTTAATGATGCAAACCGGTTAACTGAAAATGATCGGGTATTTGCAACGATATCGAAGTATAATTGGACATTGCGACCATCTGATGGGGTCGAAAGAGTCTTCTTCTGGGGATCACGGTCTAATGGAACCTCTTCCCTAATTTTGTTTCACAGAGTGATCAGATATAGGCACCCACCTACTTTAATCCCGATGCGGGTAAAATGTGTAATTCGATGGAATTGGTCGATGAAATTTCTGCCCGCAGCGATTCACCGTTCGATCTTCGTCACCTTTCATCGCCAAAGGAGCTGCGAGCTTTCACGAGCAACTCGATTAACGAAACCGAAACGAAACAAGAGCAGCAGGCACGTCAAAAGACTTGCTCGCAATCAGATTCATCGACCGGTCGAGCAATTCGAGCCATGTTTGCAGAAAGCTGGATTTTTACACCGTCATCCTAAAAGGGGCACATACGATCGGCTCGTTTTTGCCGCGAAAGGATACGTATCTCGCGATTTATTATTCGACCGTCCTCGATCCGATCGCCGCCGTTTTTCCCTGCTCCTTTTTCTACCCCCTGTCGATCGATCGTCTCCTTTTTTCCTTTTATTTTTTCCCTTTTTCTTTTTTTTTTTCTTTTTTGCATTTCTCTCCCGCGTGGCTCGGCGAATTTTTCACGGAACTTTCCGTCGATTCGATTTAACGCCGTTCAATCGAGCCCGTTGATCACGACGGAACTGTATAATAGAATGGGGGTAATTTGTTTGAGCGTGATGGATCCGATTAATGTCGGACTAACTCGTTTTTCCCACCCCTTCCCGCCGTTTGTTTAAGTTTTCACGGTGTTACCTCGCGATCGAGAAATTGAATTTCACGCCTGTTCTTTCCCCTCTCTTTGTGCAGGCAGGCTTGCAAATGTCATTTCCTTCTCTTGGCGCGTGCTTTTTTCACCGCTCTTTCGGTAAGAAGAAAGTGTTTGAAGTCTCGGGAGAGAGTCGATGAGTAACGCGCGGAAAGATTGAGAGAGAAATTCCGCGAGGGAACTGTGTTAAATAAATAATAACCAGGAAAAGTTGCTCGTAAATGGCGCACGACGTACC
Source organism: Eufriesea mexicana (assembly GCF_001483705.2). Classification (NCBI taxonomy): domain Eukaryota; kingdom Metazoa; phylum Arthropoda; class Insecta; order Hymenoptera; family Apidae; genus Eufriesea; species Eufriesea mexicana. Next base: position 2,121,702 of record NW_016908444.1, on the reverse strand, counting down.
TGCCCTTTTCGAATATCCCGTTGTATCGCGTTGACGTGCAAAATATCCTTCGGAGCGTTGCTAATCGGTATTAAAAATCAATCTCGCGATGGCGTGAATTTTTTAATACCCTGCAAACACGTACGTCCTGTAATGCTACATCGGAGGATCGAATTTACTGCGAAAGTGAACGAGGTAAAGACCGAATTAGTTTACAAGGCTTGATAAAAGAGTTTCGAATTTTTCCCGACGATGTATCCGATATCGTGACTGAATTTACACAGAAACGGGTGTTTTATGAAACACGAGTGAACACGGTTTTATACAAGCTCGCCGGATGAAGTAACAGCATGTTTACACGGGATAAAGCAAGTTACACGTGTTGGGATTTCGGGAAGGAAATCAAAGCGTTTAGCGTGCAGGGAAATAACCGTGTTCAGATGTGTAGCAATAGATATATGAAGTTTAACGTAAGCGAAATATATACATGTGGGATTGGGATAAGAACGGCCCTGAAGAATGCCAAGTGCGTTTTGGCTTAGAATGAAAGTGACCGTGTGCAAGAGGATTAACTGCAAAGAATGTTTATGGTAAGGTCGAATGAAAGTTTAGGGATGCGTCCAGAGTGATTGAAGTACCTGACCCACCGAGGTTGCGTGGGAAAGAGGCATGATCGGAAAGGAAAGCCTGGGTATGGAAAAGGGAGAACGAATGCTTTAAATAAGGGTGTAAAGGCACGGGCAGCTCCAGTCTCCACGATCTATGATCTAGAGTCGACAGTCTTTTAACAGTGCTTAAAAGTCTTAAGCTAGTGTCTAAGAGTGTGTCAGTAAGAAGTCAAAATCGAGGGTACCCATAGCGAGTAACCTCCTGTTTCATAGCCGTTAATCTACGTATAAGCTTACTGTATTTTATTAAGAAGTGAAACAACGCTATTGTAGGATATTTTTTGACTTCCCCAAGTATAGAGGCCCGGTTAGCGTCTGGCGGCCAGACGAGTCTGTGCAAGTTGGGGCCAGGCCATGTGAGGTAGCCTCGCTCAACCCCGGTTTTCCCCATTGTAAACAGGGGGTGACGCGTCCGTGGACACCTCTCGGGATGGGTCCCCGCGTGGGTGACCCTTCGAAGAGCCTAACCCGAAGGAGGAATCCCTTCCACCCCTGAGCGTTACGTGGTATTCCCTACACTCATTCTCAATTCACAGACCCTTACACCACCCCAACCATCACCCAATCTAATTCTCAATAAAGACCAAATCCTCCGTAAACAAACAGATAATTGACTCGCATTATTTGAACCTCTACCTCCATCAAAAAGACCCAAACCTCGTATAGCATTCCATGCATTCATTCCGAAGAAGGAAGTCCCGAGTCGAGGAGACAACGGCTACCTCCTTACGACCAGCGTCCCAAGACTCGATGACCCCCAAACCTCCTAAAACACCACTCGAGCCAGTCCTAATTGTTATGGTAAAATTCAATAGCGAAGTAAACTCTACATTCCTGCGGTGTTGGATGCGGCGATCCCCCCTCCCCTAGTGATCTGTCTTTTGTCACCAGTCTTCTGAAGACGACTTGTGACCTGCGAGGCCCTAAACAGGCCAGTTCTAACCATTCGCCCGTTCAATAAAGATCTATACAGTTTTTCCACAGTTTCCCACTGACTACTATTCCCTGCCTTATAACCCCTTTAACACTAATAAAAATCGTAACCGTTCATAAACTAATGCACAATTAGCCGGATTTAATTAAACCTTCGTCTTTCTTTCAAAGACCTGTACCTCTTATCCCTATTTCCACACTTACCCTTCGGAGCAAAGGACCCGAATCGAAGGGACGATGGTTTACTCCTTTAAAACCAGCGTCCCACGACTCGCGGACACCTCCTAAGCTAACCCCCGAGTCAACCCCCATAAGAAGATTCTAATTTCCCAAGGACCTAGAAACAAATTAACAATTTGTTTAAATTTCCACTTCCAGCTACCAGCTCCGAACACCATGCACATCCCTCCAACGAGCACGCCGCCAATAGGAGAAACACTTACACACCTCGACAACCAATAACAGCACACACTAACTTATAAAATACACGAAATCAAGAGGACAGACACATTCCAATCGAAAAAACGACACAGTGAATGTAAACCATCTTACGTACATCGCTGATTGTCACCAAAGCATCTTGTAAATTATTTGTAAATATCTTCTGTAAATAAATTCTTGTAAATCGGAAAAAGATAGTTTGCGTTTCTAGAAAGACGTAAACCTTCGCCTGAAATCTTCCTATTTCATAAGAAGATTCGCACAAAACAATTTATGCGAATGTAAAAACAGAGCTTTAAACACGTCCCTATAGGTTGCAATACTTTAACACTAGAAGTACCAACTCAGTGAAAATGATTGGTCCCCGAATTTTCCTTTTTGCAATCACCGAACAGATACACCTGCTTAAGAATAAAATTGGTATCAACTCATATTCATGGCAGGATTATGACAAGAAATTTACAGACGCGTGTGTCAGAACGGTCCAGTGTTTCCGTAACAATTGCCTAACGACGTGTATACCACGTCGTTCGCGATTCTGTGACAAAAGCACTACGACGTGCGTGACACGTGTTTCCAGCGCAAGTGGTTAAGAAAGAACTGTAATCAATATATTCACTTATATTCATCGTATCGCTGAAATTTCTATAATCTGTGCACGTTATAGTTAGGTACCCATTAAAGATCGGTAGTTCTAGTGTTAAAAGCGTTCTATGCTGTTTCGGATTAGAGACTGACTCCTGCAAGAGACAGTAGGCCCTTTTAACACGTTAAGTGCCAGGGACCGGTGCTAGACTTTCCATTTGGGCTCGGTCGATCCTCTGAGACTGGCCTAGATTATGACCAAAAGGTGCTAACTTTCGGTGTTAAATTCTTCGCCATCTTTGAACCTAACGTTTGGGAATTCTTATTATAATTATTTGATAAATTTATAATTTGTCCTATTAAGTTTTATCAACACTTTGCCCGCGTGTATATGCGTGTACGAACGAATACATGAAAGTTTCGGCCATTTTTATCCAACCCGAAATTGCCAAACTCGCTTGCTCCAACCCCGAAAGCAACATCCCTCTATCTGCCAAACCAGCCTAACATATTTTCCATTCCCAAAGACATATCCGCCAACTTCTATCCCCGAAAGTGTCGCATACGTCTTCATGCGCGTCATGCTAGGCTTTCAGCCCCCCGAGAAGGGTGCTTTGCCCGCATCCCCTCGAATTCTCGCCATTTTTCCAGCAGAAAACGCGTGGGTCGACGCAGACGACGTAATTCGATGGGAGGAAAATAAATTCCAGCTGCTTCTAAGCCGCGCGAAATTTAGAAATTTAAGCTCGCGGCGTGCCCTCAAACTAGAGGAAGCAGCAGGGGTTAGTTTCGCAGGAAATTCGAGCCGACAGCGGTTCCCCGGCGAGCAGCACGGTCATTGGATTAGCCGGTATGTGTCGATGCGATTAATTCGGACGGCGAAAACGACGTGGGCCTTTTCAATTTCGACCCCGCCGCATCTTCCTCGCGCGTCTGTTCCAATTACACACCGCCACTTCCGGTACGGACCGTGGTCGAAATCCAGGGAATTTATGGCTGCAATCTGTCCTGCGGTTGCACGACTTCATCCCGGTTTTCTTTGGCGGATCAACTGCCTGGTTCGATTCCATTCGATTCGAGGCTTCCGATGACGATGAGGTATGAGTTTGCAAATGAGATCGTTCATCTGGATCTGTGATACAATGTAGTTTACCTAACACTTTACAAGCGGGCCATGTAAATTTTCGTCTTGTTTGAATTTTAAGGTTCTGACTTAGAAAGGAATACTTAAGCAGGTTAGAAATTTGCATATAAATTTGTATATAAATTTCTATTTGTATATCATTTGAATTTTGAGGCCCTACCTTAAAAGAAAATACTTAGGTAAATTAGAAATTTGTATATAATATAAATTTGTATTTGTATATAATTTGTATCGTAAGGCCCTACCTTAAAAGAAAATACTTAGGTAAGTTAGAAATTTGTATATAAATTTATATATAAATCTGTATTTGTATATAATTTGTATTCTAAGGCCCTACCTCAAAGGGGAATACTTAGGCAGATTAGAAATTTGTATATAAATTTGTATTTGTATATCATTTGACTTTTAAGGTCCTACTTTAAAAGGAAATACTTAGGCAAGTTTGAAATTTGTATATAAATTTATATATAAATTTGTATTTGTATAAAATTTGAATTTTAAGACCTTAACTTACAAGAGAATACTTAAGCAGGTTAGAAATTTGTATATAAATTTGTATTTGTATATAATTTAGATTTTAAGGCCCTGCCTTAAAAGAAAATACTTAGGCAAGTTTGAAATTTGTATATAAATTTGTATTTGTATAAAATTTGAATTTTAAGACCTTAACTTACAAGAGAATACTTAAGCAGGTTAGAAATTTGTATATAAATTTGTATTTGTATATAATTTAGATTTTAAGGCCCTGCCTTAAAAGAAAATACTTAGGCAAGTTTGAAATTTGTATATAAATTTGTATTTGTATAAAATTTGAATTTTAAGACCTTAACTTACAAGAGAATACTTAAGCAGGTTAGAAATTTGTATATAAATTTGTATTTGTATATCATTTGACTTTTAAGGTCCTACTTTAAAAGGAAATACTTAGGCAAGTTTGAAATTTGTATTTGTATGTAATTTGGATTTTAAAGTCCAGCCTTAAAAGGGAATATTTAAGCAGGTTAGAAATTTGTATATATGAAGAATCAAGGGTTTACCAGAAACTCGTGAAAAAGCTCTCGAGGGGTCCCCTCACAGGGTTGTTTTTAAATGAAGTTTTCGTTATTTCGTTGCTTACTACTGATAGTCTGGTGTTCCTATAGTGATGGTCGGTGAGCGTTTCATCCCTCCCGGGCCTACTAGTGGACTCGTCAAGCTTTCCAGCCGGGCCTGCCTTAGACGTGTATACATAGATGGCGTAGGAATTTCCATTTAAGGAAGGTCGAGGATTCACCGATGACTTGAGAGAAAATCCTGGAACCTCCTTAAAGTTGGAATCCATCAGTGGCGAGGATAAGAATGATGATCGCTACACCTCGAACATCCTCGTTTCCATCTATTCATCAGATATGTCACAGATCCCCCTATAAAAGTACTTTGTCGTTCTTTCTCAATCAGCTAACTCCAAAATCCCAACATACAGTTTGACACGACGAAGAGCTTATATCAAACAAGATTCATTAATTCGATTACTCCCACATCACTCCTACATCCACTCTTCGACCACCGTCACGTCCAAACTACCCCTATCAATCAGAACCCGCAACGAACCACCCAGTTTCACCTTGCAAGACCCAAAACCGCGAATCCTACTACGAAATAAAAATCGACAAACTCGACACCGAAATTCGCGGTATCAAAATCGCAAAAGAGATCCAAAGGTAGATCGCGACGATTAATCGAATCCGTGGTCTCGCGTTCGATAACCCCTTTAAATATCGATCAACGTGGAAACAACGTTTGGTCCGTGGATTCTCGAAATTGCCGTCGTCTCTGCCCCCCGCCCCCTCCCCCTCTCTGCCCCCTATACGTAATTTACTCCCGGGTATCGTTTATTTTTCCCCTCGTTGTGACCCGCGCACGGCTCGATTTCCATTTTAAATCGAGCTTCCCTTCCGGCGCGGCCGAAATTTCCCGAATCCCGGCGTCGGACACGCGTCCCATGGAAATTTTCGTCGCGGGTACCGCGCGTCGCGACGCGACCGGAATGGAAAGGATCGGAAATGCAACCGCGCCGATATTCCCCCGACGCCACGGGATCTCTCGCGCGAGAGAGACCCCGCGCCGGCTTTGAATGCAGAGGAGGATCCGTCGGGATTGATTGGAGAGGAGAGAGCGACGCCTTTCTCGACATGCAACGAGAGAGAAGCGAGAATCGTGTCTTCGACGAGGATCTCACCTCCGGGTCGGGGTTAATAGGTCGACTCGAGAGTCCTCGAGTTTGGCCCCACGCGAGGATTACTTTCAGGCAAAATTTAGCACCTTCAATCGCCGTTTAATCGTTTCAGTGGACGTACCGTAGCGTTTAATTTATGTTAGTCATGTGATAATCGTGGATTTGGTTTTATTAGTGCGAATGCAAGTGTGTGAGGTCGAGTAATGGCACGAATGTACTGTGCGTTGTAAGAAAGAAGTCATCTCGTTCGGTTGGCATACCGTGGCGTTTAATTTATGTTAGTCATGTGATAATCGTGGATTTGGTTTTATTAGTGCGAATGCAAGTGTGTGAGGTCGAGTAATGGCACGAATGTACTGTGCGTTGTAAGAAAGAAGTCATCTCGTTCGGTTGGCATACCGTGGCGTTTAATTTATGTTAGTCATGTGATAATCGTGGATTTGGTTTTATTAGTGCGAATGCAAGTGTGCGAGGTCGAGTAATGGCACGAATGTACTGTGCGTTGCAGGAAAGAAGTCATCGCGTTCGGTTGGCGTACCCTGGCGTTTAATTTATGTTAGTCATGTGATAATCGTGGATTTGGTTTTATTAGTGCGAATGCAAGTGTGCGAGGTCGAGTAATGGCACGAATGTACTGTGCGTTGCAGGAAAGAAGTCATCACGTTCGGTGGGTGTACCCTGGCGTTTAATTTATATTAGTCATGTGATAATCGTGGATTTGGTTTTATTAGTGCGAATGCAACTGTGTGAGGTCGAGTAATGGCACGAATGTACTGTGCGTTGCAGGAAAGAAGTCATTTCGTTCGGCTGCGGGGCAAGGGGAGTATTCCATTTGCACCGCCTATACTCTTATTAGTAATACCCACTCTTCTATGAAACTCCCAAAACTACTATCTCTAAGTTCCGTAACGTGGTACGTTAACATAGGCGTAAGATATCCGGGAAAGAAATGTTATCTCACAGTTTACTTACAATGAATTGGAAACACTACTACACTATGGCATGAATCTACGCTCTTGCATCTACTTTTTGCGTCTGTCTCACTTTGTCTCGTTGCTTTGTTCGCTTTCTTTGTCACACGGTGTTCTATGACCGGGCTAACAGGAAGGGATCAATTCTATCAATAAGGAAAGCGTTTTACTCTACTTCTGCCATGATAGAATGGTTGGGCTGGTGGGGATTCGGTCCTACAAGTTTCTCAGATGACTTCTTCCATGCAACGCAGAGTAGATATGTATGTTTTTAGAAGTGCGAGTGAAAAATCTAGAATGCTGTGTTATGAATTGTGTTATGCAGTTACTGTGGATCTGAGTCAATATGTTGTAAGAAAGATCAGTCTTTAATAAGAAGCGTGAGAGTGAACGATTAGGATATAAGACGCGTGTAAATTATAATTTTATAATAAATATACGGTTGTTATACGACAAACTCACAATAATTTCCTATTTTAATTACTACCTTTTGTTAAGGGGTTTTAATTTCTTGGAATAAGGTTGATAGTGTCAAGAAATGTGCCTATAGTTATGAAAGTGGTCTGAGTCATCGACTGAAGAGATATAATTTTATTATATATTTTGTGTTGTATTTATTTATATTACTATGAAATTTATTTATTTTTTACGAAACAATGAAGAATTGAATTAATTTTATAATTTATGATATATTTAAAGGCCGAAGCTTTTAATATTTCAGAAGCAAATATAAGTGACTTAGACAACTTTTATAATCATAGTATAGATGTTTGTTAAACGGGCGAATGGTTAGAGCTGGCCCCCCAAGAATCTGTTTAGGACCTCGCAAGACGTCTCCAGAAAACGGGAGACAAAAGACGAAACACAGGGAAAGGAGTTGCCCCTACATCTCTAGAATGTAGAATTTATTTTAGTATTTAATTTTTTCCTAAACCATATGCATAAATAAAAAGCTTTACTTCATTTACATTTGTTAAATGATTACTATGTGTTGCATGTCAGCTACGCCCATGCAACGATGACGACAGGCCTGTTAGAGGTTGCAGGCCAATACCGACCTTTGGACATCAGGGGGTCGGTTTTGGGGGTTTAAAAGGGCCTGCTGTCCCTCGGAGCTCTTCACTCTCAAATCAGGAACAGTACAGATACTTTATATATTGTGACCCACAGTGGCATTGAAGAAGACTGTCATGTTTTATTTCTATATTACATAAAGTGTATAAATTTCACGCATATTAACCCTTTGCACTCGACCATTTTTTGACTAAAGAAGAGTAGGAGTTCAAAAATTTTCTGCTACAAAGTTGACGATATTATTTTGAGCAGTAAATAAGAAATTGTATAATAATTAACACGTAGAATTATTTAATTTTGGTACCTCGCACGCTGTTACGTTATTTTAAATTTGGCATATTAATTAATATAGATCTTTGAAATTTTATCAAACGGTGACTGAAAGGCATCTCTCTGCAAAGGGCTAAACCTTTATAAATACAATTGCTGTATAACTGAATACAGTTATTTCCATGCACGTTTGTCATTTCGGTTTCCTTCACGAAATTCCCAACACTATGCCTAGTAACTATAACTATCGCAATCAAATCGCGTCGAATGGCACTATTCAACAAGAATTTTTGAAAATCCCAGATATTAACCCTTTGCACTCGAGAGACGTCCTTCAGTCGCCATTTGATAAAATTTTGAAGATCGATGTTCATTAATATGTCAAATGTAAGCTAATCTAACAGTGTGTAAGGTATCGAAATAAAATAATTCTACTTGTTAATTATTATACGATTTCATATTTACTGCTTTATAACAGAAAATCTTTCAACTCCTACTGTATAGCTAAAAAATCGTCGAGTGCAAGGGGTTGAAACGGTAAAATAAAATAAATTTCTAAATATAAACGGTCTATGCTACCCCTTCGACTACAATATCGCGTGAGACTCGTGGTAAGGAAATCGGTCGAAACATGACGTAGGAAGAGGCGTGGTTTGTATATAGGGTCCAACGTAAACACTGACGGACTGGAACAGGCTCGTGGCGAATTTTCCCGAATGTTTCCCTGTCTCAGTTGCGTGTTATTCTTCGTCACGTTAGGGCGAAACGGTTAGACGTGTGACCGATTTTGCTGTTCCCCGTGCCACGTGCCATTGGAGCCGACAGCTTTCGAACTGTCAAGAGTTTGGTTAGTAATATTTATTTTACATCTTTACGCTCCTTTCACTGTTTTAAAAAAAATTTAAAGCATGTGATAGAATGATCCCTGACCAATAATAAAGGAATCTAGAGTTTACTAGAGGAAGTTCCCTTTGGACATGAGAAGATACCCGTGCCTTTATTTTGTCGAGGAAACTAGTAATTTAGACGTGCTTCTGCAACGTTCAATGATTACCTTGGTTAGCAGTCTCCTAACCGACCCTGTTGTCGATTATGGCACGCGCCATCGGAACTTATATCGTAGGGCAAGGGGTTAAATTTAAATTAGCCCCTTTGCATACGATATTCCGTGAGACTCGTTGTAAGGAAATCAGACGAAACATAATTTAACGAGAGGCGTCATTTGTCCATGTCTTTCTGGCTTAGTTACGTGTTATTCTTCGTCATGATCAGACGAGATTGCACGACGTGTGACCGACCTTGCCGCTGACTATGACACGTGTCATCGTTACTTAACCCTCTATGGACCGAATATATATTTTTCTTCACTATAAGAATTGTATGTAACACAAAATTAACAAATATCAGCCAATAAATTCAGCAGTTTTGATAATTTTATTATCACGAATTCGTATTGAAAGTTTGAATTAACAACGGTTGTACTATTGTGCCAAGATAATGCGCAATAGATAGACGAGATAATTTTCCACGCCATCTTGTGGAGAAAAGGTCATACGGGGCCATAGAGGACCTAACCTATCATGATCGAATAACCAGTAAATGAAAAAGAATTAGGATTTTGAAAAATGGAAGCACGGGAGGTATTGTAAAGATAATTATAAATATATCGAAAGAAAAATCGCGAACTGGAGTGAGCAAGACGATAACGTTGAATGCAGTATTTAATAAAATACCCATACGTTAGCATGTAACTTGAAAGTTACACAGGCCCATAGAGGGTTAAATGGCGAAGCAAGGGCTTAATGCAATATTTCGTTGACAATGTCCCACTGATAGAGTGTCATACGAATTTCTTACGAATTAAAAATTAATATCTCACGAAATATCTCGATAATTAAGAAAGTAATCTAAGTAGAAAGTATAAAATTATTCAGTGCCACCCTAGTCTTGTTACGTCGAAATGAAACCATTTTTGGGGAGAGCCACGTTCGAAGTAAGCCTGTCGTCAGAGTGTTGCAGGGAAAGTTAGGTATCTTAACAAAGCATGTTCCATTTGGGCACTCTGTAGAGAACTATAGCGGTTTCGGGTTGTACGAGTTGTTTTCAAGAAGCATGGAAGGTGTTCCGCGGCGCGGTATTAAAGGTAAGAGAAAGAAAGCATTTGGCAAGTTTGCGTAAACCCGCAGAAATTTTCGTTGTTCACTAGTCTTCTTAATTAAGGCCGTGAACGTGCTGCTTGGACGCAAAAGCGAAGGATTAATAATTACGTATAAACCGTTTACAAAAATGACGGATAAATGTGATAGAACGATGGGAGAAATTAGCAGAGGAATCTATGAAACTGTTGGGATTATTGCAATATTGATTAAATACAATGTATGTACATATGTAGGAAATGAATAAGTACGGCCCTGAAAAAATGTCAGGAGTGTTTGGGTTTACAAGGAGAGTGCGAGTCCTTCGGGTCACCGATTTAGTTGAAACTTCGCAGGTTTGTAGATATCGTCATGCAGTTTAAGAAAATATATCATTATAGTCGCAACTATTCAATAGTTTTAGAGATATTTGCGATTAAAGTTTTATTACTCCATAAATTATATATTTATTTTCAATAGATTGCAATTAGAGTCGTGGCCTAACAGCGATAGCTCAAAATTCTCTTATTCTGAAGGACCGTGGTTCGATTCCTGTACATAATTGGTGGTTTATTCAATCTATTTTTATTTGTGTTCATTTTTCGTCTATGAAAACATTGTAAATAAACAATTGTAAATAAAATTTCTCAATAAAAAAATTTATTTTGTACGCTTTCCTATGCTAGTATATATTTATTACGAAATAATAAGAATATTATGCAAGAAAAACACTTTTCTATAGCAATCTTATTTCCTACAGGAAATACAAAACCATCGCTCATGTAAGTATCAATTATTAAATTAAACATCCTATAAGAATGTTGCCTGTAATTCCAACTTTGTTGTGCAGCTATAAATGTTCATGAATTAATTACAAAAACTTGAAAATTCATTAATTTTCTACTGCCAGATTGATTTATTGACATGTTAAATTTTTATCGTCTATTAAAATGATAAATAGTACTACCTGCGCCATCTATGATTTTGGACCCGAAGCTCAAAAAGTGATAGGAATATAGAATAGGCAAGGAGGTCGTCGGAGAGCTCGCCACGTGTCAGACAAGGACAGAGAGGGGATAGAAAAGGATAGAAGGGCTCCGACAATGAAAGTTAATAAATTACTCAATTTCCTTAATTAATTTGTGAACTTTTATAATTTCATTGCAAAGCTGGAACTTCAGGCAACATTCCTATATAACTTTCGTAAAGAATTTAACTCTAAATTGTTAGTTATTAATTATTGCTTGATGGCGTCCGTGATTTCGTAACGACGACCATCGCGATCTTCCGTAAAAATATATAATACCAAACGAAACTAGAAGCAAAATGTGAACAAAAGTGATATGAGAAGATTCGCAAGAACATTGTTTTTCTAATGAGTGCATAAAGATTCATAAATTAATTACGTAAAGGATAGTAATTAATGAATAATCAATGGCGTCTTTGACAATCTTCGACAATAATTCAAACATTTCGTAGAATAATTATTAATAATTAATTAATCAGGGACAAATTGCTATGGAAAAATATATTGGAAAGTTCTTGAAGGATCTGCCTTTACGATGCAATTATAAAAGTTCATAAATTAATCACAGATTTTGAGTAATCAGTGAATTTTCCTCTGCCGATTTGATTTATTAAACTATATTCGGAGCACATAATCAGAGTTAGTAAACTGACATCAGAGCCATCTATGTTCTCGTTGTGGGACCCGAGCTTCTAGTCTAAAATCATAGATGGCTCTGATGTCAGTTTACTAACTCTGGTTATGTGCTCCGAATATATTTTAATAAATCAAATCGGCAGAGGAAAATTCACTGATTACTCAAAATCTGTGATTAATTTATGAACTTTTATAATTGCATCGTAAAGGCAGATCCTTCAAGAACTTTCCAATATATTTTTCCATAGCAATTTGTCCCTGATTAATTAATTATTAATAATTATTCTACGAAATGTTTGAATTATTGTCGAAGATTGTCAAAGACGCCATTGATTATTCATTAATTACTATCCTTTACGTAATTAATTTATGAATCTTTATGCACTCATTAGAAAAACAATGTTCTTGCGAATCTTCTCATATCACTTTTGTTCACATTTTGCTTCTAGTTTCGTTTGGTATTATATATTTTTACGGAAGATCGCGATGGTCGTCGTTACGAAATCACGGACGCCATCAAGCAATAATTAATAACTAACAA
>NW_016908444.1:2101171-2104183 GCF_001483705.2 Eufriesea mexicana | reverse complement strand
TTGTTAGTTATTAATTATTGCTTGATGGCGTCCGTGATTTCGTAACGACGACCATCGCGATCTTCCGTAAAAATATATAATACCAAACGAAACTAGAAGCAAAATGTGAACAAAAGTGATATGAGAAGATTCGCAAGAACATTGTTTTTCTAATGAGTGCATAAAGATTCATAAATTAATTACGTAAAGGATAGTAATTAATGAATAATCAATGGCGTCTTTGACAATCTTCGACAATAATTCAAACATTTCGTAGAATAATTATTAATAATTAATTAATCAGGGACAAATTGCTATGGAAAAATATATTGGAAAGTTCTTGAAGGATCTGCCTTTACGATGCAATTATAAAAGTTCATAAATTAATCACAGATTTTGAGTAATCAGTGAATTTTCCTCTGCCGATTTGATTTATTAAAATATATTCGGAGCACATAACCAGAGTTAGTAAACTGACATCAGAGCCATCTATGATTTTAGACTAGAAGCTCGGGTCCCACAACGAGAACATAGATGGCTCTGATGTCAGTTTACTAACTCTGATTATGTGCTCCGAATATAGTTTAATAAATCAAATCGGCAGAGGAAAATTCACTGATTACTCAAAATCTGTGATTAATTTATGAACTTTTATAATTGCATCGTAAAGGCAGATCCTTCAAGAACTTTCCAATATATTTTTCCATAGCAATTTGTCCCTGATTAATTAATTATTAATAATTATTCTACGAAATGTTTGAATTATTGTCGAAGATTGTCAAAGACGCCATTGATTATTCATTAATTACTATCCTTTACGTAATTAATTTATGAATCTTTATGCACTCATTAGAAAAACAATGTTCTTGCGAATCTTCTCATATCACTTTTGTTCACATTTTGCTTCTAGTTTCGTTTGGTATTATATATTTTTACGGAAGATCGCGATGGTCGTCGTTACGAAATCACGGACGCCATCAAGCAATAATTAATAACTAACAATTTAGAGTTAAATTCTTTACGAAAGTTATATAGGAATGTTGCCTGAAGTTCCAGCTTTGCAATGAAATTATAAAAGTTCACAAATTAATTAAGGAAATTGAGTAATTTATTAACTTTCATTGTCGGAGCCCTTCTATCCTTTTCTATCCCCTCTCTGTCCTTGTCTGACACGTGGCGAGCTCTCCGACGACCTCCTTGCCTATTCTATATTCCTATCACTTTTTGAGCTTCGGGTCCAAAATCATAGATGGCGCAGGTAGTACTATTTATCATTTTAATAGACGATAAAAATTTAACATGTCAATAAATCAATCTGGCAGTAGAAAATTAATGAATTTTCAAGTTTTTGTAATTAATTCATGAACATTTATAGCTGCACAACAAAGTTGGAATTACAGGCAACATTCTTATAGGATGTTTAATTTAATAATTGATACTTACATGAGCGATGGTTTTGTATTTCCTGTAGGAAATAAGATTGCTATAGAAAAGTGTTTTTCTTGCATAATATTCTTATTATTTCGTAATAAATATATACTAGCATAGGAAAGCGTACAAAATAAATTTTTTTATTGAGAAATTTTATTTACAATTGTTTATTTACAATGATTTAATAGATGAAAAATGAATACAAAATAAAAAATATATTGAAAAAGCTATCAAAAAATCTATGGATGGAGAATCGAACCCCAAGTCCTGCATTATATCAATTTTCGATCGTCACCGTTACGCTACAACTTAAGTTGAAACATACTGGAAATAAATGTATAATTTTGGAAGTAGGAAATTTTAATCGCAAATATCTCTAAAACTATTGAATAGTTGCGACTATAATAATATATTTGCTTAAACTGCATGACGATATCTACAAACTTGCAAAGTTTCTACTAAATGAGTGACCCGAAGGACTTGCACTCTCCTTCTTAGCTTGGTATCGTTTCCCAAAAATTCTCAGGTCTCACCACATGGAGGTGGCTACGCTTCGAGATACGGACATGAACCCTAAGTTGGTATCCCTACGTCAACATTTATTCGGCTAATTTATAACTTACATATAAACATTTGAAAAATAATAACCTGGGTAATGTTTTCGTATCCTTATTTTTCCACATATTTTACTTTTACTTTCGTTCTATATTAAATATTTGAACGAGAAGTCACGTCCTTGTTACCATATTACGTATAACGTCAATTAATTATTAATAACAAATTTATTCGCATCAAATTGTGTACGAAACGTGCTTAAGAATTTGTGACTCTGCATTAATCAAATATAATATTGTATCAAAGGAAGCCGCAGTCTGACAGAATTCAAACAATTTGCGCCCATAAATTTCACAGCGTTAGTACGAAACCTACTGCCGATTATCGACAGATTCTTCGAAATGACATCACTTTCTAATAATTCTATACAGCCAAATTTTAATTATTTTACTTACCTTAATTACCTTACTTCATTCCTCTTACTTTACATGTTACTTCAACAAATATTTCCCACTCTTAATTTTCAAAGTTCGAAGAGAACATTGAAAATTTACAAGAGACAGGACATATCTTGAACTTTGTGCGTAGCTCTTAGCTTGGTATTGTTTCCCAAAAATTGTCTTTTTGGGAAACGATATCAATTACCGGGTCTCACCACGTGGAGGTGGCTACGCATCGAGACCCGACATGCGCCCTAGTGGCGCATCCTACTGGCGCTATCCGTATCAAAGGCACTCTAATCTAACTTGGAGCGAATTAAGTTAAAATGATTCTACTGACACTTTATTATATTTCGTGTCTTACAAAAGGGATTTCGGTTCGGTATACTGAAACTCTACTGCCGCAACGCTAAGATATTTTCAAGTTCCCATAAAAATAGGAAATGAAATATCAAACACGCGAGCTAATAGAAAATCGCGACGCGCCCGAACGAGTTCGCGATTATTCGAAAGACCGACTAGCCTAGGCGATGTACTCCCGTGTACAGAGATAACTTCATACCTCGGCACCCTCCCGATCGGGCCTAGCTCAATTCCAGTCACTGTC
>NW_016908444.1:2088168-2099906 GCF_001483705.2 Eufriesea mexicana | reverse complement strand
AGACAAATAGAATGAAAGAAATAAAATCTGGAAGAAGAAAAATAATTAGAACCTGAAAGAAGAAATTATTGTTAAATTATTTAAGAGAGTGGACAATGGCCACTGAATAGCCATTGATCTAGCCAACGATGATATACAAATAAACCAACGACGAAGCATTCGAATATTGTACCAAATACTCGAATGCACAAACCATTAGAAATAGATTAAAAGAAATAGAATCTGAAAGTGAAAGATAATTAAACCCTGAAACAAAAAATAATTAGTACCTGAAAGAAAGAATTATTGTTAAATTATTTAAGGGAGTGGACAATGGCCACTGAATGGCCATTGATCTAGCCAACGATGATATGCAAATAAACCAACGACGAAGCATTCGCATATTGCACAAAATACTCGAATGCACAAACAATGAAATCTAGAATAAAGGAAGTAGAATCTGAAAGAAGAAAGATAATTAAAACCTGAAACAAACAAAAAAAATATTAACCCGGACCTCCCGAAGTCGAAGCGACAACTGGCTCGAGCTTCCACGCGGGCCCCTTATATAGCGGCGGCCGGGCGAAGATCGGCGAAAATTTCCGAACTTTGCCGATTCCATTAAAAATTACTTTTCCACTGTATTAGCTAATAATTTATTAACTTTTGTTACTTTTATCGTTAATATACGATGCAAACTATTTGTTATCAATGATTTTAATTTGTTATTAACAATAAATTTATTAATTTATTAACTTTATGTAAATTAAGAATACTTTTTAACACAAATACGTTGTTTGTTTAAGTAATAGATAATAATTTATTAACTTTTTTTACTTTCGTCATTAATATAGGTTGCAAAATATTTGTTATTAACAATAAATGTAGCAATTTATTAACTTTTTGCTAATTATAGATACATTTTCACGCAAATACGTTATATATACTAATAACAGCCTATAATTTAGTAATTTTTTCACTTTTATTATAAATTTGCGTTGTGAACAATTTGTTATTAACATTAATAATTTATTACTAACGATAAGTATTACAATTTACGTATAATAGTATAGTTATGTATAATTATTACTCAGAATGTTTGAACTGATGCCGATAATACTATTGGTTTTTTATTAATTACAATCTTCTATGCAATTAATTTATAAATTACATGCACACGTTATAAAAACAATATTGGGAACATTCTCATATCATTTTTGTTCTTATTTTGCTTCTAATTTTGTTCATAATTAATTATTCTGTTGGACCATCGCGCTGATCGTTGTTATCAAATCACGGACGTCGTCAAGTAAATAATAATAACAAACTAATTAGCGCCAAATTATGTGCAAAAATTGTATAAGAATGTTGCGCAAGGAGTCAGCTATGCGATGCAGTTATAAAAGTCCATAAATTAATCGCAGAAATTGCATAATTTGTTAATTTCCCAATTATTCCCCAATAATTTCCAATCGCAAATATGGTCTTCCTTCCTTTTTTATTTGGAGGTCCAGTAGGTTCAACAGCTGGTTATGAGCTTAATTTTGGATCAGTTAAATGATCAAGAACTGATTTGCTCCTACCACTGAACTTTTTATTTAATATCGCAGATTCTTCTTCATCTTCCTCTGCTTCTTTATCAAATGATAAAAGATTGAAATTTCTGTAACAAAATTTTTCATTACAAAGACTAATACTATTATGGCTAAATGCTACAAACATATATGATTTTTACTTTACTCCTACAGTTTTAGTTTTTGAACTGTCCTTTACTTCTTCACTTTCCTGTACTATCATTCTTGGTATAATATCAGAAAATGGATTATTCAATAACTCAGCTTTTATCATTTTTGGAGCATAAAGTGGTCCAACATTCTACAAAAAAAGAAGGGAATATTATATTTATATCAATTCTTGATATATTTTCTTGTAAACATTAAATTTACCTCATCTACAAGTGCTTCTTTAAGTTTAAGCATGCTGTATATAGTTTCTCCAGTAGCCTTACCAAAGATTGGGTCTATTCTGCAATTCTGATGTAGAAGCAAGAGTAAAGTAGAATTGGGAATCATTGTCATCTCTGCCACAGCAATTGAACCTCGTCGACGAAAAGGAAATCTTGTATGAAATTCGTCCTAAAACACAAATATCTAATAATTATTTTTGAAGAAAAGAACCATTCATTTTATTTTTAAATATAGTCTCACTTTAAATTTCTTCATTACAGCACTCCACATAGGCTTTTACTATCTCCTCCTGTACCTTTGAGATCACCATCATATGCTATGAATGCTTGGCTAATTCTGTGAAATATGTGAAAATATGTGAAATGTGTGAAAAAACCGGATCCAAAAACCTAATTTGGAAAATACAAGGCAAAACAGCCAATTGCACAGCACGATCTGATATCCACGGGCAAATTCGGCACTATTTTTCGAAAACACAACCAAGAAACCGAAAAAAACTTTCCAATCCTAATAGAGAAAATTCCACGCTACGCGGATATATAGAAGAAATCGAAATCAAAAGCCGAATTTTGGAAATAGAAACCAGAAAAGTCAATTGCGCAGCACGATTTATCAGCCACTGACACATTCGGCACTATATTAGGAAAACGCACTCTCAAAAGGAAAAAAAAGTAATCAATCCCGTCAGAGAAAATTCTGCTCTACGCTGTTAGATGAAAAAATCCGAATTCGAAAGCCTAATTTCAAAGATAGAATCCAGGAAAGTCAATTGCGCAGCACGATTTGACAGCCACTGACACATTCGGCACTATTTTAGGAAAACGCACTCTCAAAAGGGAAAAAAAGTAATCAATCCCGTTAGAGAAAATTCTGCTCTACGCTGTTAGATGAACAAATCCGAATTCGAAAGCCTAATTTCAAAGATAGAATCCAAAAGGTTCTATTGCGCAGCACGATTTCACAGCCACTGACACATTCGGCACTATTTTAGGAAAATGCTCGCTCAAAAGCGAAAAGAAGTAATCAATTCCGTTACAGAAAATTCTGCTCTACACTGTTAGATGAAAAAATCCAACTTTGAAAGCCTAATTTTGAAGATAGAATCCAAAAAGATCTATTGCGCAGCACGATTTCACAGCCACTGACACATTCGGCACTATTTTAGGAAAATGTAAGCTCGAAAGGGAAAAAAAGTAATCAATCCCGTTAGAGAAAACTCAGCTCTACGCTGTTAGGCGAAAAAATCCGAATCCAAAAGCCTAATTTCAAAGATAGAATCCAAAAGGTTCTATTGCGCAGCACGATTTCGAAGCCACTGACACATTCGGCACTATTTTCGGAAAATGCACGCACGAAACCGGAAAAAGGTAATCAATCCCGTTAGAGAAAACTCAGCTCTACGCTGTTAGGCGAAAAAATCCGAATTCGAAAGCCTAATTTCAAAGATAGAATCCAGAAAAGTCAATTGCGCAGCACGATTTGACAGCCACTGACACATTCGGCACTATTTTAGGAAAATGCACGCTCAAAAGTGAAAAAATGTAATCAATCCCGTTAGAGAAAACTCAGCCCTACGCTGTTAGGCGAAAAAATCCGAATCCAGAAGCCTAATTTCAAAGATAGAATCCAAAAGGTTCTATTGCGCTGCACGATTTCACAGCCACTGACACATTCGGCACTATTTTAGGAAAATGCAAGCTCGAAAGCGAAAAAAAGTAATCAATCCCGTTAGAGAAAACTCAGCTCTACGCTGTTAGGCGAAAAAATCCGAATCCAAAAGCCTAATTTCGAAGATAGAATCCAGAAAAGTCAATTGCGCAGCACGATTTGACAGCCACTGACACATTCGGCACTATTTTAGGAAAATGCACGCTCAAAAGCGAAAAAAAGTAATCAGTTCCGTTACGGAAAATTCTGCTCTACGCTGTTGGATGAAAAAATCCGAATCCAGAAGCCTAATTTCAGAGATAGAATGCAAGAAAGACTATTGCGCAGCACGATTTCACAGCCACTGACACATTCGGCACTATTTTAGGAAAATGCAAGCTCGAAAGCGAAAAAAAGTAATCAATCCCGTTAGAGAAAACTCAGCTCTACGCTGTTAGGCGAAAAAATCCGAATCCAAAAGCCTAATTTCAAAGATAGAATCCAAAAAAATCAATTGCGCAGCACGATTTGACAGCCACTAACACATTCGGCACTATGTTACGAAAATGCACGCTCAAAACGCAAAAAAAATATCCAATCCCGTTAAGGAAAAAATTACTGTACGCTGTTATGTCGAGGAGATCTAACCGAAAAGCCTAATGTCTGAAATATAGACGAATAAAGTTTACTGTGTTGGACGATTTCACAGACACTTGCTTTTCCGTTACTTTATTTCATATATGCACCTTCAATCGTAATATAATTGCCCTACTAGTGGTGGAGAACAGCCTATTCTATGCAGTAGTAAGGAAATATGCTAATCCACAATTGAAATTTAGAATGTAGAAGAGATAATTCATAATTATGTTGCAATGGAACGTCAAGATTGAAGAAAAAATGAAAAAACTGTTTAAAAGCTGCCTATTTAGAGTAATGTTGATCAAATATTCCAACGAACTGTCGAAATCTAGAATCTTCTATAGCTGATAATAACGGACAATCCGGTAGTATTATAGGATCGCGCACTCACACCACTTCATTTCTCACATGTGTCGTTACACGGTTTACACTATGTAACATCACTGCTTTTCACATGTAGTATATTACCACCGTAGAAATGTTCACAGTTAGTAATCTTGAACTTCGTAAAGTAATTAAAACGTCAATCAGCGATATCACTACTTCACGAAACGTTCTGAGATTTAATGTTTCATTTTGACGCGTAAGAATATTCCACCATGTTACCGTTATGCTCGCTTGCCGCCAACTGGAAGTTGGCTGCAGCCGGATGTGCTAGGTATTTTTGTAGCGGGAAAATGTTGCATCTTTGAAATAGCTATTTGATAAAGTATCGATGTAAAATATCAAGCTTTGTCTCTTATATTTAATAATGTCAATGAAGCAAATATAAATATATTTCTATTGTGAAAAATTCCAAATTTCTATAATAAATTCATGAACTTGAATTATTAATTATTCCATTATACTAATGGAAAGACTAACCATTAGTATCTTCGGCAATGGTTCAGACACTCTATCCAATAATCACCAATAATGAATTAAATAACAAGGTACTCATATCCAGAATTATATTAGGAAGCTCTAAGAAATATATTAGGAAGTTGATGAATTAATTGTAGACGTACACGAAGTCACAGATGAAGGCGAGTGATTTTGTTCTCGGTAAAAAATAAAATGAAACTGCGATGGTTATATTCTTAGGTACTTTTTATTCACTTTGAAAGTTTCACATATACACGTCAATTATTAACGACATAATTCCTCCGTTCTTTTTTTGTATCCCTCAACTTATTTTTTATCTTTTTCTTTATTGCTTTGCAAATATAAATATGACAGTCAAAAAAAATTCTACTTTCTATAACATGGTTACAACGTAAACAATAAACTAACTCTTTTTCTTTCTTTATAATCTACTTCTTCTTCTGTTCTACTTCGTCGTCATTTTCCCAATCGCTACTATGGTCTTCCTTCCTTTTTTTATTTGCAAGTCCAAGTAATTCAACAGCTTGTTTTGAGCTTAATTTTGGATTAGTTAAACAATCATGAGCTGATATGCCCTTACCACTAAACTTTTTATTTAATATCACAGATTCTTCTTCATCTTCCTCTGCTTCATCACCAAATGATAAAAGATTGAAATCTCTGTAATAACATTTTTCATTGTAAAGAATAATACTAACAGTACTAAATTCTGCAAACATATATGATTTTTATTTTACTGTTTCTGCTTTAGTTTTTGAATTGTCCTTGTGAAGAAGTAACTTCACTTTCCTGTACTATTATTCTTGGTATAATATTAGAAAATGAATTGTTCAATATTATAGTTCTTAGTCATTTTGGAGGATAAAGTGATCTATCATTTTACAAAAAAGAGGAAATATTATATTTATATCAATTCTTGATATATTTTCTTGTAAACATTAAATTTACCTCATCTACAAGTGCTTCTTCAAATTTAAGCATATTATATATAGTTTCTCCAGTAACTTTACCAAAGATTGTATGTTTATTCTGCAAATCTGGTGTAGAACTAAGAGTAAAGAAGAATTGGGAACCATTGTCATCTTTTCCAGCATTAGCCATAGCAATTAAATCTTGTTGACTAAAACGTAATCTTGTATGAAATTTGTCCTAAAACACATATATCCAATAATTATTTTTGAATAAAAAAGGAATTCATTTTATTTTTAAATATAGTCTCACTTTAAACGGTTCTCCATATATTTTACCACCTTCTCTGTACCTGTGAGATCACCACCTTGGGTTATGAATCCTTTGATAATTCTATGAAATACAGTGTCATCCTAATAACCATCCATACTTTTGCCCATACTTCTAACTCAATATCACCAACAGTTGTTTTCATTATAACCTAGTTATAAGAAATATATTAGTTTTATTAATGTAAAATATTTTTAAAATCAAATTTATTAAAATTTATTATTTATTATTGTATTTCAAATTAGAAATTATTTAATATATTAATATAAAAATTTAGAAAGTAAATACTGTATATTAGTTAAATTTTTAAAAACAGATATACAATTCATTGAAATATTATTAATTTTAGATAATACTTACTTTACCTGTAGTGGTTGGTCCTTGTATATAAATATTACCTATGTTTGTTTGTTTCCTATAATAAAAAAATTCCTTCGTCAATAATATTTCATAATAAATCTTGAGTCATTTATAAATCAGCCAACCAAATGGTTCTTTTCTTGAATAATCATCAGCAGGTAAGACGTACCTTCTTCCTCCTTTTAACGTTGCTTTATTGGCCCAATCAATTCTATGTGCCACAGCCTCATTATTCTTGCTGCTTTTATAGTTTCCAAGTTTTTATAGATATTTCTACACATTTGTGCCTTAATGTAACAATTATACTCTATATTCATTTTATCTTTAACTTTTATAACTATTACCAAGTGTCCATTCTCCATCTCTTCACTGATCCTTATATTTGCATGTCCATGCCTCACATCCTTCTTTATTGATACATATGCTGCCCCTTTCTTGTTTCTTTATTCAACATAATATGCGTTTCTTCTTCTCACTGCTTTCATTCCAACCACTCTCTTTTCTTTATCTATATCAGTTCCATAATTCTGAAACATAACACATTAGCGATGATCATTGACTTTGACCACTGATAATATCTATTTAGATCAGGAATACAACGTACCTCTTAATCTCAGCGTATTCTCTATATTTAGTTGTTATAAGAGGCCATCACCTAAATTAATTTCATTCCTTTTTTTCTGCCTAAGCCATCTCCATTTTCAGAATCTTCATTTGACCATCAAAGATTTCTATCTTGTATGTTATGTCGTTAGCTGACCTAGAATACAATACATATATTATAACAAATTTGTATTGCTGTATCAATTTTTTCTCGCTATAAAATATAATTCTTGGCATCTCATGGCTCCATGCTAATGATATTCCATGAGTCCAATATTTTTCTACTGTTGTATGTGCCTGATTATTTTAACAGATTATTGTGTTTTCACAACCAAGCTCTGCTATCACTAATAAAAGGTGGAAAAGCAATGTCTCATAACTTACACTATTTAATTACAACTGAAGGTTATGTTAATACAAAGACTAAAAAAATCACCAATTATGGACGGGATCATCGATAACGTGTTAACCAGTTAGCTGTAGTCGCAAATTAACCGTGTTACTTAATACTTGGCCGACCGATTGGGTAGACCTCCTCATTTCACTATAAGTCGGTGTCCGACCAATCGGAGAGATCTTCCATGCTGATCTTGGCAACGCGTTTTTTTCTTTTTTTATTTATCTGCATAGTTATCTTAATTTGGAGTTGTTCATTACTGACGATCTGTTTCTATAGAGCACAGTATATAATAAAATCCAACAATTTAGTGGTGTTAAAATTATAAATATCAAGAAATAAAGTGTAAGGTATAAAAAGATACCGTTAAAAATCTCGAGAAATAACAGTGAAAATTTGAGTAATGAGTTTTTCATAGACGCACTATCAGACTGTTCTGAAGGCAGCATCATGGAAACCGTACAGTTTGCTGCGGCGCACGTAGTCTTATTATAAGTAGTATTAAACACAAATCAGTTTCGACAAATTCTGTGCGTTTTAATATTCATATATTGACTTTAAATCCTGTACAGAAAAGTAACTGCGAAACGCTAAATTTACTCTGCTGAAATCTGTGCAAAGTGTTAATAATGCGTAGAAAGAGAAAGAAATACTGTACTTATATTTTGTATCGTCTCGTATCATTAAATATATATCCGTTTGCTTGTTTTCGTATTTATAATTACACGTGTCCGTCAATTCAATCCAGAACTTCTTGCAACATTAACGAAACGTTTTTCCTGCCATTTCAGGTCGAGCTACTACGCCAAGACGCCACACCGCATAGCCCATATTGTGAGTACTCTGTTGAATCATAACCTTTAATTAACTGGACCGTTGCCGGGCACACGCGGTCGGCGGGATAGTTTCCGCGAGAATTCGTAGACGAGGCCGGGGTCCAGGAACATGGAAGAAGTTTTCATCTTGCAGAGGTTGGGGATCCCAGCTTCACTTCCGTAATTTTTAATCTCCATCCGCTTAATCCGCCGCCTGGTCCGGAAACGAGCTCAAAGAACCTACCCCCCTGCCATCGTCGGGTCAAATATCGAGCTTCCACCAGCCGCGATATTAATCTAATCCCTTTTGACTAAGGTGGAACAAAAGAATCTCGTCTTTGACACGGGACCGTGAGAATCGTTGTCCAAAGAAAGATTAATATTAGATGGGGCAGCACACTTTTAATTTCGGTCCGGCGGGCATTTTTAATGGTCAATCGCTTCGAGTTGCCCTTCGCAATTAATCACGCGAAAAGTTTCCTAATTCGGCTCGAATGTGCCCCTGATGGTAATAACAGCAAACTATCAGGCCAACTGATGTAATTTTCGTTTGGGAAACTCTTTTCCGATACGCGCCGCTGGCATTTGTTCCCTTGATCCACGTTTTCCCTGTGCGCGGACAGTAACGCGACGGATTTACTTGGGAATTTGGATAAAGCCGCAGTTTCACTTTGTAATTTCGACCTGGAAAATCCGTGCGATGGTTTAAATATTTTTTTTAAACTATCGTTTTAATCTACGAAGTTTTATATATCGGGAAAATCCGTATGGACATGGCGATTTTTTAAAATTGGACGAAATTGTTTTCTTTAAATGTAGGTGGCGCAGCGTTGTTTGACAATTATGACGGATAGGGAATTATACGAATGAATAGCGTAAAAATGACAAGCATCCGTGCAGTGAGAAATCCGCCATTAATTGCAGCGAGCGTGGCTGCACGCGAAATGGCGGAGGCCAGGCCGAAAATGGCGAACAGCAGCATCTGTGCAACGCGGCAAATCCGCCGGCAAGAAAACTGGCTTAATCCTCTTACGTCCGCCGCTCTGTCACGGAAAAATGGCGTTCCACCGCTGACCTTAAACCCGACAGAAACACGAGCCAGGACCTCGTCCTCCGCAGCAGGAAATCACGCTCGCTCGTGCTGAAAACGTCTCTGCCGGCTATTTGCCAGCGAATCATCGTTAAGAAGATTTTTCTACCGTTCCAGGGAATGAAACGAAATTGAGGTCCATTCATTTGCCCTCCGATCTCCCGCTTCTTTCGAATTAAACGCCGCCGATGGCGAGGGAAAGAAGGGAGTTTAATTATCCCCGGCTCCCTCGAATTTTGTTGACCCGTGCCCGGAGTGAAAATTTCGATCCGAGTTTCCTGTTCGATTAAATCGAAAATTTCCTCGGTCTACTACGACCTACGAATACTCTGTCAATTTTAATCACGAGCATCGGAGTGCATCTATCGCGACCACGTGTTCAGGAAGTAGTTGCAAAGGATCGAGGAGCGACACGAAGTAAGCCGATTAAGAGTACAAAGCGTGATCCAATGACGTAGCCTCTCGCGGAATACTTTAACGTGGAAACATTGGCCGAATTGTTCGAATTGCAATGCCGGAAGCAATCGCTACCGGATGTCTTCCTCGAGATTAGGGTACGTGAGAAGAAACCGAAGAGAAGTTGAGTCCCGAGCTGCAAATTGCAAAGATTCGTCATCGATTCGAGCGTACCGTCCCTCTCGTCGATTCGAGAACGAAACTCCGACGATCTCGCGTGTACGTCGTTACGTAATTACGAGTGGCCCTGACGGCTTATAATTAAGGTCTGGCTGACAGAGGCGGCCCCGGTAAGAAAATAATTGCCGGCAGCCCGTCGATCCTTCCAGCGAACGTCTATTTAAAGAGGAACTCCGTCGTCGCTGCTTCTTCTCCCGGGGATGATCGTCACAAAGGCTGCCGATGATACGTTCGACGGGGTTGGGGTAAATTAGCACGAGACACCGTTCCAACCCTGAAGAGAGCACGGCTCGTTTCTCGGGGCTGAGGCGTAATTTCGACGTGACGCTCGTTAATTACGCCCTCGACGCGCGCGAAATACGGCTCCGCTGCAGTTTTCTGCCGACGATCCTCCCGGCTACCGCCTTGCCTCTGAATTTCCGCCACTTGCACTTCATTACACCGGTCCTACGATGTTCTTGTTTCCTGGCTGTGTACGAGCCCGGATTCACGGGGTTTGGGGATCGTCGAGTAGTGTCGCTTTGGAAACTCAAGACCCCGAGGACGTCCTCTCGCGAATCGAAGGTATTCGATGACTCTTAGGGCTATTCGGCAATGCTAGTGACAGCATCTAGCAGTTTCCTGATGAGAAATCAAGAAACGGAAATAGGGGACGGAAAAATCGCTTTTCCAAACATACTTGGTTATTCGTTAGAGTACAGTTGCACTACACTGCACTTACACTGCACTCTACTGCACTGTACTACACTACACTGCACTCTACTGCACTGCACTCTAATATACTGCACTCTACTGCACTACATCGCACTGCACTGCACTGCACTGTACTCTACGGCATTGCACTGCACTGTATTGCACTGGACTGCACTGCACTGCACTGTACTCTATGGCATTGCACTGCACTATATTGCACTGGACTGCACTGCACTGCACTATACTGTACCGCACTGCACTGCACTGCACTGTACCGCACTGCACTGGACTGCACTCCACTGCACTGCACTGTATTGCACTGTATTGTACTGTATTGTATTGCACTGTATTGTACTGTATTGTATTGTATTGTACTGTACTGTACCGTATGCTGCGTTGAGAAGTCGTGGAAGGAAGTTTGTAGAATAGGAAATTTGGTATCGACATAAAACGTGATCGTTCATTTTCCTTTTGCGATGTCTGAGTACATATTTGATATTTTCGAGTGGTAGTTTGGTGGGAAAAAGTGGGTAGCTATTTATCTTGGAAGCGGTTTTAATTTCGTAATCGGACTAGCTTCGTTGGCGTTTCTTTCTTGGCAAGAAAGGACCGAAGCATAAATTCCCCCAGTCACGCAATAAGACTGATATGCATCGTAAAAAGATGCGCAAAAACTCCCGAGCATCTCATGACACAGATGTTCCGCTTCTTTAATTGCCGTGGTTCTTCAAATATTTTCCTCCACGAGACACGTAATCGTGTCGCCTTTTCTTCTTCCCTTTGCGCGAAGGTAGACGTCAGCTGCGTCT
>NW_016908444.1:2061663-2088136 GCF_001483705.2 Eufriesea mexicana | reverse complement strand
CTGTAAGAACACTATTTCCATCTCGCCGGTGATTCCACCCTTTGCAATTTTCCTACATTACGGAATCCATAAAACGCGCAACGCGTACCCTCGCGCAACGCGAAACTTTCGAAAACATTCCCGAAAAACATTCCAATCCTGAGGAAAATTTCATCCCCTGCTACGCGGCCCGGCCTCTCGAAACCCACAATATTCCATAAAACTTCCACTTTACAACCCCCGGCTGCCTCACCCTCGGCAAACAAGCCCTCCTCCGACCCCGGCCGCGCACTTTCCACCAAGAAAATATGAATACACCCGCGGAATACGTTGAAAATTTCGCGAATCATTCCCGTTCGCCTTAAACGTTATCGGTAATAGCCGGAAAGCTTGGAGAATTGGAATCGGGGAAAACGGATTTTCATGAGCTTCCGCGGGTTTTTCGCGACGGAGCTGACGCGTGGTGGAAATTCGCGGCGCGAGGGTGGAAGGTTTCTCCGGGGGTGGATCGCGTGATTGAATTAGAATCGAATCTGAGAGCTGTGTATGGGTCAGGAGGATGGGGGGCGGGGAAAAAAGGGGGAAACCGGTGGGAAATGCGGGAAAAGTGCTCGTCGTGGGTCTCTGGTGACGGCCCGGATTAATAACGAGGATGTTTTAATAATCTCGACGGACGCGTATCGAGCCGGAAACCGCAGGAGCAATCTAATCTGCGGATTGGATAAATTCCAGCGCACCTGCTCGCTCGTGTTTAGCTAAAAAATTCAATCAGCCAGCCGGCTTCGTTCGTCGCGTGATTCGTTCTGAATTTATCGTGGAAGTGCACCAAATTTCGTTCGATTGGGACGAATGAAAAAGTCATGGCTGCGACTTGGTAGTATATATTCGTTGAAATCGAGGGGGCTAATGGAGGAAAATTTTTCGAGCACAGATGTGTATAATATATTTAACCACGATTCGATTGTGGCTCAAGCCTCATCTAATTTGGGAATTCGGCTCTGTTTTATTGAATTTAACATTGATGCAATCAGATGCAAATTAGGTTGAACAAATCATTGTTGGAATTTGATAGTACGTATTTGTCAATCAAGCAAATCAGTAGTGAGAATTTTCGGAGCAGATATAAATATATATGTTTCTGTAATTAGTCCATGGTTCTGTTGGAAATTAATCCTTTTTCAATTCGAGAATCGGTATCTGTTTAATCGAATTTAATATTGATGCAATCAGATCCAGATTAGGTTGAAGAAATCATTGTTGGAACTTGATAATACATACTTGATGGTCAAGTAAATCAGCAGCAGAAATTTTTGGAATAGATATGAATATATATATATTTATGTAATTAGGCTATAATTTTATTGGAAATTAATCCTTTTTCAATTCGAGAATTGGTATCTGTTTAATCGAATATAATAATACCGGTACAATCAGGTCCAGATTAGATTGAAAGAATCATAGTTGGAATTTGATAGTACATACTTGATGGTCAAGTAAATCAGCAGCAGAAATTTTTGGAACAGATATAAATATATAAATTTATATAATTAGACCATGATTCTATTTGGAATTAATCCTGATCCAATTTAAAAATTGACCTTTGTCTTTTTAAATTTAATTCCGATATAGTCAGATCCAAATTAGTTTGGAAAAATTATGGCTTGGACTTGAGAGTAGTCGTTGATCAAGTAAATTAGTAGAAGGAATTTTTAGAGCAAATGTACACATATATATACTTATGTAATTAGGCTATGGTTCTATTGGAAATTAATCCTGATCCAATTTAAAAATTTGCCTCTGTCTTTTTGAATTTAATACCGATACAATCAGATCCAAATTAGTTTGGAAAAATCATGGTTTGAACTCGAGAATAATCATTGACTATGTAGATCAGCAGCAATAATTTTTGAAGCAGATGTACATATATATATGTAATTGGGTCATGATTCGGTTGAAGCTTAGTCCTAATCCAATTCGAGAGTTAACCTTTCTCTTATCGAATTTAATATCGATGCAATCAGATCCAAATTAGTTTGAAAAAATAGTTTAAATCATGGTTTAAATTTGGAAACAGACATTAGCGACAGGAATTTTTGGAGAAGATATATATATATACACGTATATGTAATCAGACGATGCTTCGATTGGACCTTAATCCTGGCCCAATCCGAGGACCCGGCTTAGTTATTCCAGAATTGGTCCGTCTTATCGAACCTAACACCGATCCAGCTTAGTATGATTGTAATTTAGATCTGATCTAGAGCTATTTTATCCAATTTAGCGTAATTCGAGCCTCGACTAGGATACCGGTGTAACCAAGTACCGTTTAATTAAGGCTTAACCTTCTTACAATGATCGTGGAGCTATCTTCAGACGCAGAGTATCGTGTTCCAAGCATCACGATATTCATTATCCAGGAATATTCTCTCATATCCCAAAGTACTCATAAACGTGTTCGAAGTACCCCAACCGTTAACAAACATTCTATCCTCGTTAACAAAAGGAATAATTTCGAGCCACGCGAACAACCCCCCAAACACCTTCGTCTACCATACAATGGTCTTCTATTTTTGGAATAATAATTGAAAAATGGGATCTAATAGTAAAATAACTATGATATATATATTCTCTGTTATTGGAATTATAATTGAAAAATAGGATCTAATAGTAAAATAACTACGATGTATATATTCTCTGTTTAAGACTTGTATTTCTCAAGGAAGGTATATTTTTCTTTTAATGCTTCTCTTGAGAGACTAACCGGCTCTTGAGAGGGTGTCAAGAGGGTACGTGACGCGGTTCGCCTGAACTCCAATTCTTGTCGAATATTTATACAAACATTCGTTCTAGTAATTTATATTCTATAAATTATTTATTCGCATTGTAGAGATGGGATTGGAGGTGGTATATATATATTTATTAATAATAAATTAAGAGTGTGTGGGTGTAGGAAAGATTTTAGTAAACTAGTCGCTTTGCTCTTAGGTAACTCTTTTATTCTGTCAGTACGCTGGCTAGTACCCCAAAAACGCATCCCTCGCTGCTTTATAGGGCGTGTCCCCTCTCCGTCATCTTGTCTTCACGTGTCTGTAGCCTCTTCGGCTGAGCTCCGGTCCAGACGCCCCTGCTTGGCGTCTAGCATCCCCATCTGTGGCTGTTGTCCTTAGGCCTCGGCTAGGCCTTCCTAACTTATAACTCCAACGAAGAGCTTTCTCCCTCCGGAAGACAATGGGCAGCGATGAAAGTTGCCCACAGTGGTTGACGATTGAACACACGAATTGCCTCTTTACACGAATCTATACCGATTCCCAACTTAAAACTACGCTCAATTTAACAGTAACAAGCAATAACAACTCAGCCTGCAACAACTAACTGCTCACAACTAAAACTGTCTACTAAGGCCTGAACCAGAGAACTGTTTACTAACCACTCTTTGCCTTCTTTTATATCCTCCCCAACATGTTCACGTTTTCCAAAAGCCTCCCCCAACATGACCAAATATGGTCATGCTAAGGGCCTAACGCATCGTCAGGGTTTTTCCGACCGACCTGGCCTTTGAACTGTTGGATCCCGGATTTCAATATACAATACAATATTCTAGCAACAAGGATACGTTAGAAAAATACAAGTCGGCGGAGAGGAAGAAAACTATACTGAAACTGAAACTGACCTTTCGCAAATTTTGTGGGCGCTTATATAATGTTAGTGTTTGGTGGGGTGAAGATGACCATTGGCCCTTAGTGAAAGTAGGAATGAGTCAATTGCTTTTGGACTGTGAAATTGGTCTGCGTTTATCAGCCAGGCCCTTCTAGAGACTAAGGGCCAACGAATCGTTAGTCATTCAACAGAACCCACGGTAACTTTCTAACAATAAGCTAAAGCTATCTGTACACGCGGTGGAAAACCTGCGATACTACTGTATCTTATATCCTAGCTTGATTTCTGTCTACAACTAAACTTATCTTTTCAACATCTTTTCAATGAACGAAAAAGAAGAGAAGGAAAATTCCTGTATAAAGAATGAAAATCAGAAAACAAGTTCGCGGAAATTAATCCGGCTCGATTAAAAGCAGTCGCGAGCCGCCTTTGCGCGTCGGCTAATTAAATCCGGGAAATTAGCGCTGTCTTGAACGGAGATGGAACGTCAACGGCAGGAAACGCATAATAGCGCGGCTGTTTCCGCAACGTCACAGAGCCTTCCGAACAAACAGGGAGAAGCAGGTTAAACGAGGCGAGATTTGGATCTCCTCTGGCAGAAGTCTGCCCGAGAAGTCCGGCGTTGCCTCCTTCGTCCCCTATCGTGCCTTGCACCGTTCTGCGCGGTTCTCCATGGCGAAAAATAACGCGGGGATCGTGCCTGAATGCGAATTTCACGGCGTCCGAGGTCCAAGAGACTCATTGCACCCGGAAGGAATTCGCGAACGTGGACCAGGACCGTATTCTTCCGCAATGGCGACCGTTCCGGGCCCTCGAACTGGTCCTCGACCATTGCCAAATATGGCGGAGGGGTTGCGAGAGTATTTCGCCCGTGAAAAGGGATCAACGAAACCCACCACGGAAGCCTTTTATTCCACGGACTTCCATTATGCCGGTCCCGAAGCCATCGGGATTATGAATAATTCGGGAGTATTTGCTTTTCCGCCTTCGCGTCGGAATTCATAAGAAGTCCTCGGGAAACTCGCGAACCCCGCCGCAAGAGTGGACTTTATTACCGCTAGACGACTGCGGACGGACAGCTTCGCAGTTCTGCAAAACCGCTTCCGAGTCACGGCTATGAATTTTATAACGAAGAAGAGATCGTCGAGAAAGTTGCGCGAACGTAAATTCGAGGATTCGTCTTTTCCAGGGGTGTTTGATTTCTTTATGTGACACTTCTAGCGCCTCGAAGAGTGGCCCCCTCGGAAATGGGAGATGAAAATTTGGGAAGTGGCTTTTAAAAACTTCTTAAAAATCTTCCACACTGTTAGAGGAGGGTATTGGTGGTTAATTGTTTTCTTTCTACGTGGTGGGTGTGTTTCTATTTTGGGCAATATATAATTTTTGTCAGACTGAATGTGGATTAATTCGAGATATGTTTATTATCTATGTAGGTGGGGGGGGGTCTTCCCCCCTCCACCATTGGTCGTTGATCGCAGGGATATTAATTCCTCGTGTGACGGTGGTGCTACTTAGAAGGGACGAAATGAAAAGGAAATGGTAGACGAAGAAGAGTTTCGACGACCCAGGCCCTATTAATGGACTATCACTGAAGCTACTCTAGCCGGCCCTGCCTTAGATACTGTTGAAAAGTCGGAAAGTTATATATATAGAAATTGGAGGTTTTCCGAGTACTTGCGAGAAAGTTCTCGAAGTAGGAATCCATCTAGTGGCGAAGGTGTGAATGATGGTCGCTACAAATATTTTTTTTTTATTTTTTATTTTTTATTCTTGATGCATGTTATATTGCAGGGTTTGGATAGATTTCGAGATGTTTCGAAATGTTTCCGTGCTGATGATTTGTGTCTGAAGAGAATGGAATCTGTTTTGTAAGTAACACATGTTAAAGAAACAGATGAAACGTGGCGGATTTATGTGGTCGCGAACGGTCTGTGGTATTGGCATCGAGAAGCAATGGTGTGCAACGCAAAACCCGCAAAGAGAATTTAATATAAATGTCAGAGAAAATAAACTGCGAACATTAAACCAGATACCAGGGGTATCAGTGTTCTTGGGAGAATTTCTGTTAGCCGTTGAACTCATGATTCTCTTCGGAATGTCAATGTTTTTAGAGAGCTGCTGGAGAAACGCGCGATATTAAGGAAATGATAGTTCTATTTTATTTTCAGATAAATCATAGTGAACGAATATTGTTAAAATAAGCCTGACACTGAGAACTTTCGATTAAATGTTTCAATTTAATTATATTATTTAATTACTTGAATATTTTATATTTAAATTCACATTTCATGTTGATTTTGGATTTGTCTGAGTGAAGCGAAATTTCTTCAAATATTAAATCCATGTTTCTAGTTTGATAAAAGGTTTTAGTTTTCAATGGTATGTAGTTTTGAATTTCTGCGCGTTAGGGTTCTGTTTTATCGACCTTGGCTAACCTAATGCACAAAATCGACACGAGATGGCAATATCGAACACGCTGGAAAAAGCGCGCAAATGATTTTCGAACAGTTTTGCAATATTGTTTGTCGCCATGCGTGCTCCAAAAAGTATTGTGACGTATTCTTTCGAAAAATCGGCGCAAGAAATAATTAGAAGCATCCGACTTCGTAACATAAGGATGAGTATCTGCCTGAACTACGAGTGGGAGCAGTTGAATTGGGAAATTTGGGTATGTTACTGATAAAATTGTTAATTTTCTATATTCGATACGTGTGGCAGTAAGCAAATTTTATAATATCTTTTGTCGAAGGCGCTCTGCTTTGCACGTGTCTTTGGCTATCCTATCCTATGTTATAATGATGCAAATGAATTGAAATAGTGAAATTACTAATAGTTTAACAAATAAACATTATTTCTTGTAATTCACTGATATGTGATGTTACGTTATACAGCACCACGTATCAATGAATAGCAGCTCAGGAATATATTTGGTTATTCTTCTCATCACGAAGGTTCAGTAATACAGGTCAATTGTATGTTATCTGGTGCAATAATGTCTCAGAATGCTCGTTTTCTAAATAATCATTTGTCTCATTTCGATTCTCGAAAGATTTGAATCGCAAGAATAAATCGATTGCAAATAGGAATCGATTCAAAATTTAAGCACCAGATGGCGTAAAACAGGAAGACACGTGTCGTCATTAGCCACACACGACAACAGCAGATTCCGAAATAGTTCTTTACAAGGGGCGCTGTTACTAGTCCTCAACCGATAAAGTAGTTTCCTTACCTTTCATCAAGTGTATGCAATTTATCCATACACGTCTACTTTCTATTCTTAAATATGAGCAATATCACGTACGACGTGTACGATTAAATCATCGTCAATTAATATAAATCTGTACCACTATCGGAGGAGTAAATATGCCGTGTTATCTTTATTATGTCATTCCCAATGTTACCGGTTTAGCAAACAGATCCACAAATTACTACGGAATAAAATTATAGTCGAATCGATAATTGCGGAAATTATCTCAACTGATAAGCGAAGGAATGTGAGAAAAGCATATAGAAGTTTTTTCATATTATACCATTGATGCTGGAAATAATTCTTCATCAGTTTCGTTATAGCTTTTGCATCTTTTGTATTTTCGAATTTTAATTCAAATTTTGTAAATATCAAAAATATTTTTAAATTATAGAAATAATTCAACCAATAGTGAGTATTTATATAGGTGCGTGGGTGGAGTGGACAGTGGTCAACGGCTAGCTCATAGTATTGGCCAATGACCATCGCCTACCCCATTTATCTTTTTAACACACGCAGATTAAAATTCTGATGTGCTCCATTCGAAATCAAATCGACAAATGACCTCCAACACCGATCACGCGGTCTTTATATAGCCGGCAATCGGCCGAAGGTCAACGAAAATGCCCGATACTTCCCGATTCCTATTTTAATACCTTTTCCGCTATAGTGATTAATGATTCGTGAAATTTTCCACACTTATAAATTTATGGTCCAAGTCATATATTATTAATAATAATATATTGCTGCAATATATTAATAATATCGTAACAATAAATATTGACGAAAAACTTTTTAATTTACACATTTTTCGCAAATTAGCTCCGTGTTTACGTTTTTACTGATTTAATATTCATCGTACATGCGAGTTGAAATATACGTGTTATTCTTTTATGTTAAAAATAATTATGTAATAAATAAAATAAGATTAATCAGCGATCGTTGATAAAAAAATGTTCCTACTTATAGAAATATTACTGAGCTTCAGAGTATGCAGATTTAGGATTTCTTTTATACCGATCGAAATAATTTATAATAATCTCGAAACTTTTTAGTTTATTTCTTTCAACGATTATTTGATAAATTGCTTAAATTTAAATATTCTTAAATGATTAAGAATATGAGATCTCGGAAATTTATTTACAAATTATTCTTGTATAGAATATTGTACAGATTTGTTATAAAATTTCCATATGGGTTAATTCGAATCTACTTTATCGGTTATGGGGATTCAGTTCTATGTAATTCCCAAACTCGCCACTGCAAACTATGAGTGGCAAAATACAGTCCCAGATATTTTTCGTACTCGATACTGTATTTATTATGTTGTAATTCTATTCTGTGCGTGGTAAACATCACGCTAAATTAATTTAATTCTTATATATATTTCTAAGCAGTTTTAACGATATCAGGAATTCTATAGAGACCATCTTTATCGACCATACGTCGCATCCATACGACGCATCTTATCTTTGCTAATTTACATCACTCTTTTAATCAAACAATTGCTTACATAATACAAAATTATATACACAATGCTCACATCTAAACGATAAAATAGCCTCTCATTGTTTGTCAAAACAAAACGATTCTTGTGTACACGTTGCGATTACTACGATATCGATTACAACGAAGTAAACCGAGATATTTACCATAAATTACGCGAGCCGACAAATTTTTATCGATCGATATCATTATCTCGACGAGATTAATATCTTTATATAATACTTTTATATAACGACCCATTCGTCGCATAGTATGACATCCCACAGAATTAAATGGACGTAGATCGCGAGAGGGGAAAGAATAAACATGGTTTATCGCCCTCTGGAGTATCTTTAGTGTACTATACATTTCGAACGATCCACTAAAACATCTTCCTTACATGCATCGAACCAAACACTTTCCAAAATTAATCCATTCCTCGAAAACTTCATCGTTTAAACATTTTTGGAAAATAATTCCCTCCATTCCTAATTTCTTTCGTTTGTAAGTACGTTTAATCAAAAATCCGATATTTTCTTTTTGCAACAATTCACTGTGAACTCTATATCGAGTTCATCGCTTTCTGAAATTAATCCAATTCCCATAAATTTCAGCGTTTCAACATTTTTCGTAAATAATTTCTTCTATTTCCAATTTTTCTCGTTTGCAAATATGATTAATCAGAATTCCAATTTTTGTTCTCCTTTTCGACAGTTCACCAGGAATACTGTGTCGAACAAAACACTTTCGAAAATTAATCAAAGTCCCAAAATATCTTACCGTATCAACGTTCTCCCGGTTATTCCTTCGATTTCCGATTTCTCTGGTTTCCAACAGCGTTGAGCGCGAATTCCAGGGCGTTTTTGCAACACTTCGCCGCGAACGCTATACAAGTCTGAAACAAGCAATTCGCCAAATATACATCGGCGGTATATTTAGCTGGAAAATTGAATCAGTGCCAGGATACGGCCCTGTAATTCGATCCAGCCGCCTAAGGGGATGTTTTCGGGTGCAACGGGTCCCGCAGGATCACCGTCCCGAAATAATCGTCCCGCGTGTCGAAAGAATTCCATCTGTCAGCGTCGCCATTTTAAACGCAGCCGCCCCTTTCTCGTAAGAGAGAAGCGGGCTCGCGTGTCGCGAAATATTCACGGGGAAACACGATGCACGATAAGAGAAAGGGGAGAAGATTATAGATTTCCTGCTCCACTTTAGCGAGTTTCCTTTTTCCTCCGTTCGAAGTCGATGGGTACTGTACATTACGACTTCTCCTTCGACTCTTTAACCTGCACGTACCTCCTTCGCCGTTCAGATTCCCTGCTAGATATTTATAGCAGTTCCAGCCTGCACAGTGCCTCTCTTCCAAATACACAATTCCTAATAAGGGTAGTTCTCGAATTCGAAATCGATATTGCCGAATGGTACATTGTATAATAACTACCATTATTTACCCCAAACACGAAATCGATACCCCTTTGGGATGTCTACGCGATTTTGCTTCGAATTTATTCTGGTTTATTCCAGTATTCTACTCCCGCGGAGAATTTCTTCGTGTCCGTGAATAATTCGCCATTTTTATTTTATTTCCCGATATCTCAACGCGTGTTGAATATATATCAAGAACGATTTTAGAAAGTAACGTGGAATTTCGTTAAATTGATCCTTTCTTCTGTTGTGCACTCGCTGACAAATGCTTCATATCTGGCTAGTACTCCATCACTTTTAGTAATACACACGCCAAACTAGACTCGTCGATCATTCCGCTTCAAGGAACGTATGATTTCAGGGAAACGGATTTGCTTTTATACTAATCGCATTTTCTCTCGTACGGTGTCGGGAAAACAATTTCGCTTTTACATAGCTTCGAGAAGAGGAAAAGAGAAATAATTCGACTGTGAATTATCTGTGGTCATTCTATACGAATTGAAATGACTATAGCAGTACAATAGGTTCTGATCCCTTCATTTATGTAAAATTATTAGCTCACCACGATTTAAAAATTTAATGAATTTTACAGATGATAACACGTTGACAACCGATCACGGAAATCTCCGTGCTTAGTCGCCTGAACGTTGGCAACCGGTCCGGAGAATCCCGTTGTTCTACTCCTATGTACTTTATCCTGTTTATCTTTACATAAAATTATGTCGAAAATCTTGGTATATATACACATCGCTGTATACACATCCCCACTCTAACTACGGAAGTTCATATCTACCAATTATATACGTATAATTGCCTACAGTTTTTAAAGAACAGTCTCTGTCCCAGTCGTTCGATATTTATCTCCATCTTCGCAATCCATTCACACATTCGCGAAAATATCGCTCTCCCTATTCACCTCGTCATCAAAACCATTCATGGACTCGAGATTACTCGTCAGAAACAACGCGAAACTCCATGTTTCTTTTCCATTACTCAACCATCCCCGCAGCGTTCCTGGCTCAACCCTCGTTGCCTGTTTTCCCAAAACTCGACATAAAAGAAAGCTTCTCCGAGGGCGCAGTGCTCGGAGTGGTTCTCGGAATCGGTGTCTAAGATCCCTTTGACGGTGGCTCTAGAGAAAGCTGCCGATCCGGAGGCCGTTTGAGCGCGTTGCTCGTGTTTACACGCGCGCGGACGGTCCGCGCTGCCGGCCGGCGCGTACCGCCTCGGAAGAGAAACATACAGCCCGGACTTGTTAGTGACGGGAAGCAGAAACACGTGGCGTCACGTAATATTTCTGCACGGAGAGCCGGCCCGGCTGGAATCGATGGAACGAGCATCGTTAAAAAAGGAACGCTCTTTCGCGGAGCATCGCGTGTTCGTTTAGCCGGTTTACGTGATCCCCGTCCACGGGAATGGGATATTTCTGGAAGAACGAACCTTGGGACAGAGACAAGTATTACGCGATCTCGTTGGATGGGAGAGGAGGGTAGCTTGGATACGGTTCCTGCGGATTTCAACAAGAGCGAAGGAGCTGGTACTGAAAGAGGGCTGGATATCGAGCGAGGAATGTTTACAGAGCAACGAAATTCGTGAGAATGACGATGGAAACGGTGTTAATCGAGTGCTATTGTCTTCCCCGATTGTTAAAAGATTGGTGGTCATTGGAGGTATAGAGGTATAGAGATACAGAGGCGTTGGCTTATCAGCCACGGATGATCAGGGGAAGAGAAGCTTAACAGGAGCGCAGCAGCTGGCTTCAAAAGAAGGCAACTGATATTCTGAACGAAGAATGTCTACAGAGCAACGAAATTTCGTGCAAACCGAGTACTATAGTCTTCCGCCTATGATAAAAGTTTGGTGGCGATTGGTGGTATAGAGACAGAGAGGCGAAGACCTATCATCTACGGATAATCAGGGGAAGAGAAGTTTAATAAGAGCAAAGGAGTTGACTCCGAAAGAGGTAAATGAGATATCAAGCGAAGAATGTCTACAGAGCAACGAAATTTCGTGCAAATAAAGTACTTCTCCGAATGATGAAAGCTTGGTAGCCATTAGAGGTATAGAGGTACAGTGGCGCGGACCTATCATCTACGAATGATTAGAGGAACAGGAGCTTAACAGGAGCGAAGGAACTGACTCCGAAGGAGGATAACTGAGATATCGAAAGAACAATGTCTACAGAACAATAAAATCTATGCGAATGACGATGTAAACGGTGTCAATGGAGTACTATAGTCTTCCCCGAATGATAATAGCTTGGTAAGACATCGAGCGAAGAATTGCTACACAGCAACGAAATTCGTACGAATAACAATATAAATGGCATTAGTGGAGTACTATAGCTAGTCTTCCACGAATGTTAAAAGCTTGGTGCTCATTGGATGTAGAGAATTAGAGCAAAACTGATCTACCATCCACGGATGAGCAGCGGAGCAGAAGCTTGTCAAGAGCGAAGGAGCTGGCTCCGGAAGAGAATAACTTAGATATCTTGCGAGGAATGTCTAGAGAGCAGCGAAATTTCGTACGACTTGAATACTGTAGTCTTTCCCAAATATTAAAAAATTGGTGATCATAAAACTATAGAGGTAGAAGCGCACTGACCTATTACCTATCGAGGAAGAGAAGCTCAACAAGAACCTAGAAGCATACTCCGAAAGAGAGTAACTGAGATATCGAGCAAAGAATATCTCCAAAGCAACAAAATTCGTACAAATGACCATTTAAACGATATTAATCGAGTATTATACCTAGTCTCCCTCGAACGTTAAAAGCTTGGTGGTCATTGAAGCTACAGAAGTAGAGCGACGCTGACCTACCATCCGCAGATAAGCAGCGGAAGAGAAATTCTCGTTGGATAAATCAAGATCGTATTATTCACCGCTTAATTACAGGTTACAACGGATTTAACAGGTACTCAGGGACGATACTCGACGGTGTTTCGGAAAATTTCGAAAGCTCCTCTCTCCGGTGTAGAACCTTGTTCGGTGTACAAGCTTCTCCGAGCGGTAATAGGAGAAAGGGAGATGCGATGCCGGAATTAGTGGCCGGTTAATTTTAGTCGAGGTTTCTTATTTTCGTATCAGTCCGCGATGCAGACCGCCGGGAATTCGCCGCGGCTCTTTTTATCCTCGCTGCTGGATTTTATTTCGAACCTGGCCGAAACGCAGGCCCTGACCTTAGCAGCCAATTCCCTTCTGCGTTCATTCACTTTTCGAATAAAGACAATCCTCCCGGGGTCCCGTGGCCGTTCTCCAGAAGCGACGTCTCCCTCGTACCCCTGCATCGCCCCGTTTCTTCATTAATTCAACGCCGTCTACGCGTTCCGCGACTTTTTCTTCCTCCCCGTACCAGCCTCGCTTTCAAGCCAGCCCGGCTTGCGACGTTTCTATCCCGGTCGCATGTCCGACACTAAAGCGAAATGGTGACTGGTCTAAATTTTCCTCTATCTTGGACTACAACTGGAAGAATTTTTATGTTCAACGAGTTCAATGTTACCTTCGTGCAAAAGAATTTTACTCTCCCTGCGCAGAAAATATAGGAAATTAATATTTAGAAATGATTTTTGGATGAGTAAATAGTAACGAAGATATAATACAGTGTGATAAACGAATTCATCGTGTTAGACAATAATCTGTGATACAAATAGTTATTTTAATTTTTATTCTATTGACGTTTCTTCGCGTACATAACCTTAATTACATAAACTCCCATTGTTCAGTGAATAGTAGCTGAAGAAAAATTCTAAAGAAATTTCTGTCCCATCTTCCATAATTCCAAATTAAGATTGCGATATAAATCCTGAGAAATATCTGGTGCAAATAAATATAGGAATTTTAACTCTTATCGTATTAATATTTCTTCGACCTAACCTTACTTACGTAAACTCCAATCGTTCAGTGAATAGTAGCTAAAGAAAAATTCTAAAGAAATTTCTGTCCCATCTTCCATAATTCCAAATTAAGATTGCGATATAAATCCTGAGAAATATCTGGTGCAAATAAATATAGGAATTTTAACTCTTATCGTATTAATATTTCTTCGACCTAACCTTACTTACGTAAACTGCAATCGTTCAGTGAGTAATAACTAAAGAAAAATTCTAAAGAAATTTTTATAGCATCTTCGATAATTCGAAATTAAAATTACAGCATAAATCTAAAGAAGCATCTCGTGCAAATAAATATAGGAAACTAAACAGCTCGAGAACCACCCTTGTTTACATACCGCGTGTTAAAATTGAAACGCGTATGTATATAGATCGCCGAAATGGATGGTTTAAACTCCGTTTTCAACAAAATAATTCATCTTCGATGAAACATCGCTAGAATCGCCTAGGTTATTTCTATTTGCCATTAGTCTCGTCCACTAGAATTCCCGAGCGAAAACAATTAATAGGCCATGTTTGTTTGAAGCCGCGTTCTCAAATAAGCTTGAATATCGCTCAAACTCCGGCAGGCTGTTTGCCGTAGGTTTCATAAAAACGTCCCGTAGCCATAATGGACAGCGGTTTATAAGGAAAGAGCTTTATCAGAAGTAGCCTCAGCGGATAAAATGTTCGCCGGGTTTATTGACAATTTCCAGGCTAGTTAGAAGGTTTACGCGTATGCGGGCTTGAAATTAAAATTGTAAAATTCCCCGTGTAACGCGAATCCTGCGATGATACCCAACGATCGTAACATCTTGTCGCATATTACAGAGGCGCTCATTAAGGCGGTGGTTGTATTTTCGACGAATTTGCCTAAGTGCACTTCGGTCGAAGCTCGAAAATTTGCACTTACCACCGGGAGAGGGTACAATTATTTTCGGTCGTAAGTCAGAGACGCCATTAAGTCGACGACTGGACCTTTTGCAACCTTGTCGGATAATTGCGAGACGAATACACACGAGGACAGAAAATTCTTATTCCAAACACATCGTCGAAGTGGTACAGCAAGGTTAATTATTTATAATAAAGTACCGCTTTCTATTGCTTCAAAAATGGAATCTTCTTCTAATTCCCAAAGCATATAATTAAAAGATTTCTGGAGAATAAAATACCATCTTCATTCTAAAAAATTTATCTCGGAGAGAATAAAATTTCGAAACCTATTCCGGATGACGTATCGTCTAGCACCGAAACATCTGCCATAGCTTGGAAACAAAGAACTCGAAAACGAGTCTCCGTTCTTCTCATCGAGAAAATTACTCTGATCTTTCGGACAATACCGCGGCCAGAAAATTTTCGCTGCATGAATATTTCACGGTCTTTATTGGAGGACTCGCGTGCAGCGGATGTGCGTGAACATTTCGAGGCGGAGAGGCTCGGTTGGCCCGGCTATCGGCACAATTCTCTCTCGTAGTCGTCATGGAAACCCCTCTTCAGGGTGCTCCCTTGTCGAGAGTAGGCAGTTTCCAGAGGTTTAGGGTGTAACCTCGAGCTCCGGGGGCGGACGACGTCGATCAAGGCTAACCTATTCCAACGATGATAAATCTAAACACTTCGTCTTGTCTCTTCTGCCTTCGACCTTCTCCAACGTCTCAAGGACGAAGAGTCGCACGTCGAGTAATTTTATTCCACGTTATAAATTACGTCCATTGTTTCCCGCGACGTGAACTTTTAAACTCGAGGTAAGTTGAAGAATTCGCGCAAATATAGAATAAATCCGTGAGGATAAATCTTCGGGGCTACGCCGTTTTTCACTCTCGGAGCACTTTAACCTAGCGCCGTACGTTTTTCGGGGTCATTAGCATAACGATGTTCTCCTTTTTTTTTTCTTCTGCAAAGATTCGACGAATCGTCGCTGCGTTCAATCTCGTCTGTCACGACAAGCTGGCAACGTAGAATAAATCCGGAGGATCGACCCGATTCTTCGATAGTCCCTCGTTTTATCAAAATCACCCCGGGTCCCCGGCTTCGTCGCCCTCTTTCCCGATCAGACTAGCCCTGCTTGCGAGCCGCGTGGATTCGCCTCGTAAAAAGAAAAAAGGAAATCGTAGCCGATCCAAGGGATGACGAGGACAACCTATAAACCGGGATGTCATCGGTGAATTTCGATGACCAGCGAGCTTACCACGCCAGCTTGCCGTCCTCTTTCCACGGAAAATACTGCCGGCGAAATCGGCTGGCGCATATTTATGCCGGAAATTCTCTGGAAATTACGTAAAACTCTGCGATTCCGTGATTCGCTGATCCTACATTTTTTCTTTTTAAAAAAAAACACGCGATTCCTATTTTCAAAATCACATATTATTCCACATCCGTCCTCCATATTAATCATGCCCAATTATTTCATAGAATATTCGCTACTTTCGAACGAATTATTCTCTTCTCCGTTCCTTTCCTCGAGTTCGTCCTTCGAATCTCGAGTAACCTCCATCTAGAAACCATTCTTTATCGTACCATTGTACTCTTGCTATTATCCCCGACTCAGCACTACCACCGCGAATAACAAATCCTCGAGGACGTAAATATATCTCCCGAACGACCACCGAAATCTTACGCAAGCACTCATTCCCAGTACTCGATCAAACTCGGACATCTCACACTTGCTGATTACGTTCGACACCTATAGCATCCGAGCAAATTCCCGCGCGCCATCATTCCGTCATAAACTCCGGCAAACTCGGAATCTCATGGTGACGCGGCCCCAGGGTTGACGGTCCTGGGGTCCAATAAATTTGTACCCTCGCGGCTGCTTCTAACCCGGCCCACGGTGAGGTGAACCGTAAAACATTTATAGTGTCACGAGGACGTTACACGAAGACGACGGACGAGAAGCGGGATCGGCACGCGGCGCGGCGCGTCGTCGAGCGGAGAACGGGCGGGCGCATGTGCGCTCCAGCTGCGTGTGCATACGAGCTTCTAAAAATACGTGGCCACACCGAGTGCACTTGAAACCGCGTCGACCGAGCAGGAAAGAGCTCGTCGATAGGCAATTGCACGGAGGCGACGCGACGCCTCGCGTCGTGGCATCCCTCGCGGTTCGGAATCGCGAGAAAATGTCGTCCGTTCGTGGTAAACTTTTAGTCATCATGGTCGAAGAATCGAACGGGGTTGCTGATCTCTCGCGATGACTATGTCGGAGATGTCGAGATGTCACGAAGGAGTTTTGGGGTTAGTACAGTTAGGCTCTTTGGATGTTTCAGGGAGCAACGCGAAGGTATCTTCTCCTGTCTTCCGTTTCAATTTTATCTTCTGCTCGATCGAAGTCATAAGAGGTTGGAGAAAATGGCAGAAAGTTTCAATCGAAGAGAGGAGTGCGATTGCACGGCGGGTCGCTGGCTTCTGGAAGTTTGTCACTGTTTGAGCTTTTTTATCAAGGGAGGGAAGGAGATATGAGCTGTCCCAGTTGTGCGATTCAACCGGTATTGTACCATGGGTGATGGTTTAAAGTGGTCTCCGAACACTTATGCGGTTCCCTTTATTTTCAAGTTACGATGGCTTTTGTCTTAAACGAAGTACCTTCGCCAGGAGGTGAAATTGCAACGGAAACTTTCCTCCCTGATTCATGGGATTTTTACGTCGGCTCTAGGAAATTCTGATAAAAACGCCGCGAACTTCTTCGCTCGGAATTATCTCGTAAAAAGGTACTCGAAAATCCTCATTGGAGAAGAAACAAACGGCGTCGAAACAATACAGAGGCAAACAAAGAAGCCTGAAATTGGAGGTCGCCGCGCGGCAGGCTGCTTCCCGAATAATTTAACGCTGTAACAATGGAAATCGCGGATCCATGCCATGAATTTGTCCCGATT
This sequence comes from Eufriesea mexicana, assembly GCF_001483705.2. Lineage (NCBI taxonomy): Eukaryota > Metazoa > Arthropoda > Insecta > Hymenoptera > Apidae > Eufriesea > Eufriesea mexicana. Next base: position 2,070,609 of record NW_016908444.1, on the reverse strand, counting down.
GTTATTACGACGGAGTACGGGGGCGTCGTTACATCGTGTCTTCGCTTGTTACCACTCGGTAATACCATGGAGATCCATTTCCATCTAGAGCGCGTTGGGCCGCGTTATTTTAAGCACCGTAGCTCTTGCACCCTCTCTTCGGTGTCGTCCCTTCGTTTCTATGGTGATTCGAAGAGGGGTAGTATCCCCTGTAGATCGAGCGAGCGTCGCAGGTTGATTGTAGGTACCCGTATAGTCCTCTCGGCAAACACAGGATCATCTATCGGAATAGGGGGTCGCTCCTCTCTCCAACGAGACAATCATTTCGCTAGTGATTATTGAAGTAACGTCGGGGTGCTGTCTGGGAGTTACATTTTCCTAAAGATATCGGGGTACGACGCGGTATGCAAAGGCACCTCCGAGAGTGGTAAAACACGCGTATTTATTGTTTCGAGCCTTCGCGTTTCTTTTGATGTTTTCGATTCGTTGATGAGGAACTCGCGAGAATTCCAAGCATGGTTCTCTCTGCGAGAAGAGAGCGAATCGTTCTCGAACTTCGACTCTTTGCAGTACAGGATTTCACATAATAAAATAGACCCACGTTGCATAGAAATTTTATCGCATTTTAAACGAAACAAAATTGGTATATTTAAAGACGTAATAATAATTTAATTGAATTTGTTGTTATAGGGTGGGACTCAAATAGTTCCAGCATCCCATGTTGAATGTTGCCAACACAAGCGAATATATTTATGCTTTACGTAAATAAAACGAAATATAAACCTATGGGCATGCAGTTATTGCAATATTTCCAGGTGGGACTAAAAATGTCCCATCATGCATTACGGTGCATCAAAAAGGTGGGACACTTTTAATCCCAGCGTGCCCCAAAGAGTTGACATTAAACTTACCATGGTGTAAATCACCGTTTTCCAAACTTTCATTAGAAATTCAGTGTTCAACGTTTTCACCTCGATCACTCATCTTCGCCATTTTTTTTCCAATATACGTATAATAATTTTCTCAATGTTTCTCGTTATTCTATTTTTCAAGGCTTCTGGTTCCTTTCCATTCACCGGTTATTCGACCACGGTAGGTTTAGCGTTAAGATGATATTTTCTAGGCTGTTATCGCAGGTTCAATTTCGACTTAGGAAATTGCGAGGATTTTTTCCCATTTCTCGCAGCTATCACACGGAGCTTTCCGGTTCATCCTGATACGTGCAAAGAAGGCAAGGTTAGCATAGAGTGACTGCGTGTTTACTTACGTCTCCTCGTCACTTCCTCCTCGACGTGTATTTACTCGGCTTCTAAACGTCCGCTCCACTTGTTTAGTGAGATCACATTCGCGCTGTACCGAAAATACAGCTGCACCTTCGTTCCTTCGGCGAAGCTTTCGCGTTCTCGGAGCTCCCGTCAATTTCACATATCCCTGCTCTTGTGATGTGACTTTAATCGTTCAGCAGCGTGGTTTACGCGTCCAGACAACGGACCAAGCCACGCACTATGATCTCGGTGTTTCCGCGAATCCTCGTTAACGTCGTCGCAGTGATTAACTTCGTTCCGAGCTCTCGAGAAAAGTAGAGAAGAAAGATGGAAGCAAAGAAGAAGAAGAAGAAGAAGAAGAAGAAGAAGAAGAAGAAGAAGAATAAGAAGTAGAAGAAGAAGAAGAGAAGAAAAGGTTTCGAAGCTTCAGAAAATCTTCCCGGCGGTCTTCTTGCCACCTATTTTTGAACATGGCCGTCCTTTGAACACCCACCGCTTTAAATACTCATCGTTAATCAAAGAAACGGAAAATCGTGACTCGTTTGGTCGTAAAGATATTTGTAGAACGATTTTTATAGCTTTCTTGAAGTTCCTCAGACGTTTCCTTTCGTAGCTTAATCTTATCGTCTCCTAGTCGTGTTCGGTACTTCGTTTCAGCCGGTGTTGATTCTCGCATAATGCAGAGATTACAAAAGTTCGGGAGGTTTATTATTATATTCCGGGATGAATGAGATAATCCCGATTTTAAACTACGGAAGCTGCCATATTAGTTCGATAATCTCACGGAAATATTAGTTAGGTGTTTCTACGTTCTTCTGTTTCTTTTGCAACTCTATCAACGGAATAATTACTATCTCCCGATTCAGTCACGACGGATCAACGTCTCTCTCGATCACGCGAAACGAGTCGCCATAACAATCCTAGCCTACGATCTTCCGCGACAGGGTAGACTCTCGTGGTCTCCCGTTTGGCATTTTTCGTTGCACCCGATGCAGAGGACAGACGGATCCTGGCGGAATTCCAAGAGTATAAATTGTCGGGATCTCGTCGTGTCTCCGATACTTTGCTCCAGAACTTGCCTGTCCCCGTCATCCTGTTCGCGGTGGTGCTGGCCGTGGCTCCAGACGAAACGGATTTCGCAACGATCCATCTTCGATCGAGGCTGCGTTTCGATCGTCCTCCGGTCTCGTGTTGCTTCCAGCCGGGATATTGCGTAACGATAGGGAAAGGAATAGGCGTAATGAAAGACGTGAAAGTTTCGACGGTGCTCCGATGCAGAGGTGCACGGTCGCCTGTGCATGGAATCAAAGGTTGGAGGTGGGAAAATGTGATTCACGAGACGATTCCGCGAATACGCACGTGCATTGTGAAAATGTTTGCAAACGAGAGGAGCGGGAAGATAAGCATTAGATCGGGTTTGCTATTCTTGTTTGAGTAAGCGAGGTGGAACAGCTTGCGTCGAGAAGGTATGTTCCTCGTTGTGACACAATGGCTGTGAAATATGGGGGAATTTAGTCGCAATGATGCGGCGCGAGTCTGGTTTATTCAGCAAATGCCGCGTTAAGGATATCGATGCGCCGTTCTTTGCAATTTTAATCTTAAACTTGCAAGAGAAATGTGTCGAAAAACAATGGCGTCTGGCCGCGAGATAGGATTGCGCTCGCAGCGATAATTTCGCGAAGGGTCAGCGGGTAATCTCGAATAACACGAGCTTTCCTCCGAATCGGAATCCGTTCTATACTGTTCGATAATGGTTTCATTTCCTTGTATCTCTCTGCTGCATACTAATATATGCGTAATAACGGCGCGCCATGGGCGCAATAACGGACCTCCCATATTATATGTGCGCTGAGAGCACGAGGGTTCATCGGATCACGAACCTTTGATCAATTTTCGCGGCAAACTGTGGAGGAACCGTCGATTACGAGAAACGTCAAGAGACGAGGCGTTGCGATGGAAGGTATGAAACAGGGAAAGAAATTTATGGGAAGAATCGGTTGCGATATTGTTAATTACACGGTATTTGCAGTAATGTTCGATCAATGAAAATCGTACGAGTCTATTTTAATGGCGAAAGTCGTAACACGCGTGTGTTTAAAGAGAAAGCAATCGGCGAATGGAAACATTTCCCGTAGCCGTGTTTAAATTTACTTTGCTAATTATTTCATGTTATTGGGGTGCATTTGTTATTTGTCAAAGCGAAATGGCGCGTGGAGACCTTTACGCTTCGAGACCAATTAAAGAGCGAAGAACAATTGATTTACTTCTATATAAAAGCATATACACGCTGCTGCAACATCTGCAGTCTGCGCGCAAGGTACTGACATTTCGCAAGCGCTGACAGAAAAGGCGACGAAAAGGCAATCGCGATGCGAAGAGTTAGTCACGCGCAGCTATAAAAATGGAAAATATTCGCGACAGATACTGAATCATTGTAAGCGCGCGATGCTGCACAGAGTGTCGTAAAAAGCAGTAAAAATGATAGCAAGATAACGGAGTAGGAAAAACAAAAGATAAAGAAAAGAATCGCGTTATAAATAATCGTGCATAAATTCGACTTAATTTCCATTTAACGATCGCATCTTTTACGAAGCTATAGCTGGACGTACGGTAATTGTATGCGAATAAAATGGGAAAAAGTAAATCGCTGATATAAATCTTATGTCATATTGTAGCAGCCACGGGGCAATGGCGACGTAGCACGGTAGTAAATGTAACGAACGTTTGCGGTAAATGAAACGTTTTATATTTCCATAAATTTCGCGTTCGATGTAGGAGCTACGCGATCAAAGCGGAGGCATTTTGTGCGCCTCGATAGTTTGATTCGCGTAGTGCGAAAGATGGCCGATGCGCGGCGCTGGATGCGCAGTGACGCTGCGCGCCGATGGCGCCGGCTAGGAGCGGGACCGTCAGTCGCAGAGGGACCACGCACGGTGGCGGTCGTGAGTTGTCACAAGAGAAAGAGAACGTGCAATTGGACGAAAGGAGCTGAAGAAAGACAGTCAGGCAGAAAGATAGAGAGGTTTAGAGGAAACAGAAGGAAGAGAAGAAACGGGAAAGCAAAGGTAGCGTTCGCGGGCGTTCGTGGTCACCGAGTTCGCGGGTCCCGCTCAGTCGTGTGCGCGTGAAAGAGTTTTAACCTCCGTCGTTCGATTATCGTGCGTCGTCTCGGTTCGTTCTGGTGCGTGTGGGTCGGCGCGCGCGCGCCTGTGTCCGTGTGTGCGTGAAAAACACCGCACCGTCTCTCGTTGCGCGTTTGTGTGTTACATACGTCGGTAGATATATACAAATATACGTGCGTCGGAAAGAGAGTAGCGCCGGGTCGCGTACAGTGTGCACGAAAGTAAGAGAGAGAGAGATAGAGCGAGAGAAAGAGAACGGGAAGGGACAACCGGGCTGAGGAGGAGGAGTGGCGGGCGAGGAGGGGGAGGAGGTACGGAGTGTTGGATTTGTTTTCTCGCACAACGGTGGAGCAAAACGGCCTCAAACTGTGGGGCTCTGGGGCGTTTTTTCTTCCTCCGCAAGGGATGTACTACCCCGTAAGTGACTGTTTCATTTTTTATGAATTCCGTGCGTTCACCGGGAGGCTAGGACGACTAACCAGAGAGAGGGAGGCGTCTGTTTCCCTCACTCTCTACCCTCTCTTTGCTGGAAATGTTCGAAGGCGTCGGTTCGATATGAGGCGCCAGGTCGTGGGATTGTGCTTTGTTTCTATTTTCAACCTCTGTAAACGATTCAATATCATGCTCGGCTCGATCGGGGACGCATATTTGACCCTTGCTCGTGACGAAAGACGTATGGAAAATAGTAGAATACAAGCGTACAGTGTTGTGCTTCGATATGCATTGTTTTGTTTTTTTTTTTCCTCTACCGAGCCAATCTTTATAAATTATTCCTTCCTACGAATACGTCGTTCGTTCGTGTTTCACCGCGGAGTGTGTTCGACGTTTCTAGTGGTCGCGACGTGTGCTCGAATATTTCGCTCGATACGGCTGAATTGGAGGTTATGTTCGCTACCGCCGGGAGACTGCGAACGAGAGAGAGAGAGAGGAAACCTCGGTGCGCGAAAAGAGTCGGCGGAGCGATCGTTTCGGTAATCTGTGGCAAAGAGAATCGCCTTGACCGTCGTGCTGCGGGCGAAATACGAGTTTCCGAGAATTGTGCGTGCTTATTTACCGCGTTAAGCGAGACTTCTGCGAAAGAGAGGTTAGGACAGTCGGCGAGAAGGACACAGGCAGGGGGCACTCCGAAGTGAAAGTAAATACGTTGCTCGCTATCTCTGCTCGATATGCCATTAGTTTCTCAAATACCGCGTACCGATGTCCATAGCGCGTCCATTATAAATTAATAATTTTGCTCGCTGTGCAACAGTGTACTCCAATTGCGAAACTCTTACGTACCGACTAAATATATATCGTGCGCTGGTAAACAAATAATCGATGGAATTCCCTTTCCATTATTACTCGTATCGCGCAGTGTAGAATATTACGAACGATTATCGGACCAATCGTTGGCGTTCTTTCGTCCCGTTAGTTTCGTGAAATCGGAGCAGGTATCACTGCTGCGCGTATTTACCGACCCAGGTAGGTTGTAAACCGTAGGGACAGGGCTTTCCCGAATCGAATCGTCTCTCACAGTTCCTTTCTTCGCGGCATGGTAGGCACCGACGGATTGTGTTTCGCGCACAATAAACCTGACCTGTTTCTTTCGTCCCTACGCGACCTTATGTACCTCGCAGCGCAACGCTCGCTTTTATACCGCGATTCACAAAATCCAGCCGGCTTTCGCGTGATTTATCGCTTCCTTTATTGTCGCGCACATCAGCTGGCCCGTTCGGACCGGCCATTCTAGGTTTCGATCGAGAAGTCGAATTACGTTTCGTGAACTCGTGCGCGGCGTAGGTTTCATAGGCGACGCACGTGCGTCGCGGCGCGAAACCTTCGTGTCTTGGACTTCTGTGGCACGTCACGATCAACAGAAGACGTGCCATATTTTTGCGCGCGTTCGAAGCATTCGAGCTGCTTGATTCTCAGCGAATGTGTCGCGTAATTAACATTGATATGCGTATCGCGTTACATACCATTTGCGTAGCATTTTTCTTGCTTTCAGCGCGGTGCACGAACGTTATCTCTGGCAGTTCACCTCTATGCTAATTTTAAAATTTGGAAATTAAGGATATCTCGTATCTTTCTATTTCGGATTTGAAATTCGTACGTTATCGAGAAAATTACGAGGCTATCCTGCAAAAATATCCTGTAATTACACAATTTATGTATAGAGACTTATTTCGTAATATATGTCACCGTTTTGATATATACATGTAAATATAAAGCGTGATACGCAGCGAAGCAACAGTGTAATTATAAATTTTATTTTAAAGCACACACTCGTATTTATATTCAGTCGTATTATATAAAATATAATACAAATTCGAAATAGTGATTCATATTTATATTCCGAGAAATTATATACGTCACGATATAAATTCGATATAAATATAAATTCGAAACAAACATTTACATTTATATTCAAATACGTTATATTGCATTATAGTCCTGCATATCACGCTCTTATTGAAAAATCGGGCGAAAAGATAATTTAATCTTTCGATTAAATTTAATTGAGAATGTTAAATATCGAACGTCGAGCAGCGCGTATACGTATGTAGCAACAAATCTCCTCCATTTTGTCCCGATATCCGAGAGAAACTTCGCTACTATCGATACGCGTCAATGGAAAAAAGCCGGGAATATTACGCGCGACGCGAAAATTGTTTAACGGTATTTCAATTCAAATTCGAAGTCTACTGCATAGATTCATGAGCAACAATTCGACTCACCGGTGGACGCCGAGTTTGCGAGAACTGCGCCGTCACTGTAAACTCTGCGCGCGTAAACGCGACATGCATTAACAAATAATCTGCTTCCGACTTGCCCGTTCCGTTCTTTCCGCGAGAAGTGTTCTGAGATTTTCTGTGCACATGTTAGAGAAGAGCTGGGAAGAAAGAGCGAGGAACAAAGGACGGTTAGAGCATAGAAAAGGCGATTTGCCGTGGCGCAGGTAGAAAGAAACGGTTCACTAGGCACGGACGAGATGGGATGATCGGTTTCACCGATTTGCGTGTACTTTCTTACGAAAAATTCGAGTTTTCCTGTTAATTTCCAGTTTTCCATATAACGTGTTCCAGCTTTTCGTTCGCCCAGTGCCGGCGAGGAAAGGGTGAACGAAGCTGGTTCGCAGCGAGGACTGGCTGGACGAAAAAATTTCAGAGCAGATTACAGCGTCACGAGCTGCGGCATTATCCGTGGACGTTAATCCGCTGGCATTACCACTGCCAATTCCGCGAGAATAAATAAAAGGGATGGAAAAGAGAGAAACGCGGGGAAAGAGGGTGGAACAGAGGGAGAGAGAAAAAATACGTGGCACGGTCACGTTCCGTCGACTTTTCAGGAAAAGAGTCGCTTTTTGGGTCAAGCGTCCGAGCCACCCCCGCGTCACCCCTTTCCGGTTTTAATATTATTTCCCGAGGAACCGGCGGCCAATGAGGCTCGAACCGAGCCGAAGTGGACGAGCGAACGTCATCCCCGAAGCACTCGTGTTGTCGACGTTGATCCAACTCTCGCTAATTTTTTTTCCATTCCTTTCTTCTTTTTCCTTTTTTTTTTTTTTTTATTTTTCGTGTCTACCCCTGCGACGTGTCCCTCTTGTTTCCGTCGATCCCTCGGCGAAGAGGTTTCCTCCGCCTCGGCGACGTGTATTTTGAAATATAGGGCAGGGTGGGCTATTTCCAGCCCCCGGTGTATCGGTACTTTATTTCGAGGCGAGTAGATCGATTATTCCCATCGGCTGGCCCCTAAGCCACACGCGGCCCGACGTCTGTCCCCGATGCTAATTTCCTTCTTATCCGTTGCGATCCTCGCTCATTTTTATTCTCGGTCGTGGATCTTCTTTGCGGATAAGATGGCTGCACCCTTTCAGCTAAGATTTAATTATGGAAGATGGCACGTTGATGTTTAATTTTAGTTCAATCGTTGTGCGTATGCAAGGTGCGACAAAATGAGAGCATCCATGATTTTCAACGGTAAATCGAATTTGATTTTGCAGGGGAAGGTATGTGGTATTTATTGAAGCAGTTGGTAAAGGTGTTGGGGAGAATTATTATTTTTGGAGTATAGTTAGTTGCGAATTATAATAAGCCTTTTTGCTGTCAGAGTATTTCTTCGCTTAAATTACACTCGTTATTGTAACCCAAGATATTCGGTATTTTGTCTTCTTTAATTTGCCTGAAGATCTGGCAACCATTTTGGAATTACGGGGCACAGCGAACTCTTTATTGTTAAAAGTTCTCCAAGGCGGCTGGAAATTCATGGACGTCCGGACCGGACGTTTCTCTTTCACCGGAAGAGACGCCTTAAATATCAGTCAGTTTCACCTGTTCGGTTGCCGGCGGGTGAGGCGGATATTTCAAACGGATAAGACGGTAATTCATTAAGTAGTTGCATAAATTCTTGCCTTTATTGCGCGTAATTTAGCTTCTGCCCGGAGCAAGGCAACATCGCAGGGAAAGCGGAAAAAGGAAAAAGACAGCGGGGAACGGGGGGGAAAAAATGGAACGCAGGGAAGAAAAGAGGCGTGTAATATAAGCTGGCGTTGCGAAAAATAAAACGGCTCCTCTGAATTCTAGGAATTTACGTTGCTCTTC